>NC_142780.1:10575433-10941266 GCF_988280905.1 Pimephales promelas | reverse complement strand
GTGACATTATATTTGTATTCACATTCATTAAATGCAGCCCCTTATCAGTCACTGACGTGACAAAGTAATTGGGATTACTTGAGGGAGCCCTATCATCTGTCTACAGTGTCTACAGAACGAGTGTCTACAGAACGAGCCAATGAGCGTTGGCGTCACACGCCCCGCCCCGCAGTGTGGGTATAAACAGGAAGCAGGTGCACGCACTCATTTTCTTTCAATTCGGAGCCGAGTTTCCTGTTCATATCTGAATCTGCAGACTGCTGTTGTTCGTTGAAAAGGTGTTGGTGTGACGGACCGAGCTGCAGGGCATTCAGCACGCTGAGGCATTTGGGCATTCAGCACGCTGAGGCAGCCAAATGCAAGCACTATTTAATAATAATAATCAAACAAAAGGGTAATCCAGGGTAAACAAAGAAACTCAGAAACAGGAATACAGAACAAAAACGCAGCTACAGGAAACAGCTACAAGCAAACAATGACCGATAACCAACAACTGAAGCATGGGGGCTTAAATACACAGACAAGCTAAACAAGATAACAAGGGGGGCGTGGCTAATCAGAAACACCTGGGGAGACTAATGCCACGTTCCAGGCAACCTGTAACCCGTGTTTTTCCTAACTTATACCCGTAAAAGTACATTGGAATGGCAGTCAAACCCTGAAAACTAGTTAACGTTGTATTGTCCTAAAGTTTATTCTCACCGTATACCGCCTGCAGAAACATTGCATCCGTAGGGGCTGCCATTGTTGTTTTGTATGGTTTGGGCTATGTGACGTCAGAGCTCGTAACTAGGAGTGCATGGATCTAGTACGATTGGCATCTGCTATGTTATTGCTGCTGCAGAGTAAGTATGGGACTTTCTACTGCCAATACATACACGACACACTGCTGTGAGCAAGTAAGACATACTGCTGCTGTACAATATAACATACATGAATTACCTTGTAGCAGATCTATACTGGTGGAGCTGGAGAAAGTGTAGGGTTTCTGAAAGCACGCTGCACTGCTAAGGTAAATGCTTCCAAAGTACAGGTATTTGAAGGTTGAGCAGAGCGAGCTCATTGGCTACTGATATGACAGGAACCAATCAGCTGCTCCCTATATGGATAAGAATATGATTATGATCAGGTGAGTTAAGGACCTGTTAGCCAGAGCCATCTAGATTTTAATGCCAAAATTTTGAAACGCTGCTGTGAACATGTAAGCCATGCTGCTACTGTACAATATAGCGCACATGAATTACTCCCCAACAAAGCAAGAGACATGATATTTGACAATATAATACAAGCTCAGTTTACTTTACATCATACAATCGTTCCCCAGCAGATCTACCGCAAAAACATAATGTACTGCCCCTTAATGTATGTAAGTGGTGGTCATAGCACAGTGGATAAGACACATGCCTTTGATGTGAGAGACCCAGGTTCGAATCCACTGTGAGACACCAATGTGTCCCTGAGCAAGACACTTAACCCCCTAGTTGCTCCAGAGGCGTGCGACCTTTGACATGTATGGCAATTGTAAGTCTCTTTGGATAAAAGCGTCAGCTAAATGAATAAATGTAATGTAAATGTACTGCTCCTGCTCCGAAGAGCCATAGGAACCGTATGTATGCTAGCTATATGTTTAGCTATATGTTTAGTTTTGAGTATGAAAAATGGGGCAAATGCTTGGTCTTAAGCAGTATCCCCCCAAGCAGATCTAGCTATTAGACATGTGGGCTGCCATGAAGTGCATATAAGGTGCTTGAAGCACACATGTGTACCCCCCTTTTCTTCTTCTTCTTTTTTATGGGGTGTCCCTAGTGTCTTACCAATGTGGTACACATATGTGCCTACATACTGTATAGTGTATGCGTGCAACTGAACTAAGTAGTCTGGGCCTTAAGGCTTGGCTCTATGTGTGCCTGAGCCTGCTTTGCCAAATGACATAACTCTATTGGCCTGTGACTGTGAGCCTGGTCTACCACGCTGAACGGCTTAGCTCGTGAAAGATATGACTGTGTGCCTGGGCTACCACACCGAATGGCTTTACTCTAGTGGCCTATATGTGTGCCTTAGCAAAAAGGCTCAAACATACCCAATTAGAACGCACATTATATGTGGATTTAAATGATAACATGTTGTAAGCTAATATAGATGAAAAAAGAAACCCCCTACAACCACCTGAGCAAACATTAGGCTATGATGATTTAGCTTAATTTGATAATCGTCACTGCCACTACTGGGCCACTGTACATGTGTCCATATTGTACGTTTAAGAATCTATCCAAATGTACAAAAATATACATTTTGAACATATAATATCTACATATTAACAATGAGTCCAGGCTGGGAAGAGAGAATTCAAGTTCTGAATTCAAAGAATGTATTTTTTTTTTCCTATAAAGAAATTGTATTGCTTATATCTTGCTCTTTCATTGCTCAGTGGAGTTATCCTCACAGTATGATATTAAAAAGTAGGGCTACTATTGCAAAATGTGAATGTGACTAGTGTTTAAAAGTGATGTGAATAATTTAAGCGTTTTAGATGCAAACAGACACATTCCGTTTTAGCTATACACTTTAAAACATGCGCAGCTCCTGACTCACACTGTTTCTTCATAAAGTGCCTTCTACAAAATCAATGAACAACTTCCTCATTTTTCACAGCACATTAAAACTGTGGTTTATTTATTTATTTTTTTAATCTACGGAAGAATCAGATTAGAAATGTTTGAGTTCATAGGTAAATCTCATGACTTTTGAATAAAGATTTTGTCAGATACCTATTGAGGTCCCACTTTATATTAAGTGGCTTTAAGTATTATGTACTTACATTGAAATTAATAATTTGATACAATGGACTTATTGTGTTCATACATGTTTTTACATTGTACTTATATTTGAAAAATACCAGCATGTAATTACAGCTATAATTAATTTATGTAATTACATTTGTAATTACACAGTTGACCCTTCCCTCACACCTTAACCTACCCTTAAACTGACCCACACCACCACACCTGTCCCTAACCTTACCCGTATCACACCTCAATAGCAGCAAAAGTGTTTTACAATACAACAGGAACACATTAATACGTTGTACTTATTTTTAGATGTAAGTACATAATACTAAAAGCCACTTAATATAAAGAGGGACCGATATTGAAATTTAGAGGGGAAAAAAGAAGAAGAAGAAAAAACATAAACCAGGCACTGTCTTTGTTCTCGATTTAATCTCAGCGTGGTCAAAGAGAAACAGATTCCATTTCTGGAATTTAATGATCTGAAGATACAAAGA
This sequence comes from Pimephales promelas, assembly GCF_988280905.1. NCBI lineage: Eukaryota > Metazoa > Chordata > Actinopteri > Cypriniformes > Leuciscidae > Pimephales > Pimephales promelas. Next base: position 10,937,983 of record NC_142780.1, on the reverse strand, counting down.
CTGCAGCACTCTACGGAGAGCACAGCTTCAGCCCTTGTGTTAAATAATCTGGACAAGCGGAACTCGAAGGAGCAAAGTTTAATAACATCTACAAGCAGGTCAGAGTATGGGTCCATTTCCCAAGTGTGAGCTTGTCACTCTGGAGAGCGCATTAGCATTAAATCACAGCATCAGCATATTGCCCAGTGGACTTGGAAAGAGGATGTATTTCTTTACCAGCTGGATGTCTGAATGGTTAATGCCTGTGAAGTAATCTAATACTTTTGAACGAAATAGAAATTCAGATTTATTTATTTATTTATTTATTTTTTTTTACTATTCATGTAGACTTTTTGCAGCGATCATTGAGGACCATCATGCATCAATGTAGATTGTACAGAGTTGTCGAGTCCATGGCAGAAGAAATCAATGAGAGCAAAGTCAGATAAGTCAGTTAGATTAGCAATGTCCAGAAAGTCTGTGCTGTGGTCCTCAAGTGAGTGAGTTATTTTGACAAAGCCGAATTAATGTGACTTCTGGATCCATGTGTGGTCTGGTATACTGTAATGTGGCTGTTGAGTCAAAGAGGAGCATTGGATCCAAATGCAGTTAACGTTTATTTAAAAAAGACAAAATATATAAATCCAGGCAATGAACGAGGTAATCCAGGCACAAGAGAATAGGAAACTACAATAAATGTGCATGATACATCCATGTAAGGACAACGTCAGACAAAGAACAATAGAAACACTGGGGTATGTATACACAAGATAATAAAAGAGCTAACCAGGGACAGACGGAGGTCATTAGTTGCTACGGAAACAAACATGGGTAACTATTCGAGCAAACAAGGGAGCTAATAGGGGATTATCACACGTAGTAGGGGAGCGCGGGGCACAACCTAACGTGGGGTTAAATGTAACACAAACCTTTTGCATAGTTCGTCAGGATCAAGCAGGCTGTGTTTACGATATTTTTCTCTTGCTGCCAGAAGACAGTCTCTCATGAATTTGCGGAAAATTTTGATTATATTTCATGAAGATACTTGACAAAGAGTGTTTTGACACCATTAAAGTAAATTTTTTCATCATAGATTTTTTTCGGTTTCGGAGTTGGGTGTACGTTTCCAATTCTAACTTTATATTACCTTAATCACTGTCTTGTTGGCTCAAACATAGCACCGTTTTAAAACTTGTCAGCAATTCCTAGCGACTGTTAGCTAGGTTTAAAATATGTAATACACAGCGGAGTTTGTTGTAACACAGTGTTACAAACAAGCCGCCAAGTGTACAACGATAATCAAATGAAAACGGAGCCTCACAACTTTTCAGGTTTGAGTATACATTTAACTTTGTTGGACTTCCACAAACAATGTTGGTATTTAAAATGTTTAAAATTTATTAAAAAAAATTAATGAAATGAATGCGTCACAGACCAGAAGAACACAGAAAGGTAAGTATACACTGAGTTTATTGAAACAGAGGGTCAATAATCACAGGCAAGTGCGTAGCGAGTATGTACAGTAGATAACTCGGTGGAGATAGAACAGTCTGATAATGAGTCTCTTATCTTTAGCAGGATCTGATGTCGAGGGAGAGCAGGTCGGTGATGCGGAGAACGGAGCGGGACTGGAGATAGGAGCAGACGGGAGTTGGGCTGGAATGGAGGCTTCTTAGCAGGAAGGTGATCGGAAGAAAAATATTCAGCGAGTAGGGAGTCTGTAGCCATAGCGAAGATGAGATCAGACAGTGAAGGACTGAATGAGTGAGTCTTTTATTGTGCAGGTGATTGGAATGGGAAGTGTAAACAGGTGATGAAGGCAGGTGAGGATGATCAGTAGTCCGGGGAACCAGAACGAGTGGGCGGAGTGATGGTGTCTGGTGCTGACGCAGATGGATCCGTGACAGAATGATAACTTGTTTATTTATTAAAAATATGGCCTGTTTTTAATGCAATAAACCCTTTAAATTATTATTTTAAGCTCATTTGTATGATTATTAATGTTATTATTATCATAATTATTATTATTATTATTAATAACAATTGCACATGTGGCTGGTGGCTGCCACACACAAATCTAATTTATTTCAATTACAATATTTTATAATTGTATTTATTATTATTTATTGCAAAACTGTACAGCCCTTTTCTATGTCTATGTCATATGTCGATGATTGGACGAGGGATGGATGTATGGATATCTGTCTACAGATGCACAAACAATATCAAACTATACAAATGAAATTGTACTGAATTAAGTGTGTTACACACAAGTGTTACAACTAACCCCTCTGTCTGTTACAATTAACCCCACATATGGGGTAAGTTGTAACATTTGCACTTCTGTCATTTTCAGTGCAACTACGAAAATGGTAGGTTCTACAAAAAAACTTTAAGTGTTCATTTGTAGCAGAGATGTGTATGTTGCTTGTGTAAAAAAAATGTTAATCTAACCTAATTATTTTTTAATTAACTGAGCCAAAACCAAAATGCGTTAGGTTGGGCCCCGCTCTCCCCTACTTCCGCATTCAGTTATTTTTGCTCACTGCCACTTCCGTTGAATCAACGATCACTTTGGCAAACTGATGACGGACTACACTAGGTTTATTTATACGGCATCCCTGGTAAATTAGTCTGATTCACTAAAGTGCCAGAGTAATGGTCCACCGAATATTGATGGCAGGCCGCGGGAGCGCGCACAGCGTGTTAAAGATGTATCGTCCATTCTCTTTACGAATGCATTTGCTTTTCTGTGGATCAAACAGACATAACGTGCAAATAAACATCACTCACCCAGTACTTTTTACCTATTAAAATACCTGTAAAGGGCCAATAAAACCATTATAATGAATATATTTCACTTGCCAAAAAGTGATTAAGGCCTCTACTTACTTAAAAGGTTATTTCTGCCATGAAATTAGTTGATAATATTCATGAGGGTTAAACCTGACTAATTATAACTCACCTACTACTTTTTACTTATTAAAATACCTGTAAAGGGCCAATACAACCATTATAATGCAGTATTATTTCACCTGCCAAAAAGAGATTGAAGCCTCTATATATTGATTGAAAGGTTATTTCTGCCCTGAAATTAGTCGATTATATTCATGAGGATTAAATATGACTGATTATAAGTCACCTACTACTTATTTACCTATTAAAATACCTGTAAAGGGCCAATACAACCATATCTGAAAACATAACAAGATTTGTGTGCTTCGTAAACATACAATTAAAGAAATTAGTAATGTACACTACATTTCATAGCTATAGTAATTATAAGTTTCAGCTAGCATTAAACATTATGAGCTCTCTGGCTTGTCTGTTCCTAAAATGAAAATATTCAGACAACAGATGTTAAAGACTATTAAGTGTTAACTATTAATTTTGCCCAACAAAAATATTAAAGAGGACCTAATATGCTTTCTTACAATTTCAGATAATTATTTTATTACTATGCAATGTTGCTGTTTGACCATGAAAAAGGTCTGCAAAGATATAATGCAAAAAGTCCACTCCAAAAGGATTTATTCTCTATTTCAGTAAGCATTGTTTCTGATCTCCTGAAAAACGCCTTGATTGTAGTATAGTTTTCTTCCAGAGCGTAAACATCACAATGTTCCTCATTTATAATTACCACCCAGTAATGTGTGAAAAAAGGGGGACAGTGTGGTTTAGTAGCATTATGAGAGTGTTTTCAAGAGAGTCAAAGACACACTGTTTTTTTCCACCCTGCATCTAACACTGTTGTGGAAAGGGGCGTGACATTTCCAAAACATGCTCAAAGCAGTTGACCAATATCAACACATTGATCCATTCAACCAATTTTTATTATACCTTTTTTTAACCAGAAGAAAACTCGTTGAGATTAAAAATCTATTTTCCAAGAGTGTCCTGGCCAAGACAAAAATACCAAAGTTGCAGACAAAAAAAAAAAAAAATACCATATAGCATAACATATAGCATAAACATAAAACATAGAAGCAAGGATCATCCAAATAATTATTCATAACAATTACAGACAGTATGTATAGTCTCTATATCATTTAAAAGTAATTTAAAATCTGGTTCCTGAAGATGTACGACATCTTGCAGTTGATTCCCTGTGCTAGGGGCCGCATACATAAACGACCCTTTTCCCATTTCAGTGCGGACATGAGGGACGGACAACAACAATAAGTCCTCAGAACGAAGACAATATCGTCCTGTGCCTTTCTTTTTAATAGATCAGAGCACATTGCTTTTTTTGGAAGGAAAGGCTTCATAGAGACAGAAACTAAACAGAACATTACTGACGGGGAAGAGATGTGCAATAGACCCCAAAGACAAACTCAAGACTAAAATGGCATAATAGGTCCTGGTTAAATCCATTAAATGATTTCTTACTGTATAATGTATGTACAGTAAGTTACAGTAGATTTAGTTGTTTTTACAGTATTAAATTGTTTTTTCAACAGTTATGTACTGTGCACACAGTTGACAGTATGTTACTGTAGAATTTCAATGCATTCTGGGAAATTATCAGTTACTGTTAATCTAAATACAGCAGTGCAAATTGACCGCGAAAAACACCACACACAGTTCCACGGGTAAAATTGCTAGCCTACTAATGTTATTCTTACATTTAAAATAAAAATGTAGCACTGGTTGACCATTAACAGTAATAATTTATGACATAATTTATGTCAGTGGGGTGTGCATGAGAGCATATTTGACTTTGGAAGAGTTTCTCTGTCGTGTCAGTGGTGCTGCTGTCTTTTCTGCCGACCTGGAACTTCTTCATCTGGTAAGTAATAATTCTTATAATGTGTATGCGGACTAGCTAATAACTTTAACGTTTTTTAGAATAGCTGACCACGATTTCTACATTCAATTTAATCTATTCTAGACATTTTAATATAATATGTATATGATAGGCTACTCTTCAATGTAGCCATTTGGGACATGTTACTGTAAATTCAAATACATTAGTACGAAATGACCACGAAAAATAACCACAACCAGCTGCCATTTTAAGAAGAACTCTTCAGTTCCCTTCTCTCTGTAAGAACGCGCAGGCCGTGCATCGCGTCACTGTCGGCAACGTTTTCGCCATACATATCTGGTTAGTAATTCATATTTTTATGCAAACCTACTTACGTTAACAGATTACCGTTAGAAAGAACTGGCCGCCGAATGTTCTATAACGTCTGTATAAGTCAGACGCGGATTTCTTTCATGTTGATAGCCTAACTTACTTGATTAAATGTGATTTTATTAACATATATTTCATATGTTACCTCTTATAAGGTCAAAATGGTCTAATCATTTTGTTATTTACCACGTTAAGTCGGTGAAAGCGCCTGCACGTTCATTATTTTATAACTTATAGGGGTTAGGAATTGAAAATCGATAAATGTATCCTGAAATCGGATATCCAAGGTTAGGATTCGGATTTATTGTTATAAAATTAAAGTGTCGATTCCTCTTATTGATTTTTTCACGCTTCTTTTTGTGTAAATCCTGACCTGGCTTTCTGCCATTTAACGTTAACGTTACCTCAGTGATAACTGATAGACCACGGAAAGCGCCCAGGTGTATTTTTGTCCAAAATACAACGCTATGTGTGACATTTACAGTATTGTCGGCTATAATATCATTTTTTTTTTTTTTTTGACTATGTGTAAACTGACATGTAGCCTACTCATTTGAAGGGAACGATGCCTTGTCAAGCTTTTTTTAAGTCATGTAACGAGCATCACAAAAAGCAAGATTTAGCCTACATTTTCACGTGATCGTAAATGAAATGAAACAGTCCAACAAACAAGATTTTAGTATTAAGTGAATTACACTTTAGACATCATTTTGTCTGTTTTGCTGTTTAGCCAAAACAACAACAACAAAAACGTACTGTATTTTAACTGTCTTGTCTGTTCTCCTTTTCCACAGGTATGAGCTGTGCATGTTAAGAAGACCCCTATCCATCTTGACGACCGATGAATTGTAAATCTAATCTAATTTAATTATTCAATGTATCTACTACTACTATACCTTGGTCCAGTACTGACCCACTGAGAACATTTTAAACAGATTATTATCTATCTGTGAATTGTCTATCTGCGAGTTGTTAAGAATTGTTGTGTGAAAATAAACGTTGTTGTACAGTTTAAGGTTTAATTGCATAAAAGCTTGAATAGAAAACTTCCTATTGCAAAAGTTAGAACATAAGTCTGCATATAAATGATTATTAATACCGTAATGCAAGTTTTTCATGGCACATGTGCATGATGAGGTTGTTTTGCGTTTAGTTTTTTTTTTTTAAAGGACACTGGATAACTTGTCATTTTGTAATACTCATCTGGATTGGTGGTTTACTCATCAAAGCTAGTTTATATGTGTCTCCCAGCCCTGCAAATCTGGTCCCTTAGGTAGAAAGCAGCCAAAAACCCTTTAAAATCAGCAACTGACCAGTTAGACAGTCTATCTCAAACCAATAGACAATTTTAGACTAGTTTAAGCTGTTTTACCCCAGCAGGGAGTGGGTGGATTAGTTGTTATGAACTATCTTTCTAATAGATTGATCAGATAGCACCCCTTTAATCTTTTCTATTTTACCTGTTCATGATAATTTTTTTGCATGTATTTATGCATAATTGTTCATGATTGTCATGCATGATTTTTATTGTATTATATTACATTTTTATTATTAATGTATTTAATTGTATTAATGTATTTAAATGTATATTATGTAAATGTACTAATGTTTTTGAAAATACACAATAAACCTTGTGCAGTTAAAGCTTCAATTGTTCTTTTTTCTTAAAAACAGTTAACAGTTAAAATAATATTTCTACGGATTTTCTACAGGTTACACAGTAGCACTATAAAATAAATACAATAACATTTCATACTATACAGTATTATTAAAAATGAACAGTGTAATACTGTACTTTAATATGGTAAGAAATTGCAGTAAAATAATGTTATTTTATTTACAGTGTGCTTAACAGTACTGTAGTTAGTGTTACAGTAATTGTACTGTTAAATGAAATACAGCAAGTACTGGATAAATGTTGCCAGTAAGTTACTGTTAATTTGACAAGAATTTTTTTTACAGTGTATGTAACCCTCGTTCCCTGAGTAGGGAACGGAGACGTTATGTCGGATGACGGAAAATGGGGGTTTCGCCTAGAAAGCCAATCCTCTTCAAGTATTAAAAAACGAGCCAATGGCAAAGAAATGCCATGGGTCTGCGGGATTTGCATAGAGTATACCCGCCTCACCTTGTGAGTATAAAAGGAGGAAGCGGACGCATCCGCAGTATGTCTTCACTGAGGAGCCGAGACTGAACTCAGGCTGAACACTTACATACGTAACCGAGACTTTCCCTTTCGTAGTCACTCCGAGTTACGTCGGATGACGGTCCCGCGTAGCACAGCTGTCTTCCAGTGCCCTGCGAAAGGCTGATCCCCTGTCGTAAAACTTAGCACGGACGAGGAGTCCTACTTAGCACAGGAATGCCAAGGTACACTGGGGAGCATATCTCAGAGGAAATATGCTGCAGTACGTCTACCCGTAGGGAGGACTTAAGAAAACACATAGGGTCCAAGGGGACTTCATATGGAGGAACACTGGAGTAACCATCCCGTAGGGTGGCAGATAATTTAACTCCAGGGGTGGCAAGGTGGCTGCCGAGGGAAGACACATGCTCAGAGAGGCTTACAGTGGAAAATACACATGTGGGGGTTACTAGCAGGAACCATGCACACGGAGGCACCTAGCCGACGTCCAGGCAACAGACACTGGCGCCAGCATCAACAGTGCTAGAGGAACTCAGGGCTTCAATAGAAGGCTCAGCTGAGGAATAATCACACTTATTCAGTCCGTGGAGTGGAATGGCGAGCAAGCGACGACACCTGAGCGGGATCCAGTACTGGCCGGGTGAGCGAGTACAAGAGAGGACACAGGCTCCACTCGGAGATTATAGAATCTGGCAAATGTGTTGGGTGTCTCCCAGCCTGCAGCTATGCAGATGTCTGCTAGCGAGGCACCATGTGCTAGAGCCCAAGAGGAAGCCACACTCCGGGTGGGGTGGGCTGTCACACCAAGGGGGCACGGTCGACATTGCTGCTGGTAAGCCAAAGCGATGGTGTCCACTATCCAGTGAGACAGCCGCTGCTTTGAGAGATCCCTTCCCTTCTGGCTCCCACCATAACAGACAAAGAGCTGGTCTGAGGTCATGAAACACAGCGTTCTGTCTATGTAAGCACGGAGTGCACATACTGGACAGAGCAGTGCCAAGGCTGGGTCTGCCTCCTCCAGGGGCAGCGATTGCAGGTTCACCACCTGATCCCGGAAGGGAGTGGTAGGAACCTTGGGCACATATCCAGGCCAGGGTCTCAGGATCACGTGAGAGTAGGCCAGCCCGAATTCCAGGCACATTTCGTCAATGGAGAATGCGTGCACGTCCCCTACCCTCTTGATGGAGGCTAGTGCAACCAGGAGCACTGTCTTCATTGACATGAACTTAATCTCAACTGATTGCAGAGACTCAAAAGGGAGGCCTCTGCAGGACACTTAAAACCACTGAGAGGTCCCAAGAGGGTACGAGAGGAGGACGAGGAGGATTCAGTCTCCTCGCTCCTCTCAGGAACCTGACGATCAGGTCGTGCCTTCCCAGGGACTTGCCTTCTACTGCTTCATTATATGCGGCAATAGCAGCCACATACACCTTCAGGGTGGAGGGAGACAGCCTTCGCTCCAACCCTTCTTGCAGGAAGGAAAGCACGACACTGATCGAGCATGTCCGGGGGTCTTCTCGGCGAGAAGAGCATCAGTTGACAAAGAGGTTGCACTTCAACGCGTAGACGTGTCTCGTGGGCAACGCTCTAGCGGAAGTGATGGTAGCCGCCGCCGCAGGTGGCAGAGTACTCAAACCTGCCTTAGGGTGCCCCGTCTCTGGGAAAGGAGGTCCTTCCTCAGAGGAATTGGCCAAGGAGGTGCTGTCGTTAGGAGTATCAGTTCGGAGAACCAGGTCTTGGTGGGCCAGTATGGGGCGACCAAAATGACCTGCTCCTCGTCCTCCTTGATCTTGCACAGAGTCCGTGTGAGAAGGCTCACTGGGGGAAACACATACTTGCGTAGGTCCCTCGGCCAGCTGTGCACCAAGGCATCTGTACCGAGCGTGCCCTCGGCCAGAGAGTAATACAGGGCGCAATGGGATGAGTCGTGGGCGGCAAACGCATCTATCTGTGCGTCCCCGAACTGGTCCCATATCAGCTGGACCAACTGGGGATGGAGTCGCCATTCGCCAGAGATTGGACGGATCCGTGACAGCTTGTCGGCTGCCAGGTTCCGCTCTCCTGGAATGTAAACAGCACGAAGGGACCTCAGGTGCTCCTGACTCCATAAGAGGAGGTGGCATGCGAGTTGTGACATCCGGCTCAAGCTTAGACCACCCTGACGGTTGATGTACGCTACTGTCGCGGTATTGTCTGAACGGACTAGTACGTGTTGACCCCATAACAATGCGTAAGCGGTGCAGGGCAAGACGTACTGCCAGCAACTCGAGGCAATTGACATGAAAAGCGCTGGGGTCCTGTCCAGGAACCCGAGGCTGCATGTCCGTTGCACATGGCACCCCAACCAGGCAGAGGCATCTATGGAGTCAACACCATGCCTGGAAACTCGCTGTAGGGGATCTCCGGCCCGTAAAAAGCTGAGGCTTGTCCACGGGAAGAAGGTCTGACGGCAGTAGTTACTGGAACTCTGAGCATGCCGTGATGCCATGCCCACCTCGGGACTCGATCGCAAAGCCATCATATGAAGCAAAGTCTCATATGAAGCAATCCGAGCGGCATTGCTGCGGCTGTGGATGCCATATGCCCCAGGAGCGTCTGAAAAAGTTTCAGTGGGACCGCACTCTTGCCGTCGAACTGACGAAGACAAGTCAGCAGTGAGTGTGCGCGCTCGCTCGTATGCTGCGCGGACTTGGCGACTGAGTCTATCTCCATACCGAGAAAAGAGATCCTCTGCACTGGGCAAAGTTTGCTCTTCTCCCAGTTGACCCAAAGGCCCAGACGGGCTAGGTTCCGGAGCACAAGGTCTCTGTGTTCGCAGACCTGATCTCAAGAGTGAGCTAAGATTAGCCAATCGTATAGATAGTTCAGGACGCGAACCCCTTGTTCGCGAAGGGGAACAAGGGCTGCCTCGACGATCTTCGTAAAGACGCGAGGAGACAGAGCCAACCCAAATGGGAGAACCGTGTACTGATATGCCTGCCCCTTGAAAGCAAACCGAAGAAACGGTCTGTGCTGAGGTAAAATGGAGACATGAAAGTAGGCGTCCTTCAGGTCTATCGCTGCAAACCAATCCTGGGGCCGAACACATTCGAAAATGGGTTTGGCGGTGAGCATTTTCAAATTTCAGATCGTCTGCCGCGTGCACGCTCTTTTAGTGAGAGGAAAAATCTCAGCAGATGTTGAAGCGACCAGGAAGAAACACACACACTGGCAGACCACTGCTCAGATATCAGGCAATGTGAAACTCACTGGATACCGCCGTCACACCAACACCAGAAAGTTCGCTCGTCTCGAAGAGGTGAGTCACAGTAGTAAACTCAGATTGTGTGGCTTGTGGAGTGAAGAAGTTCTCTTGGCTCCGAAGCGAAAACATACTGCGGTTGCGTCCGCTGCCTCCTTTTATACTCACAAGGTGAGGCGGGGATACGCTATGCAAATTCCGCAGACCCATGGCATTTCTTTGCCATTGGCTCGTTTTTTAATACTCGAAGAGGATTGGCTTTCTAGGCGAATGCCAGTACATCCTGGCTCACATTTTTTCTCACCTGTACACTGTAACTGCATATTAAACATACCTACTCTGTACAAGTCATTATATTGTGCTAATGCAATGCTCACAATTCTAATTAAAATCCTGGATGCAAACAATTGCTGGTAACCGGTTTACATGGCAGCAAAGATAAATAGCTTTTTAGTCAACTAATCTAAGGTATTCATCATTTAGCACCCTTGTTCAATGCAACATAATACTAACAGTTTATCTAGAGCATTTCACAGTTAAAGGGCACCTATTATGCCCCTTTTTACAAGATGTAATATTGGTCTTGGGTGTCCCCAGAATGTATTTGTGAAGTTTCAGCTCAAAATAGCCCACAGTTAATTTATTATAACCATTTGAAAATGTAATTTTTGGGGCCTATTTAAAAATGAGCTGTTTTGGTCTATACGACCTTAAATGCAAATGAGCTGCATATCCCCGCCCTGCCTTTGGATGAGGGCGTCACTTGCATACCTATGGCAGTCGGTCTAAGCAGAAGGGCTGAGAGAGTGAGACACCCAATGTTTTGCATGTCATTCAGCCGTACATGTTTGAATCGGAATATATAAATAGTCTCTGATCAGACGCAGATGACGAAGAGACTCCGGAAGAATAAACACAAATGAGAATGGACAAGTACGTCTCGGTATGGTTATTTGATAGATTTATGTACTTATAGATTTGTGTCCTCTTTGAAATTATGGATATGTAACACACACACACAGACACACACAAACACTAACTTTGGCGCAATTTTTTGAAACTACATACACATACTGTGATAAAGTTTGCTACGTACAAGCGAAATTGCATTTATGCGAGGGACATGTTGTGTCATGTTTACTTGTCATACAGGTGCTTCTGTGGCAAATGTGAGAAGATGAATAACTTACAGAACAAGCAGTTTTTAATACAATATCTTTAAATATATATATATATATATATATATATATATATATATATATATATATATATATATATATATACAGTATATATATATATATATATATATATATATGAAGAGTTCAGATGCAAAAGCCTCTAAGTGCCATTTGAAATTTTCTTTTAAAATGATCATTTTTATCAAACTTGTTTATTTAAGTTCGGTAATTTCACTTAAATGGCAATGAATATTACCTATTAATTGTCATTTAAGTGAAATTACTGAACTTAAATATACAAGCTTTATCAAAATGGTTATTTTAGAAGAAAATTTCAAATGGCATTTAGAGGGTTTTGCATCTGAACTCTTCATATATATATATATATATATATATATATATATATAAAGATATTGTATATATAAATGTGTGGTTACACACTATACAAACAAGGTTTAAATTATATTCACAGACATCCTACGTCGACGATGACAACAACTTTAGACGCATTTGTTGTTGAATTGGCTGACATCGACTGAAATGACTATTTGCTCAAAAATCATAAAATAAACTTACTGTTACTGGAGGTGTCGTTGGATCGCAAACAGTAGATGACGATCCACACTTGAGGATTAACTTTGAAGCAAGACCCGCTTTCAATTGACCCTCGTTCACAAAACAGTCAGTCAGAAAATGATTCGCTCAAACATAAACTTATTTACGAACGAATGGCACCACTTAAACTTCCAAAAATACAATACATCCACTGTGTTTTCAGTGCCTCTGATGTCGGAAATAAGTGAAAACTACTACTGTATGTATGTCATTATTACATGCCATCCCACAACACTGATTCTAGGAGACATTCCCGGCTGTCGTTGAAACAATGGAGGATGGTGTACAGATCACAGAGGGTGGGGTCTATGCCACAACCACACTGTCAATCAAACCCTTTGCTCAATTCTACGTCACAAAGCGCTGAATCTTAGAACAGCCTGTTCTGAGACAGTGCATATGATTTATTGAGATTGTAAAAAAAACACTGGGTGGATTTTTATAATTCTAAGGTGGTTTTGCTCACACAGTGCCAAGACACATTTATGTTCAAACACCATGTAAAAGTGAATTTTCCATAATAGGTGCCCTTTAAATGCTTTACATAGAGACAGGAACTCAGTAACCCTTAACCTCTAAACTATCAGCCCCGATAAATTTCGAAGTCCCATTTCAGCCTATAGGAATTATAAAAACATTTACTTTTTAACAATGACAATGATTATTTTAATATTACTGACATAACCAAAAATGCTTGTAACAACAACTCTCCTAAGTACAGAATTATTTAAAGGCACATGCAAATGATTGATCGTTTACTCATAAATCTAGAGTTTATATTAATTATCCAATGTTTAAAACTGTTCAGACAGGCAGGCGCTTTTGAACATTTACTCAACACAACAGCAAAATGCTGATGTAAAATTAATCTGAGGACTAGAATTATATTAAAGAGGACTAGATACAGTAATACAACAGGATTACTTGCAAATAAAATAGATTTAGATGCCTGCTAAGTTTTTCATTATATTTTGCTCCTCTTAGTGGTGGAAAAAGATTGACTCTGCAAGGATTCTTCCCTTCAAACTAAAGATATCCTTAAATATATTTGATTGTGCTAAAGTGAAACTGTCGCAAGTATATTTTAGCGCTTTAAATATCTTGCATTTAAGACTAATACTATACAGAGATCATCGCTCTATAATGTCATAATGAGACAATATGTGAAACGAGTCATTATGGCAGCTTATTTTCAATAAAAGCTTGAAACTAACAAAAAAAATTTGAGCTCTAAAACTTACAGTATGTTTTTAGCATAATGACCTCTTATATGTTAGCCTGACGTCATCATACTCAGATTAGTCAGAATATGAGTCTAAAACTGCAGCGTTGGGCTATGATTATGGGGCGTGTTTAAACCGAAAATAACTCAATTGGATAGACCTAACTAATCAGAGCAAATGCCTTGATCGTTCCCCTTTTAAAATGAATGGGCTGTTTCAAACTAATTCAACCCAAGCGTTCTTTGGTGACATGGATGATTATGTTACTGTTGATCATCTGTCCATCATCGTATAAAGCCCACCCTGACAATTTGATTGGTCCGAACAGCTCTGGTTCGAGCATAGTTGCTTAGACCGAACTTAACGACCTCAAATGTTGTGGGTGGGGCTAAGTTCGGCTGGCATCCAGACTACTATGTCAAAAGGTCAAAGAAATTTGATTTCTCAATTCATGACCCCTTTTGTATTGCAATGCAATCTGTCTGATGAAGCAATTTTGGTTTGTTCGTTCATTGTAAGTTACATTTTTACCTAAAATTATTGTTTTTAACTCAATTCAGGCTTGTGCAAAGTTCAGAATTTCAGAATTGGCCTCCATTCAATTCATGAATTGGAATTTGAATTGAATTGACTCCGCCCCCCAAGAAGTTGAATTTGAATTGGAATGACAGGAATGGAATTAAATTCAAAGAAATTCCACAGTCACACAACAGAAAGAATGTGTTGAATCTCACATAGGGGAAAGTGGGGCACAACGTAGCGCTTTTTGACTTTCTCAGTTTGTGCAAATCTATTTAGAGTTTTTATTTTTTTTTCCCACATTAATTTCCCATATGTCTAGAACAATTATGTGGTTTTGTTTTATTAAAACAGTGTATACTTTTTTTCTTTATTTACCCTGAAAGAAATGTTAAATGTGACAACCCAAAGTCAAACCAAAATATTTTCTTAATAAAATAAAATTATTAACTTTTTCATATAAAACAATGGCATTTTTAATAATTAAAAATAATCTAATTTTTGATTTTGACAACAAACACACAGGAAAACACAACTATACAGCATAGTTCAAAACAAAATAATAATTAATCATTTCTGAACATTGGCTTTCAGTCTTTATTTACATGTTTCTCATGTTTTCTCAATAGAATTCATAAAAGTATAGAATATAATAGCATATTTCTAATAGGAGCACAATGTAACGCAGTGTGACAACATGCCCCCAACTGCACAACTGGGGTTTAAACCCTGCTAGTGTTTTCTGCTAGTAAGCGAAGCATTAAAGGACTATATCAACTGTTAAACAACAGATTTGAGATTAAAAAAAAATATCAAATTTGTCTAATTTTAATTAAACACAAAAAATAGAGATGAAAAATTAACTTAAGTAGGAAATGTACTTTTCCTATGGTTAAATGTTCAGTGATATCTTACAAAGATTTGGTTAAATGTTCAGTGATATCTTACAAAGATACCCCGCGTTACGTTGTGCCCCGCACTCCCCTACAGTCAGGGTTAGGAAGGTTACTTTGAAAATGTAATTGCTCACTGTTATAAGTTAACCCATTATAAATGTGGTTTAGATTAATTTACTTGAATTACTTTATCAATGTAATGCAATTTCCTTTTTGAATTTTTACCCCCTAAAGATTTACTAAAGTAATTCTGGGAAATGGCCTTACAATTACAATAGATAAAACTTATTATTTGTTCTGTGACTAGAGCTTTTAACACTCATTGCTGGGGAAAACATTTCCTGGTAGTTCTCAAACTAATATAATTTATATAATATGCAATTATATCTGACATATATTGTAAAGCTACATTGTTTAACACTTCACTTAAAATATCTATATGAATTTCTTAGAATTTTTATTGAATTGTAATTCTGCTTCCTTTAATTCAAATTCGAATTGAAATTCTACATCCTGTTTTTGACATCAATTCAAATTCAAGAATTGAATTGGAATTTAGTAGTCATTCTCAATTCAATTCTGAATTGTGCCTGATTCTGTAGTATCCATTCAGTTAGAATTGCATCAACCCATTCATCATCTGGATTGCATTGCTGTCCTCCCATTCAACACCCATTTAAACCTCAGGCTCTACCATCCTAATTACACACTAAAGTGCATAAGTTGTTATTTGTGAGTGCCCCATGGACAAACGCTGAACCACAATGAAATTTAACCATGCTTTTCAGCCAGTGACACCAAGATCATATCCAATCAAATCACCCAGAGCATCACTGAGACAGAACACTATCACAGCTCAACACAATACAGACAAAACGCTCGTTCTAATTCAGCACCTCAAGGCATCAGACAAAATAATGAGTTTTTAATGGGTTGAGCATCAGCTCTGACCTTTGATCGGTGAGGGAGAACCTGCTGGAACGCCATTGCTTTCATTTTAGCCTCCCAAAGAGACTAGAAGAAGACCGTGGGGCTTCCAGCAGGGGGCTTTCTCCAGCACATGTGGAATGCATTACCATGTTTGAATGAATCATTGTATGTGATCAACTCTGTCCATCCTCTACAATAAACTCTGAACAGCTGCCAGGATCTGTAGTCGAGTGTCTGTCTTGACACCTTCTGCTGGTGGAGCAGAGTTGGGCATTTAGATACTTCAACCACCCTCTCACGGCTTGATCTGTGTGTGTCATGATCACGTGAGTGCTTGTTAGAACCCTAATGAGTAATGTGTAATGGGCGTTCCCTCCCTCTACCAAGCTCAGGTACAGAACCGCATACCCTAATAGAGCAGCAAAGTCATTCCTCTTTGGACAGGTCACAAGCTGCACTGCAGGGATTGTCCACATCCTC
The DNA here is from genome assembly GCF_988280905.1 of Pimephales promelas. Classification (NCBI taxonomy): domain Eukaryota; kingdom Metazoa; phylum Chordata; class Actinopteri; order Cypriniformes; family Leuciscidae; genus Pimephales; species Pimephales promelas. The sequence goes on along the minus strand of NC_142780.1, from coordinate 10,921,639 downwards.
TCTCAAATGAGCCATCCCCAGGCATGAAGGGCATTCCCTATTCACATTATGAGGGTCCATTCAGCAGCAATGAGAGGCCATGATAACCATGTCACACCAGGTAAGGCCACACACAATCCCACTGACTGCGAACAGCAGTAAAGGGTAAACGTAAAGGGTAAATGTAAAGGGTAAATCAAACCCACGCAAAGCAAAAATTATAGCACACCAGTCTAGCAGGCCTATATCAAACCCCAACAACTGCAAACAGTGATATAGGGCACAAAAAGGGCAATAATATTTAAAATAAAAAATAAAAATTGTAATGAAGTATATTCACTAGTTTTATACTGATGGATAGATACTCTGAAAGAAAACATAAATAATCTGTAATATTGAATGGCTAGTATGTTAGAAACTAGCTTCAGAATATCAGAATAATGCAGTAAGACTAGCTAAAAAAGTTAGCTAAAAAATGTGTACATATCAATCATATCATCACAACCAAATTTATGGTTTACATTTCTACAACTAAAACAGTGCAGTAACAAGCATGTAGGCTTATAATAAGCTGAGTGGGTGCTAAAAAAATGCTCAAACACGTTGTTTATTATTTCTCATACAAACTTTTGAGAGGCCCTTTCCGTCCCAAATATATATTTAGTTGGGTTTTTCCCCAAAGATGCCAAGCAGCAGTTTGCCAAAGTGTCTCTATCTCTTATGCCTGGGGTTTTCCAGATTTTAGAGAATGCACAGAGTCTCTCTACCCCGGACCAAAAGACATAGCATGAAAGGGAGAGAAAGAAATGGAGACTGTAAAAATAGTAGTTGGCAACAAATGAGAGAGTCAGATAGGGTTCTTTTTTTGTAGTCTAAGCCAGGAACATTTGCACTGAATGCAGAAATGGACACTGGAAATTTCTGTTCACATAAATTTTGACCTTTAACAGAAATTCTAAAAACATATTATTCTATGCCCTTCACAGAAATTGGCTTCTACTGAAAGGTCATACTTGCTTGTTTATGTGTTTATTTCAAGATAGAAGCAAGTTAGCTTTCTGAATTTTCTGAAGCAAGCAATCCAATGAAATCAGGGACCATGTGCATTGCGATTCACAACAAGGAAAATAGAAGAGATTGAAACAAAATGAATAAGGGCAAACGACTTTGCAAAAATCGAATGACTTTGATTTATAGAATATGAAAATGCCTAAATAAGGAACATAACCAAGGGAAGGTCAGTCTCATTTAATATTTACAGCTAGTTATATTTGGTCTTGGGTGAACAGATGTCCCTGTCTTCTGGGGAAACTCAATGTTTTAGATGACCTTCTTCAGATGGAGCTGTCATCAGAAATGTCCACATTTTTTTTTTACTGTGTTCCTACAGTGAAAATAATATCTAATGCAATATATATCTCATATGTGCAATTTCAAATTAATTATTTTAAGTTTCACAAAAGTCACAAAAAAAAATTTAAGTCACACTTTAAAATTACATAATTAGATCAACTTTACCTTTGTGTCAAAATTTCACTTGAAGCTCATGTTTATGAAACTGTAAGAATACTAAGAAAATGAAAGTAAATAATATATACATTATAAAAAAGAACCCATAATTGCACAAATGTAATACAATAAAGAGACGAAGTATTTACAGTCTCTGTTTCACTTTATTGCATTAAACCATGCTAAAAAATATTTCATATTATTTACATGATGCACATTATTATTTTATTTTATTCAAAAATTATATTTTATTTTATTCTCCTTTTATTGTAGTAACTGTAAGAATTAAGGGATTGTTTTGGACGCATGCTGACATCATTGTCGAGAGTTTGAGGGGACGTTTCATGTGTGTTTCATGTGTGCCAAAATATGATACACAGTAGTTCATCGCAGCGCTACATCATCATGGTCAAAATACAAAAAAAAAAAAAAAAAAATTAGAATTGTCCTTTTTTAACCCTTGGATAATAATTGGATAATAGCATTGTATTTGAGTAATACATTCACTAGAAATTCTCCCATGTTCTTGTTTTCATTTGAGAAATCTGTCACTTAAATAAAGACTGATGCCCCCTCAGTAATTTGCATGAATTATGTCAATGAATATGCATCATATTATCAACACACCGATAGCTTTTCTAAAGTAATTTATCAATATTACAATAAGCATCCAATTTATAAACAACAAAATACATATCTGGCTTAATAAGCATCCGTAATTGTTCCCACAGACACATGCACAATCACAAGCAATTGGCAATGATTTCAACCAAAGGCAAACTTAAGCAGTTGGCGCACAGGGTAAAGCTCACAGCTCTTGGCACGCACATAGCAAGACAGACGGGATAGCACTGACCTGCCATACCAGGGGCTCCACATGGTCGACTGTAGAGGAGAGGCAGACACTGAGGACAATAGTATGAGAGGACGCGGTGATCACGCTGGCTATGATGGCATCCCTCATGGAGAAGGGAAGCATGGTGTATACAACAAAGATGATGAATAAGAAGAAAGACACCTGGAATCAGAGTAAAACAAGAGACAGTAAAACATTATGACATCAATTTGGTTATGTCAGGTATTAGTTGCGTCTAAGCAAAACCATGGTGAACTGTGCTCTCAGTTTTGTCAGTTTGGTACAGGTAACTTTTGAATTTTATTTTAATGTAGCATTTTTTTTTTTCTAATTGAGTAAGTTCCATATCAGCTGCCCAAAATAATGGTTTGAAAATGTGTGTTTTGTTTTTGTGTTTTGCTAGCCTAGAAATCTAGACGCACCCTAGCGGCAGCAAAAATTATTTTGCAGCAAAGTGTGGTCTAGCAACTCTCAATAGACGTATTAGCTGGAAAAACTCAACTCTGGTAGGGCCGATCACATCGTGTATAGTGTCGGCATTAACATAATGACGACAGAGTTGAGCCGCTGTTCTGTCGATTTTTGCTGCCTTGTCGAAAAATGCTACCGTAGCGCGAATTGATCACAGAATGCCGATTAAAGTCGTATGAAATACAATTCTAATACAATTCTAAGTTATGAGTAGCTACTGTATACTGTAGACTACTGTTTATATTTTTAAAACGGTGTGAAAAGTAAAAATTATCATAAAATATTCATCTTTGACTTGTCAAAGTACACCTTTTCTTATAGTAACTGAAACTTTCAGTTATTCCTTTTCAGCTGGCTGACCGTACAAATATTCATATGGTAGTAAGCATTTTTTTTAAAGGGAAATTATACATTATAACAGGAAAATGTCCCCTTTGTAAAAAATTAAAAAAAACAAAAACAAAAAAAAAAACAACTGTGAGTCTGCACATGCGCATAACCGGTAAGTAGGAAATCTCGATGGGTAGCATGAATTGTCACCGGTCAGAGCAAGCTCGGACATATTCGGTTTGAAGTTGTTCATCCTCGGATGCGGCCGGCGCCGCGCGTGCTGTTACAAAAAAGCTGTGGGGAAACGATCAACTTGTCATTTTTGCCCACTCGTGCTGTGTCGTCAAGTATAAAGGCTTTACTCCATGTCAGCGCGCGCTCTGATCGGTAAGGTGCACGGACCTCTCCTGAATCATCTCCAGCACCCCGAAGCACCACTACTCCGCCTCCGTTTCCCTCGTAAGCTGATATTAGTATTTAAACATTCTCTATATTATTTTTTTAATGACACACTGTCTCTTTCTCTCTCATACACAAAAACACACACTGTCTCTTTCTCTCTCACACATACTGTATGTAGGCTAGTTATAAACTCTTTTGACCTTTAATGATTAGTGTTTTATTTTTAAAGTTTGTGGGTCGTGTAAAAAACAAAAAAATCCCTTATTTTGGGGATGGATTCTGGGAAATCTCTCTTATTTTCAATGTTCAATGTTGACAGCTGGACTGGATGCGGTAAAAGTTTAATATATCAACTTGCTCCGCTTAATACGTCACCTTCTAGCGCTATCCAATTGCGTGCAGAGAGAATTTGATTGAGCCCTGTCAATGATGAGTTTCCAGACCTAACATCTTGATGTAGGTCTGGCATGCCAGGCTAGTGTTTTGCTAAACTTGGCTGAAAAATCTTTGTCACAACTTAACTCATTTAGTGTGAAAACATGACCCTATACAGTACAGTATGTTAATGTGTCCTCATTGATCTGTATCTTTTCCCTGGGCAATTAAAATGGAATTGTTTGAAGTAATTTTGTTGTAGCCAAGACTTATGTGTGTGCCTATAGAGAAAATGATGATAAAATATTAACCTACCCAAGAGTATTAACATATTCACTGGAGTAAAAAGTGTTACAACTCGCTCTGGTCTCCCCTATAATTGTGAGCTTGTTGATTGTGTGTTGATTGTGTGAGTCAGTGGAACATTATATGTCTCTTGTTCTCAATCTTGTGGGTGACAATTTGTCAAGACTGATGATTGATATGTTGTTTAGAGTTTCATTGTGTTGGTTTACCTATGCGTATATTATGTAATTGTGCTTATACAAAGCCTCCAGTGACACCTGCATACTCAAACATGCAAAGTTCTGTCATGGCGCAGACTGATAGGTCCTTAACTCAATCTGCTTGCAATCGCATTTTCTCTATAGGGCACAGCTGATTGGTTCCTGTTGTACCAATGATCTCATTGCTCAACCTTCAAATACTTAGGGGCAGATTTACATCTTGCCCAAACGGAAACATTATTTTGGCATTAAATAACGTCTCCCTGAGAAGGGAAACAAGACACTGTGCCTCCCAGAGGGCACTTTCGGTAATGCCACAGGCATGACCAGTGTCTGATGTTCATGTGGAACACGGTAATGAACTTGACATTGGCTGGCAAGAGCCTAAGACGTATCATTTGTGCGACTGCAATTATAAAAGGGTGCCTGTAGAACACGTCATCAACTTCCTTGTCTGTTGGAGACGTGCACAGGAATACCTGAAGCATGGGAAGGGGACGCAGTCTTTCGTTCCCCTTCTCAGGGAACCATGTTTACATGCATAACCTGAGATGTTCCCTTTCGAATGAGAACTCGAACTGTGTCCCCTAGAGGACACTTTGGGGAACGGGTACCCACTCCGCCATGCTGAATGGATGAGTGCCCTATCAGCGGACATAAAGCCACCTTTAAAACACCTTTAAGGGACTTATTCATAACTATGGAGTTTTGAGAGCCCTAACAACATTACAGAGGGAAAGTCACAGATTATTAGAAGTACTTAATTCAAAATTTGCGTTCTCGGGCCACCAAATAGCTGTTATTGTGTAAATATACATTTTACTACATACATTTCTGCATACACAGTGAGCAGTCTCTGATAATTAATAAGTAATTCACTTACAGATTTTAAATTGGATAAAAAATTATACAGTATATTTTTCCACTAAACAAATTTGAAATAATGCCTATATTTGCTCATTTATCCATTGTCATATGTAATCATTGCATCATATGTTACAATGAGTCCTCTGTTGCACTAAAGCAGGTTTCCTCAAGTCTGGTCCTGGATGGCCGCAGGATACACTTGTTATGTTCAATCCAGTATTGATTTCAAACTAGGGGTGTGTCACGATTTTAAAGTCTACAACGCGATGTACATCCCCATCACATGTTAACGCAAAGGTAGTTACTGTCACGATCAGCCACGCACTACATTTCCCATAATTCACTGCCTGGACTCATCTTCACTGATTGCATTCACCTGTGTCTCATCACCGTGTTAGTCTCCCAAGTGGCCTAGCCTATTTGTATCCTTTTCACTCATAAACTCTCCATGAAGTTTTGTATGTTGTTACACTTAACTCCTGAGTGTTTCTTCATTGTTTCCCGGTTCCTGGATCCCCTGTCTATTCCTCAGATTATTCTCCTGCCTCTGACCCCTTCCTGTGTTTCCTGGTTTGTTTGTTTGTTCGTTTGGACTGCTTACCTGTGTTTAGACCATTGCCTGTTTCTTGGATTACGTGTCTGGATTAACCCTAATAAATCTGCATTTGGATCTCAACGTCTTGTCTCTGAGCAGTTCCGTAACATTACACTCAAGTGACACTGCAGTTCACAAAAGTTAATAAAGCCTTGCCATTATCGCATGCTAATCCACTCCTAACATGCGCTTTTCTGAGCGCGTTTTACCTAAAACGCACAGGCACTAAAAGCTTGTCAGACAGGGCCGGGTTACTGGAATAAGTTATTTTTTGAGTCGTATTGCACTAATACGGTCAAATACACACAAGGTTTACATAAACACAGTTGGTTATGTCTAAAGTGAAAGCAAACATTTGAGAGGAAATTGAGTGCGTGTCATCATATTGATGTGTGTGTATTTTAGATGTGTGCCGGTGGTAAAGTGACAATAGCCTCATAGTAATGCTGCCGCTTGTGGGATAGTTTGCCCAAAAAAGAAAATTCTGTCATTATTTACTCTCACGGTTAATGTTGTTCCAAACCTGTATTAATTTCCTTCTTGTGGGGACCAGCAACTGTTTGGTTACCCACATTCTTCAAAATAACAGATTGAGATATAAATAATAATTTTAAAAAATCAACGGAAAAAGAAATGTATGAGTTTAAAGGGTAACTAAACCCCTGGTCAGAGCCTGACTCCACCCACTGGCAATATTTGAAAAATGCTGAAAAAGTGGGCAGACCCCAGCGGAGAGGGGACAAAATAGACGCTAAAACACAACCCGATCTCACGACCAAGTCGTACGAATTCGACGAATGATTAAAAAGTGGCTAATTCGTAACAATTCATACGACCTCACTCGTACGAATTAATACGATTTTGCTAAATCGTACATATTTTACGAATTGGCCAATTCGTATGAATTCGTACGAATGACCTACCACTTACCCCTCCCCTAAACCTAACCATCACGTGGGTTTAGACAAATCGTACGAATTAGTACGAGTGAGATCGTACGAATTAGTACGAATTAGCCACTTTTTAATCATGCGTCGAATTCGTACGAATTGGTCGTGAGATAGTGTTGTAAAACACTCTATCCTGATCGTTTTCAATACTCGCAATTCCAACTCCTGACTCGCTACAGTGGTTTTGACGAAACAAGATGGTTTTTATACTGCCGCTCGTACCAAGAGCGTGGTGAGCTGAAACCTGCGTACGTCACGAAGTGTGGAACATCCAATAGGAAAATTCAACTGCAGTAGCCACCGTTCAACCTGAAGAGGGCTTAAAAACACTAAGACGTTTTTACACAATATATTGTAGAAATAAAACACTTCATACACAAATGTCAAAAAAGTTACTCGAATCAATGACTGGTATTAATAAAGATCCATTCTTACAGATCATTAACTAAAAAAAGTTGGTTTAGGGTTTAGTTACTCTTTAACAACTTGAGAGAGTAAATGTTGACAATTTTTATTTTTGGGAGAACTACCCTTTAATGTTAAGATGCGAAGTCTCTTACAAAATAGTATAACCAACATGAGAAGAATCTTCTCAAGAAAGAAAGAATCATGATAAAATCGTGAATTGTGATTTTCTTGAAAAATCATATGATATTTTTGCCATAATGACCACCCCTACTTCAAACAGGGAAGAAAAATAATTATTAATAATAATAATAACCAGTGTTGTGCAAGTTACTACCAAACTGTAATACATTAGGCATTACTTGTTACTGTTATTTAAAAGTAATTCATTACCTTACAATATTACTGTCTCAGAATTGTAATGCGTTACATTACTCATGTATTACTTTTGAGTTACTTTCACCAAAATAACTATAAGGAAGTTGAACTTAACTTTGGGGCTGTAACGATATGCAATATGAAACTGAAATCGCGATTCACCACACATTTAGATCCACGAACCTACAGAATCGCGACACACCTCTTCCAACTCCCAGTGTTATTCTCCTTACCGTCCAGATCGAATGCTACCTTATCTTTAAATTAGGCTATTAGTTTTATTTGAAGTTAACATTATAAAATACGTAGACCTACACCACAAAACTTGTTGAGGATAAATTATTTAAAATTGGGGAAGTTCAGCATTATGGACATTACATTTGCAGTCAAAACTTGAAATAAAAATTCTCAGAAAATACATAATGTATTGAAACGTATATAGGCTACTTCCTTAAAGGACTCCAGACATTAGACAAATATCAGTCTATGTTTTGTTTTAATATTAGAGAAAAGACACACATTCATGCTTGACAAAAGAATAGGAGGCAAAATATATTTTTTGTAATTCTGTTAAACAGGTAACTCAGCCTACTTGCGTTTTTCCATTCGTTAATGTCTCACGGTCTTGCTGTATTTTTTTTATTTTTTTTATTTTTTTTTACAATTAAAACTAAAAGTCTCATTGTAATACAATACAATGTAATACAAGCCTCATTGAACATGTAACGAGTAAAATATTACTGAAAATTGATTAGTAATGCCTTACACTACTGAGTTACAGCAAAAAGTAATATGTTACTGTATGTATTACTTTTGTAATGCATTACTCCCAACACTGATAATAACAATAATAACCAACATCAAGCTCCATTGAATATAGAGAACTTTCTTGAACAAAAAATAAAAATTAAATATTAATAATAATTATAATAATAGAAAATTATAGAAAGCATGGAATGACAATACAGGCATCGTACTGTATACTGTCATTAGATGGATGTAATAGAACTTTCCCCCACCACTGCTATGCACTTTTGTTTAAACAGAGTTTGTTTTTCTGGTGATGTTATTTTGCATCATATTCAAAACTTCACAGTCAAGGGATATAACCCATTGCTATTTGTGTAATACCTCTCAGAACTCGTTCATGAGACTTGTTTCCTTTCATTGCATCTCTTTCCTCTTGGTTATGATAGACATCACTGAGGTAAGATAAATAAATAAATAATAAATAAATAAATAAATATTTTTTATTTACTCTTCCTCAGCAGATCACTTTAACTTCTAAAGTAATTGGACTAGTCTCATTGACTGCTTTCTTTCTTTGTGCATTTAGGGATGTCATTTTTACATCAGAGTGCTTCAGATTTCTCCAATGGAACCAGGAACTATTTCACACTTTGCAGTGACCAGCTTACTTTTCCCTTGTTCTGGTCCGGTCTCTCTGCATTTTGTGTTCTTCTGGGTGTCTTTGCCAGTGCTGTTGTACTTCGAAAACTTTGTCAAAGACATCGAAAAAACATTTCTACGAATGACTTCTTTGTGTTTAACCTGACGATCATTGATCTCATTTTCCTAAGTTTATTGCCTTTCGGTGTCTATAACTACATGCTGTTGCATAACTCAGAATTTGAATACTTTAATAATTTCACATATTCAATACCCTTGTGTGGAAGACCTCTCTTCATGGCTTGTGTCTGTGGAGATTATTATTTTGCTGTGGTTCATCCCATCATCTACATCAACAGTAGGAGAATTGCAATAGTCAGAAAGGTAATCGGCATGATAATTTGGTTGATGATCATTTGTTTTGGAATTATTATGGTTGTACATCCATGGGTTTTTACAAGCACTTTTACATCTACGCCTCTGTTTATTTCCCTACCTGTGATTGGTTTTTGTGATGTCTCAGTTTTACAAGCTTTGAGAAAACCTGATCCTTCAGGGAAAAGTAGTATACATCCCCAAAAGAAGAGAGCCCTGCGTACCATCATTAACAGTTTTGTCTTGACTTTTACCACTTACCTGCCATCAGCACTTATCTTTTCATTTGGACACAATTTACCAATACGTTTTGATATGTACTACTGCACTTTAATCTTTATTGCAATATGTTCCGCTGTCTTGGGAGGTGTCATAATGCCAGTTCTTTATCTGGATAGCATAGGTCAGCTCAAAATACAAAATATTGTAGAAATAATAAAAATGAGGAGATGAAATGGAATGGAAATAGATTGGCATGCCTAGTCTATCTTTATGGTCTTACAATTATAATCACAGTCATTACTGAACTTGTCTGAAAATAATTAAAGGAGTAGTTCACTTTTGAAAAAAAAAACTTTTGCTGATAATTTACTCACCCCCATGTCATCCAAGATGTCCATGTCTTTCTTTCTTCAGTCGAAAAGAAATTAAAGGGTTAGTTCACCCAAAAATGAAAATTAAGTCATTAATTACTCACCCCCATGCTGTTCCAACCCCATACGACTTTCATTCATCTTCGGAACACAAATAAAGATATTTTTGATTGAATCTGAGAGCTGGATCAGTCCTACATAGAATGCCTAAGGGACTGGCTCTTGACGGCCCATAAAGTCATTAAAGAAAAGGTTTAAATATTCCATGTGCCTACAGCGGCTCAATTATAAGTTTATCAAGCGACGAGACTACTTTTTGTGCGAAAAAAACATAAATAACGACTTTATTCGACTATTCTATTACTTCCTTATGGGCGCATGCGCGAGAACTGAGACGAGGACGTTCTCCTTCTACTACTTTGTGTTACCGGCTGCTCCGCTTAGGAGTATTACCGCCACCTATCATATAAGATGACGATCCATATATAAGGCGCTCCGGATTATAAGGAACACTGTCGTTTTTTTAGAAGATTAAAGGCTTTTTAAGAGCATATTGCAGGTAAAAAAAAAATCGAAATTTATAGATAACCTTGTATGAAAATACCATATGAAAAGTTAATGCAGGATTTAAAATGTTTTAAAACAACACAAGGGCACTAATTTAGAAGATAAAGTGAGCGTTTCTTGGACTGCTAGTAAAAACGGCTTTTTTTTCAACATCGCGTCATTTGACGTCATATCAGGGAGCCTCAGCCTCGGCTCAGTGGAGAGCAGGCTGGTGTTCAGTGAGAGCGCTCGTCAGTCAGTGTGCTTTCGTTAGTTTTTGCATTTTAATTTATCATCGTCATGGTAAATTATTGTGTTTGTGGAGATTGCAAAAACTCCAGCCTGTCAGGACTTCAAGATCGAGTCCACAAGTTTCCATTACAATAAAAGTGACGGTGCTATATAGCCTATCTTTCGTTCCTGGTGCGGTTTGAGCAGGTGAAGAGACGGGATTTCTCTTCTGCATCGGCTCGGAAAACGCGGTCGTGTGTAGCGTTCACTTCAGATCAAATGACTATAGCATCCCGGCGATATGATGGAGTTCAACATCATGGTATGCCGAAGCAAGAATATTGATCGTCGTATACTACCAATGGCATCAAATAGTGGTATATAGGTAACTTCGTCATGTCATGCCCTAAATAGAACTTATAATTGAAAAACAAAATTGGTTGTTTAAATACTCAAATCTTTAATGTTCTGTTTGTTATAACCTAGGTGAAAAATATGTATTAAAAATTTACCTGAGTATAGCCTATGCTTTTAGAATAGAAATATACTCAAGTAAGTTTTTATACATTTAATAGTATATAAATCTACCCTAAACATACTAATGTCTGCTGGCCTGTTATAGGATCATAATAATCTGTACAATATTGTGAGCACAGTGTATATCGTTAGCGAACGTGTATAGCCTATAAGCACGTCTCTCACCAAAAAGGCACCTGTCCTGTTCTCCACTGGTTCTCCTCACATCACAGCTCAATTTTTCTCTGACCATTCTGTCTGACATTATCCTGGCCTGTCCCTGATCTCTTTAGCATAGCAGGCTCATAACTTTATGGCTTGATCCGTCATACGAGTATTTCCTCAGCGTCCGAAATGTCATGCGATTCATTGTTTTCCTGTTGTGTGAATCGACGGCTCTCCCGCTCATTGCGTCACGCCCGCCACGCCCATTTTCAGACGCGGAAGTAAAATTATCTCACAAAAACGACTGCAGAAGCTTCTGTAGTGTGTTTATACGTATATTTTAAAGAAAATAGTTCCTACATTGTTTTTCTATGCATTGACTCGTTGGGTCCTCTAACCTGCAATATGCCCTTTAAGTGCACCTTATAGTGCGGAAAATACGCTAATTGAAAAGCGTATGTACAGCGCGCATCTTCCTCTGCTTGTAAACAGAAAGTTTTGCGCTTCCAGCTGTATCAGCACATCATCTTATACGGTAGGTGGCGGTAATACTCCTAAGCGGAGAGCAGCCGGTAACAAAAAGTAGTCGAAGGAGAACGTCCTCGTCTCAGTTCTCGGGCATGCGCCCATAAGGAAGTAATAGAATAGTCGAATAAAGTCGTTATTTATGTTTTTTTCGCACAAAAAGTAGTCTCGTCGCTTGATAAACTTATAATTGAGCCGCTGTAGGCACATGGAATATTTAAACCTTTTCTTTAATGACTTTATGGGCCGTCAAGAGCCAGTCCCTTCTATGTAGGACTGATCCAGCTCTCAGATTCAATCAAAAATATCTTTATTTGTGTTCCGATGATGAACGAAGGTTTTACAGGGTTGGTACAGCATGGGGGTGAGTAATTAATGACTTAATTTTCATTTTTGGGTGAACTAACCCTTTAAGGTTTTTGATGAAAACATTCCAGGATTTTTCTCCATATAATGGACTTCAGTGGGAACCAGATGGTTCAAGTTCCAAAAGAAACTTTAAGTACAAACTGCAAACTTGTTCAAAGGGCTTTAAACGATTCCAGACGACGAATAAGGGTCTTATCAAGCGAAATGATCGCTCGTTTTATAAATAAATAACAAAGTTTAAGTTTTATAAGCTCAAATGCTCGCCTTGCTCTGTTCTATAACGCACTCGTTCATCAAAATGAACAAATCTTTTTCCGAGTCATTTGGTTCATTCGGCGAAAGAAACGAACGAATTGATTCGGGAAAAGATTTGTTCATTTTGCTGAACGAGTTAGAACAGGAGAGTCACGAACGTGCACCACAGAACAGAGCAAGGTGAGCGTTTGATCTTATAAAACTTAAACTTTGTTATTTTTTTAAAAAAATGAGCGATTGTTTCGCTTAATAAGACCCTTATTTATCGTCTAGACTCGTTTAAAGCCCTTTGAACAAGTTTGCAGTTTGTACTGAAAGTTTCTTTTGGAATTTGAACCGTCTGGTTCCCACTGAAGTCCATTATATGGAGAAAAATCCTGGAACGTTTTCATAAAAAACCTTCAATTTCTTTTCGACTGTAGAAAGAAAGACATGGACATCTTGGATGACATGGGGGTGAGTCAATTTTCAGCAAAAGTTTTTTGAAAAGTGAACTAATCCTTTAATGTCCAAACGGTCTTGTGGGGGTTAATAGACAAATTATAGTTCTAAAAAAAAAGAGACATTTGTTTTTATTTATTGGATTATTATTCATTGAATATGATAATATATTGTGTGCGAACTTGTATACTATACAAACAATACAGATTTTGATATACAAACATATCTAAATAAAGTGTCTGTAATTAGTTCATTTATCATGAATCATTCTCCTAATTTATGTTAGAGTAATGAAAAAATAAAAACACACAGTGTTGTCTTATTAACCACAATTAGACGAGCAATGAAAAGGAGCAAACAAAAGGAAAGTAAATAAAATAAAAAAAATATTAAATGAAATATTTATTTCTGGGCAGACCTAAATAAAACTACAGAATGTTAGGGTACAAAAAGGTTTCTCCATTGTATAGTTCAAGTATATTTGAGAACACTTTAGAATACTGTATCTTACTTACTGCATAACTAATAAGGAATTAATGAAGAACTAATAGGTAATTCTTTATTAACACTTAAGTCACTACTGTTAACTACTAAGGAAGATGTGTTAACTAATAATTTTATGATTGTGTTAAGTATCAGTTTGTTAATCAATAGCTAATGAATTTTGTCATACCTCCCGGAGAACTACTATTAATTATCTATTAATTAAGGTTCAAGAAAAATAACTATGAAGTAACTACTGATTAACAGTCATACACAGTAGTCAGTTTGTCATTCTTCAGCACTAATAAGAAAAATAAGTGCAGACATTTACCTATAGGCTATGATCTGCAAATAAGCAAAAACATCGCATGTATATAAAACCTTATTATTATACTTAGTTCTTATACATTTTAAACTTCTTTTGCACCATTCAAGTTCCGGCAATATGGCGGTAGCCACATACACTGAGCCTGGGTTCTCCCAAGGTTTTTTCCTCCATTCTGTCACCTGATGGAGTTTTGGTTCCTTGCCACTGTTGCCTTTTTCACTTGTTTTCGCCTTTGTCGCAAGTAACTGCCGTGTATTTTACAAAGGTTTAGATGATTACGTTAATATATAGAGGCTAATATTTTTTTATTTACAGTAAGTTTGATTTGAGTCAGAAGTATGTGGTAATTCTTTATTAATTACTAATGGGTTCCCTATATTGTCACTTTAGAATACTGTTTTAGGTTCTAAGTAATTCCTGAAGGACTATCTAATAATTATTTATTAATTACTAATAAGTTCCTTATATTTTTACTTTAGAAGACTGTTTCAGGTTATAAGTAGCCTAATTCCTAGATAATTCATTTGATAATTATTTATTAATTACTAATGGGTTCCCTGTATTGTCACTTTAGAATACTGTTCCAGGTTCTAAGTAATTCCTGAAGAACTATTTAAAAGTTATTTATTAATTACTAATAAGTTCCTTATATTTTCACTTTAGAAGACTGTTTCAGATTATAAGTAGCCTAATTCCTAGATAATTATTTGATAATTCTTTATTAATTACTAATGGGTTCACTATATTTTTACTTTAGAATACTGTTCCAGCTTCTAAGTAATTCCTGCAGAATTATTTGATACTTATTTATTAATTACTAATAAGTTCTCTATATTTTCAGTTTCCCTCAGTCGTTGCCTCAAATACATGAATTTACTCAGTGGCATTATATGCTGAGGAAAACAGACACACACAGTACTGTATATAAAATATACAAATAATCTGAGGTTAGTTTTGTATGACTGTTCAGTAGTTACTTCTTAGTTATTTTTCTTGAACCTTAATTAGTAGACATTACCTATTAGTTTGTCAATAATTCCTTATTAATTCTGCAGTAAGTAAGATACAGTATTCTAAAGTGTTACCGTATATTTTTAAGTAAACTTGTAGCAAGTTTACTAATATCAATGTACTAGAAGTATACTTGTAAGTGCACTGTTGCAACTACTTGGGACTAAATCGGCCAACATTTTAGTGTATTAAAATATACTTTAAGTGTAAAAAACTTTGAGTACATAACTAGTTTACAACTAAGTCTATCGTTTGTAGTGCAACAAGTGACATAACTATACTGATATATCACTCAAAAATTTTTTTAGTTAGCAGTTACGTGCTCAGGGAACATACTTTCAATTTTCAGCTGCTTCTTGAATAGTATCAGCTTATATATACATATATATATATATATATATATATATATATATATATGTTAACCCATTTTGTTGTTTGGAGTCACATTCTGTGATTCATGCAAAACATTCCCTCTTTGGATTTGCTGGCACTAAGCTGGACTTTGGAGGATTTATTTTCTGGACATACCAATTCAAAATATTTGAGATTACCTCATATAACTGACGTCTTGGGACGTGTTTTGACCTTACGTCAACATCCGCCTTTTTAGGGTACCCTTAAACGTCGGTTAGATGACGTTATCGGAGCCTAACCCTAACCCAGACCTAAACCTACCCCTAAACCAACACCGTCACCTAACCGAATGTAAAGCGTCAGTTGTATGACGGCCTGGGATCGTCATGTAACCGACGTTTTAGGGTACCCTAAAAAGGTGGATGTTAACGTATGGTCAAAAGACGTCCTGTCAGTTATATGACTTCTTGGGATGAGACTGTGTTAAAAAGGAAGGTAAGAGACTTTGACAAATGAAATTCAATTAAATTTGTAAAACACCGTAATATACACAAACCCTTCTTCCAACACAAAAAAGAAGTGGGTATCAATTCTTCTTGGGACTACGTAAGGTCCACTTTTCAGTTTATAAGTATAAAAGTTTACATTTAAGTCTAACAAAATAGTTTATGTTTCTTTAGAATTGTAACTATCCTACAAGTGAACTTTAGGTATGCTGCTAGTTCCCTACCTTCAAGGGCTTGAGTCGTGGGGTTCGCAAATGGATCTGGTAGAGGGGTTAGTGATTGGCTTCGTCCATTCTCTGCCTTCACCTGCCAGGGGTTCGGGAGAACGCTTTGCGGTTACATCCACCGAAATGCGGTTACATTTCTGCATACACCCGTGAGCAGTATCAGGTAATCAATAAGTTATAAGTACAGATAATAAATTGTAAAAAGATTTATTTTTTTTTCCCCACTCAGTAAATTCAAAATAATGCCTATCTTTGCTCTTTGTCCATTGTCACATGTAAGCATTGCAGCCAGCATTTCATGTTACAATGAGTCCTCTGTTGCACTAAAGCAGGTTTCCTCAAATCTGCCCCTGGAAGGCCACAGGATACACTTGTTATGTTCAATCCAGTATTGATTTCAAACTAGGGGCGTGTGATATCACGATCTGAAAGTCTCAAAAAGGGCTTCGCCCATTGTCTGCCTTCACCTGCCAGGGGTTCGGGAGAACGCTTTGCTGTTACACCCACCCCGAATGAGGCACAGGGACTGCCATTATCCAGTTCTGAGGAGCTGAATGTTGTAGTTATAGAAACAGACTCGCCACTTCATGTGAAGCAAACAGCATTTTGAATGGTGTGTCCCTCACAGCCCTCACTACATTACGAGCGGGTATACACGCAGTTCAATTGTTTGTTTGGGGGCGGTGTATGCAGGTCATTGTAGGCTGACAGTGTCATTCATAAAATTGTCCCTGTGTAGAAAAGAACACGCACTGTCAGAGTGTTAGCTCCGCCCCTAGGCAGTGCATAGATCATGGGTCAACATAAAGAATCTACAGTTCAGGCCCTTATGCAAACTGCGGCCCATCAGATCCTCCTTTGGGCCCAAGGAAAGCTCTCTCTAAAGGCAATTTACATCCCTGGGTATTTAAATTAGGGAGCAGACATCCTGTGGAGGCAGGGTGGTGGAGCTCTTATAAAAAACTTTGGTCAAGTGGAAGTAGATGTTCACGTCTCAAGAAACAACACACTATCCACTGTGATTCTCCCTCAGTCAGCCAGCTCTTCTGCGGCTGCACCCTACAGGTATATATATATATATATACACCATATATGGTACACCCGCATTTCCCCCAATCATTCTGCTCCCAGGACTTCTGGAGAGAGCGTGCCGTGACAGGGCCCGTCTTCTGTTAATTGCCACATTTTGGCTGGCCCGAGTATAGTTCTCGGACCTATTGTCTGTCCTCGACAGCTCTCCTCTGGATATTCCAATCAGGAGGGACCTTCTCTTTCAGGTGAGTGGGTTGATCCTTCACCCCTGCCCACAATTTTGGAGACTCTAAAGGGGGCCCAGCTTATATGTTCAGGTCTTTCAACTGAGACTGTTGAGACCATCCTCCACTACAGAGCTCTATCCACAAAGAAACTCTATGGAGATTTTTCACATCCTGACACGGAAATCACCAGTTGGACCGAGTTGGACCCAACTGCCTGGTGGGTGCAATGCTGGAATTCCTGCAGGAACGATTCTCTGCAGGGTTATCCCCGTTAAGGCCTTCCAACAGTGTTTCGACGCAGCGTCTCTGTCCCATACAGGGAACTAGTGTTACATACGTAACTGAGACGTATACTAATTATATATATTTAAATTCATAATGTACACTGCAGTATACTCTCAGTAAACTACTAGATACCAACAGACAATTCACCTGTCCTGCAGGTATAGTTTAGACGTAGTAAACTAGGAAACCGAGTAAACTAACCACAAATGTAAAATATGAATTCACTTCTATATAAATACTGTAAATTCTAAAACAAAATATATTAACAAAATGTATTACATATTCACTAAGAATTTCTAGCAGACCTCTCTTTATGGCTTATGTCTGGGGAGATTATTATTTGCTGTGGTTCATCCCATCATCTACTACATGACCAACAAGAGAAGTGCCAAGGTCATTTCTGTGATAGTCTGGGTGTTTATAGTGTGTTTTGGACTAATTGCAGCTTCCAATTCTTGTATGTTTGCAAGAATTACATATATACCCGTTTATTTCCATGACGCATAATCATCAACAGTTTTGTCATGACTTTTACGGTTTACCTGCTACTATCAGTTAATAATTTAGGCACAATACTTAATATTAGTTAAAAATTTTTTTTTTTTAAATGTTTAAACTTAAATATGCGACATGGAATAAAATAAACATTGACTGACTGATTGACTGACTGACTGACTATAATTATACCTGTATGCAGTACAAACATTTTTGACAGTTTTTTTTAGTGATATAGCAACTCCATATTTAAAACATCTGAAATAATTTAAATTATTAATGTATACACCTGTGAGCCATATCCCTCAAAGTCAAAGCGTGTTGCTTTTCCCACTCATTCACATGTTATTATGAGAGTGACAAGACTTCATTGATGTAAAAGACAAACATTTGTTATTCCTTTGAATGTGATGACATTGGAATTAGTTAAAGTCAGCAAATTTAGTAGATTTCAATCAACAAATTCATGCTAACTAAAATGGTATTGTAGATCTCATTGCAGTGCAGTTAAATATATTGGCATTGTAATGGTTATTAAAATATTTACTTTAACACATTAAGTCTCAATGGGATGTTTTCTTTTCTATTTCAGCTCAGGAAATTATTGCGCTAAAAATGTCAGCAGAGACATTTTCATTCCCACAGGATTCATCAGATTTTTCAAGTGGACTATTTCTTGCACTGAACAGCCTATTGTTTCTTTGTTCTTCTGGTCAGGTTTCTCTGTTGTTTGCTTACTCCTGGTTTGCCGAAGAAAGCAAGGATTGTGTGTTCTGCAAAGAGAGTTGGGGGTAAATAAATAATTGTGCAATGTGTCACATTGTCATTTTGTCTATGATTTTTGTGTTAATTACATTATATTTTGCTTTTGTTAGTAGGCCTAATGCATACACATTACTTGTCACATTATTGCATATTTCATTTACATGACTTGTGTTAAATTACTTTTGAGTTACTTTTCTTCACCTGGGCTGGGCTTGCTTGTTTTGTTTTTTGACTGACTGACTGACTGACTGACTGACTGATTGATTGATTGATTGATTGATTGATTGACTGATTTATTGATTTATTGGTTATAATTATACCGGTATGCACAACACAAAGATTTTTGACAGGTTGTGATTTTTAATAATATCAAAGCAAATTCTATTTCTGGCAAATGTTAAGGCCCTTTCACACCAAAACTGAAATAAATAAGCCTCAGGCTGAAGGAAATGCATATTTACACCTTTTTTATTATATTTACAATGGAGGGCAACACTCAAACAAACCTTTCAGATGTGCTGCCATTCTGGATTAAAGAACAATAGGATACATGAGAAGACACATGCCTTTGGTGTGAGAGACCCGGGTTCGAATCCACTGTGAGACACCAATGTGTCCCTGAGCAAGACACTTAACCCTAGTTGCTCCAGAGGCATGCTAAATGATAAAAGCATCAGCTAAATGAATAAATGTAAATTTCCAAATCTAATCTAAAGTCATTTTTGCCTATTATATTACTTTGCCTATTACTTATTACTAATACTATAATTGAAGGTCAACAGCAAAGACATTGGTTAATAAATTGAGATTAAATACATAAAGTATATTTGAGCAATTTAATATAGTTAATTATTTATTTTTCTTAAAATTCTGATATTTAATTTTACTGTTTTAATTAATTTTGGCGAATCCTGAATGTTTTTGTGCAGGTGAGATGAGTAAATGCATGTTCACATTTAGTCTAGAACTAAAATAACCATCATGTTCAAACAGTGCACACAACACCTCCTCACTTTTGTTTCTCTCAACATGGGGACAGGAGAGCTGTCAGTCAATAAATGTGAAAAAGTAACTAGCTTTACTGATATGTAAAGATATGTTGTTGCAAATTGAAAAAGTAATGTGTTACTGTACTAGTTACTTGAAAAGTAATCTGATTATGTAACTCAAGTTACTTGTAATGACTTACTTAAGTTACTTGCCTTAACAATGCTTGCCATCATTAATTGTAAGAGTGCAAGGGCTTTAGATACTGCTTTGGATGCGCCTAGCTTAGTGGACTCTGTACATTGTTCGCTTCCGGCTGCAGAGCCCGTGCAGCAGGGGTATTGAGTGACGGTGAGGCACTGTAGTCATGGGACAAAGTAAAGAGTGTGAAGTAAAGAGTACTTGTCTAAGTACTGGCTGTCTAAGTGGTGTCCGCAAAATAATATAGAATTTATAGACAAGTTTGGGGCAGACCTGACCTGTTGAAAAGAGATGGTATTCATCCCCCCTGGGATGGTGCTGCTCTTCTTCTCTAGTTATATGGCACACAGTCTTAGAGCTCAAACATGACAATCTAGGGCTCAGGTCAGGATGCAGACAGACTGACTCAAAGACTAAACCGACCGTCTGCCAGCTCTCTCACGTCACCAAATCAGATAAATCCCATCACATTGAGCCTCTTCCAAGTCAAGTCAAGTCACCTTTATTTATATAGCACTTTTTACAAAACAGATTGTATCAAAGCAGCTTCACAGTGATAATTTGAAAATAATACTACACAGATCAATAAAATTGTTGAACATTAAATGTCCCCATTACAACTAAGCAAGCCAAAAGCCAAGGCAATACCTGGATCTTTCACCTAGATATCATCATATAGAGACTGTATCTTATTCCCTGAATTAGAAAATACAAAAAAACCTTCCAAACCCATCAAATTCTAGTTTTTATAATACCATATTGTAGTTTTTATAATACCATAGTTTATTTTTTTTCTGTATAATATGTATGAATTTGGATAAATGTATGTGAATGATTGATGTGTGATGTGTTGCCACTTGTCTTCTTCTGCTGCCTTTATAAGGGACCGCAATGGAAATAAGTATGCGGGGATTATTGTGTTATCCCTGACTACTTTTGTATTTGATTTTAATGTTTGAAACAGTTTCAGACTGTTTTCATATTTTTATATTTAAGTGGTCAAATAAAATCAATCAATCAATCAAAGGTTAAAAATTTAAGTGATGTTCAACAACTAAAAAATAGATATAATAAAAATGAGCAAATGATAAAGCTTGGGATGCTGAATATTATATCCCTTACTTCAAAAGCACTTATTGTTAATGACATGATTACAGACTATAACCTAGCAAGATGTGCTGTGTTTGACAGAAACCATGGCTAAAACCATTACATTTCTTTAAATGAGTCCACCCTGCAAGATTACTGTTAAGGCCTGTTTACACCAGGACGAATTTTGCGCGCGATATTCGTTCGACATTTAACGCCTCTTGACTTAACAATGGGCGCCAATGTGAGTGTGCACACCGACACGAAAACGCCACGCGTAAAAGCGTCATTTTTTTAAAAAACGCCTCGGGTTCGTTTTTTTGGTTTGATGTGCCGCGTCAAAACCTATCCGACCAACGAGATTGGCGGGTTTGCTCACGTGTCTGGTACTTCTGAAGTTACAGTAAAACACAATTTGGGGGCGCTCAAACATAAAACGGTCTTGCTGAGCACAGATACGGCGAAGAAGAGATA
Organism: Pimephales promelas; assembly: GCF_988280905.1. Lineage (NCBI taxonomy): Eukaryota > Metazoa > Chordata > Actinopteri > Cypriniformes > Leuciscidae > Pimephales > Pimephales promelas. The sequence goes on along the minus strand of NC_142780.1, from coordinate 10,900,147 downwards.
AGATACCTATGGGCAAGATGAATGTTGAGCTGCTGGTCTCGAAGCATAAAGAGCTAAATGATAATATTTATATTAGTATTTCTGTAATAATAGTATAGTAGCGTATAGGGTGACCAACAGTCCTGTTTTCCCAGGACATGTGTAAAACGGTCACTTTGTGCTTTATAGAAATCTGAGTTGAGATGAGAACTGCGCATGGTGTGCGTAGTGTCAGTTAGATTTTGACAAGTGAGGAGAGGCAGCCCATTCTCACTCCCAACTCTTGGGAAGCATTTGACCATGACCCTTTAGCGTCAGTTAGATGACGCCCTAGGATCGCATGTACCCTACCCCCACCCCATACCTAAACCTAACCGCGTCCTCTAACTGATGCTTTCCTTTAGCGTCAGTTAGATGACGCTGTAGGGTCGCGTCATGTAAGTGACGCTAAAGGGCGCCTAAAACGTCAAATATTGAAGCATGGTCAAAGGTGACGCCTTGGGGTGAGAATGTGTTGGGAGAGGAGATAACCGATAACAGACTTATTCTTCTGTTGTGACCAGATGTTTGTTCGTGTTTTTTTTCTCGCTCGATCCCCATGTATGAGGGCGAGTGTAACGTTTGAGTGGTTTTATGAAACGCGCGGAAATACGACAACTCTCGTCTCTCGTGCATCTGTTCATCCGACAACTAGTGCTATGTTTTTATCTCTGGACAACATCTCAACTTTGCGTTACACATGTCCTGTTTCCACGTCCTGTCCTGGCTGTTTTTAAGTGATGAAAATGTCCTGGTTTTCAAAAAAAAAAAACTGCTGGGAAAGATCAGTTGTTCAGCAAAATATAGATGGGCAAACAAGGTGGACGAGGAAGAAAAACAAGATAAAGAGGATGATGAAAACTAAAGATATAAATACATTTTGTTAGTTTGTTTTTTGTAAGTTTGTGAGAGCTATTTTTTGTTACATTTGGAGGCATTTCTTTTAGTTATTTATTATTTATATATTTATTTTTCTAATACAGAATACATTATTTCTATCATTATTTCATTTGTTTTTTTATCTGTCATAATAAAACATTGAGACATGAATATGATCACCCTAGTATAGTATTCTATTATTATTTCTGTTTTAAATTAAGCGCCATCTAATGTCAGGGAATGAATTTGCATGTTCACTCGGCTCATCGTCAGCGAAAAACGCTTGGGTGTGAACACAAAAAACGCGTTGAAAAACGCTGACGAATAACGCGCGCTGATATTCGTCCCGGTGTGTATGGGCCTTTATATACATGTCTTTATATACACGGTCTTGCTGAGCACAGATACGGCGAAGAAGAGATAAGATACCTATGGGCAAGATGAATGTTGAGCTGCTGGTCTCGAAGCATAAAGAGCTAAATGATAATATTTATATTAGTATTTCTGTAATAATAGTATAGTAGCGTATAGGGTGACCAACAGTCCTGTTTTCCCGGGACATGTGTAAAACGGTATGTGTGTAACGCAAAGTCTGAAAGGCAAAGGGGGGAATGTTGATGTGATTTATAGTAATACTTTCAAAATTACTAAGAAGTCTACTTTCATATATAATTGTTTTGAAGTGTTGGTGCTTAATGTAATGTAACAATATAGTGTAAATGATAAATCACGTTTGAGATTTGTACTGGCTACTGTGTATACAGGTCACCAGGGCATCAAACAGACTTTGTCAAAGAATTTGCTGACTATCAGAGTTATTATTGGCTGCAGATAAAGTCCTAATTGTTGGTGATTTTAATACACATGTAGATAATAAAAAAGGTGCATTGGGATTGGCATTTAAAGACATTCTTAACTCTATTGGAGTTAGACAACACGTGTCAGGACCTACTCGTTGACGTAACCATAATCTAGATCTAATATCACATGGAATCAATGTTGATGCTGTTTAAATTCTGCAGCATGAGTGAGCATGCAGAGTGATGACATCTCAGATCATTATCTAGTTTTGTTTAAAGTCCATTTAGGCAAGGCTGCAAATATGACTCTGTGTTACAAAGATGTTAGAGCAATCACTTCTGCTACTAAATATTGCTTTATTAATAATCTTCTGGATCAGTTTCATCACCTCAGCATCCCAGATAGCTTAGAGGAACTCCATATTGCAACAGAAACTTATAACTCTCTCTCTTTTCCAGCACTTTAGACACAGTTGCTCTGTAGCGCTTAAATAAGATAAAAAAATAAAATAATTCAAAGCCGTGGTACAACGAGCACACTCTCGTTCCTCGTTCCTTGAGTAGGGAACGGAGACGTTACGTCAGGAGTGACGGAGAATGGGGGTTTCGCATAGAAAGCCAATCCTCTTCGAGTATTTAATAACGGGCCAATGGCATGAAAATGCCTTGGGGCTGCGGAATTTGCATAGCGTACTCCGCCCCACCCCGTGGGTATAAAAGGAGGAAGTGAAAGCAAGCGCAGTATGTCTTCGCTGAGGAGCCAAGACTGAACTCGGCGTCTACCCAGCGGTACAGCAGAAGTGGCAAGGAGACGTAACGTCTCCGTTCCCTACTCAGGGAACGAGGGTTACATCCGTAACCGAGACGTTCCCTTTCGTTGTCACTCCGAGTTACATCAGGAGTGACGGAGAATGGGGGTCTGTGCCATAACGCCATCTTACAGCTGTCTTCCAGTGCCCTGCGAAAGTCTGGACTCCTGAACTTACCTTATAACCAGGAGTTCCTACTTTAACACAGGAATACCAAAGTGCACTGGGAAGCATATGCCGGGAGGGACATGCAACCAAATGCCTACCGTTGGGAGGACTTAAGAATACACATATGGTCGTGTTAGGGACTACATATGGAGATCACTGGAGCACCAACCTACGTGCTGGAGGACTCAGGAGGACTCAGGGCTTCAACGGAAGACTCCACTGATGAATATCGCACTTATCCAGTCCGAGGAGTGGAATGGCGAGCAAGCGAAACCACCTAAGCGGGTCCAGTACTGGCGGGAGCGAATACGCGAGAGGACACCGGCTCAATTCACAGATTATAGAATCTTGCGAAGGTGTTTGGTGTCGCCCAGCCTGCAGCTCTGCAGATGTCTGTTAGCGAGGCGCCATGCGCTAAAGCCCAAGAGGAAGCCACGCTCCAAGTGGAGTGGGCCATCACACCAAGGGGGCATGGTCGGCCTTGCTGCTGGTAAGACAAAGAAATGTCGTCCACTATCCAGTGAGACAGCCGTTGCTTTGAGAGAGCCCTTCCCTTCTGGCTCCCCCCATGACAGACAAAGAGCTGGTCTGAGGTCCTGAAACACCGCGTTCTGTCAACGGAGGTGCGGAGTGCACGTACCGGACAGAGCAGTGCCAAGGCTGGGTCTGCCTCCTCCAGGGGCAGCGCTTGCAGGTTCACCACCTGATCCCGGAAAGGAGTGGTGGGAACCTTGGGCACGTATCCAGGCCGGGGTCTCAAGATCACGTGAGAGTAAGCCGGCCCGAACTCCAGGCACGCTTCGTCAACGGAGAATGCGTGCAGGTCCCCTACCCTCTTGATGGAGGCCAATGCAACCAGGAGTGCTGTCCCCATAGGACAGAAACTTTAACTCTACCGATTGCAAAGGCTCAAAGGGAGGCCTCTGCAGAGCACTTAGAACTACTGAGAGGTCCCAAGAGGGCACAAGGGGAGGACGAGGCGGATTTAGCCTCCTCGCTCCCCTCAGGAACCTGATGACCAGGTCATGCTTCCCGACGGACTTACCTTCTACTGCATCATGAGACGCGGCAATGGCCGCGACGTAAACCTTAAAGGGTAAGCTCACCCAAAAATGAAAATTCTGTCAGTATTTACTCACCCTCATGTTGTTCCAACCCCGTAAGACCTTCGTTCATCTTCGAAACACAAATTAAGATATTTAAGATATTAAGATCGCTCCTGCATACAGTCCATAGGCTTCTTGAGGGACTGGCTCTTGCTGTCCCCGAAAAGTCATTAAAGACATCGTTAAAATAGTCCAAGTGACTACAGGGGCTCAATCTTAAGTTTATCAAACGACGAGAACACTTTTGTGCGCAAAAAAACAACAAAAATAACGACTTTATCAAACCTGCCTCGTCCCGTCTAGGAGCCACACGTGTAGCCTCCAGAGATTGGGACGAGGGTGCCACAGAGTGCCCTGTCTCTGAGTGAGTAGATCTTGTCTCAGAGGAATAGGCCAAGGAGTCGCTGTCGCGAGGAGCATGAGGAGCATTCGGAGAACCACGTCTTGGTGGGACAATAAGGGGCTACCAGCAAGACCTGCTCGTCGTCCTCCTTGATCTTGCACAACACCCGTGCAAGAAGGCTCACTGGGGGAAACCCAGCTGTGCGCCAGTGCATCTGTGCCGAGCGTGCCCTCTGACAGGGAATAAAACTGGGCGCAGTGGGATGAGTCCCGGGAGGCGAACAGATCTATCTGTGCCTCCCCGAACTGGTCCCAAATCAGCTGGACCGTCTGGGGATGGAGTCGCCATTCGCCGGAGATAAGGCGGACCCGTGACAGCTCGTCGGCTGCCAGGTTCCGGTCGCCTGGAATGTACACTGCACGAAGGGACCTCAGGTGCTTCTGACTCCATAGCAGGAGGTGGCGGGCGAGCTGCGACAACCCACGTGAGCGTAGACCCCCCTGGTGGTTGATGTACGCTACTGTAGCGGTATTGTCTGAACGGACAAGTACGTGTTGACCCCTGAGCAGTGCTCGAAAGCGGTGCAGGGCCAGGCGTACTGCCAGCAGCTCGAGGCAATTGATGTGCATGAGGCGCTGGGGTCCTGTCCAGGAACCCGCGGCTGCATGCCCATTGCACATGGCACCCCAACCCGTGGTAGATGCATCCGTGGAGACAACGAGATGAAACTCGCTGAAGAGGGACACCAGCCCGTAAAAAGCTGAGGTTTGACCATGGGAAGAAGGTTTGGCGGCACGCTGGAGTCACTGGAACTCGGAGCGAGCCGCGATGCCATGCCCACCTCGGGACTCGATCGCGAAGCCACAGCTGAAGCGGTCTCATATGAAGCAATCAGAGCGGCGTTGCCGCAGCTGCGGATGCCATATGCCCCAGGAGCCTCTGAAAAAGTTTCAGTGGGACCGCACTCTTGCCCTCGAACTGTCGAAGACAAGTCAGCAGTGAGTGCGCGCGCTCGTTCGTGAGCTGCGCGGACATGGCGACCGACTCTATCCCCATGCCGAGAAAAGAGATCCTCTGCACGGGGCAAAGTTTGCTCTTCTCCCGGTTGACCCGAAGGCCCACATGGGCTAGGTGCCGGAGCACCAGGTCTCTGTGTTCGCAAACCTGTTCACGAGAGTGTGCCAGTTTCAGCTAATCGTCGAGATAGTTCAGGATGCGAACCCTGTGTTCGCGAAGGGGAACAAGGGCTGCCTCGACGATCTTCGTGAATACGCGAGGTGACAGAGCTATAACCCGAATGGGAGAACCGTGTACTGATATGCCTGGCCCTCGAAAGCAAACCGAAGAAACGGTCTGTGTCGAGGCAAAATGGAGACATGAAAGTACGCATCCTTCAGGTCGATCGCTGCAAACCAATCCTGAGGCAGGCGGAGGCGTCTGAGCCGACAGCTGGGTGGAGGCAGCAGCTGGCCGTCGGGGCAGAATATGTTTAATCACCTCTGTCTGCTTCTGGGCAGTCGAGAACTGCTGGGCGAAGTCCTCGACTGCACCGCCGAACAGGCCAACCTGAGGGGGGCGTCGAGTAGAGTCCGCTCGGCTTCCCGTGTGTCTGCCAGGTTGAGCCATAGGTGGCGCTCCTGGACCACACTAGTGGCCATCACCTGACCAACGGAGCGAGCGGCCACTTTCGTCGCCCGGAGAGCGAGGTCAATGGCAGCTCGCAGCTCGTTAAAAGCCGTTTGGTCAGTCCCCCCCCTCGTGCATATGTCTGAGCAATTTGGCTTGGAAAACCTGCAAAGTGCTCATTACATGCAGGGCGGAGGCCGCCTGTCCCGTCGCTCTATAGGAACGAACCGCCATAGACGACGAGAACCTACAGGTTTGGATGGGTGCTTAGGAGTCCCACGGGAGGATGCGCTCTGTGGACACAGTTGCATCGCAACAGAGCGCTCCACCGGGGGAATCCCAGCGTACCCACGGGCAGCCGCACCGTCGAGGGGAGGAAAGGCGGGGGAAGATGGAGCATGCTCTCGGGAGGTCAAAGGAGCCTTCCAAGTGCGTGTCAGTTCCGCATGCAACTCGGGGAAAAAAGGAATTGGGGTCGGCTGTGGCCTTGCGGCGGCAGCTTTACCCAAAAAACAATTATCCATCCATGAAAGGCAGGGCGGAGGGTTCCACTCTAACCCGATACTCACGGCGGCCCGAGACAGCATGGCCGTCAACTTGGGAATCAGACACGGGCAACGCTGGCGCTCCTGAAGGAGGCAACGCAGCTGCATCCTCACTTCCCGATGAATCAAGCCTGCCCTGTGATGCTGCGATCGACATCGCATCATCCTCTGGAGCTCCGAACGAAACAGACGGTACCTGCGAAGAGGCTGTCGCCTGAATCGATTCGGCGCTCGCTGGCTCTAACACTGGAGCGGGGGGTATGGCCCGAGGTTCGCTCGTAGGGTTTTTGTTCCACACCGTCACCGTCAAATCACCCTGTCCGCGAGTCGAAGAGCTTCTAGAAGAAGAAGCAGAACGATTAGCGGACACGGGGACTCTCACTTTTGTCAGATCATTGAGTCTAGATCGCAGTGTAGAGATGGTCATGTCCCCACAGAAGGAACATGAGTCATCCATGAACGCTGCAGCTGCATGCTGAATGCCCAGACACACAGAGCAGCGATCATGACCATCAGAAGACGACATGAATCGACCGCACCCAGAAGAACACGGGCGAACCATCTTTAAAAAGACGTGCCACGTGCAGCTCTTTCAGAAGAGAGGAGGAACTTCACTCTTTCAGCGCTGAGGCGACCAGGGAGAAGCGCAAAGTCTGGCAGACCACTGCTCAGATCGCAGGCAATGCAGAATCTCGCTGGGTACCGCCGTCACACCAACACTGAAGAGGACGCTCGTCTCAAAGAGTCTTGTCAGTGAGAAATGGCTTGAGGAGTGAAGAAGTCTCTTGGCTCCGAAGCGAAAACATACTGTGGTTGCGTTCACTTCCTCCTTTTATACCCATGGGGTGGGGCGGAGTTACGCTATGCAAATTCCGCAGCCCCAAGGCATTTTCATGCCATTGGCTCGTTATTAAATACTCAAAGAGGATTGGCTTTCTATGCGAAACCCCCATTCTCCGTCACTCCTGACGTAACTCGGAGTGACTACGAAAGGGTAAGCATTTTATGTGACCAGATTTTAGCAATAACATTGATAACTGATGGATCCTTTATGATAATACATGTTGTGGTACAACTGGACAGTGCAATGCAAATAGTAATTATAACATAAAGTGAGAAGTAATAATAAATAGTTTAGTCAATAAAATAAACAAATAGTGTACAGTAAATTAAATGGTAATGAATACTAGTATAATTATATAAAAATATTGATAATAGTATAGTTTATTATTAATAATGCTATAATAATAGCAATACAATAAGACATTTCAACTATATAAAATATACACACACAAAAATAAGTTAAATAGTGACATATATTTAATAGTTAGCTCTTTTTGTTAAATTTCAGTTTTATTGATCAGTAATAGTCTAGCCATTATAACAGAAGTAGCTTCAGTCAAACATACAGCAGGATACAATGTTAAAATAGCCTAAATATAAAGTTATGAAGCTTTACTTTGCCCTCAGCCAAAACTATTTACCAGGGAACCATTTATAGATTAATGAGAGCAAAGATAACAACAAATTATATGAATTATATCTCATGTTTAACCTCTAGACTAGAGACATCAGAGCCAGCGGCAACCAACTACATTGTCGACTGAAAAACTATTATAACTACATTTCGTGACACAATAACAGTAGTATTTAACCTAAACGTTACTATTACTAATTAAATCATGACCAAATACAACCAAAAACAAATGTTCAGTCTTGCTTGTGAAAGGTACTTCCTCGAAAGCTGTTTTCAATTGTGTGGCGATTTGTCCAGCCCCAAGCAGCGCACAAAACAGGCATTTTTTCCCAATTCCCGGTATGAGAGGTATGGGAAAGTTACTCTCCCCAATTGCCGTTGACGTACGCTCCAGCGGCCAATATGGCGTTTATATATTTATTATGTCTATGCCCGCGAACGGGGTAATCAGCAGAAGATCACTGGCAGCTGTGCAGGGGGAAAAGCAAAGCCTCGCGATTGGGACACGTCATCATAAAGGCAATATAAAAGGAGGAAGTAGAGACTAAATGGGGCGGTACTTTTGGGAACAGTGTTCCCGTGGGAAGAGTGAGCCATGGTGAGGAGGAAGGGGGGCCGACAGACGAGCACAGGGCTGTGAGTTGGGAGAAAGAGGTAAACATGGGGCTGAAGATCGTTTGTGAGAGGCAGTGAGTGGTCCAAATCAATTTCCACCCTCCTCTCTTGTGTCTGTGGGACATCTTGATGTGAAAGCCAGATCAGAAGATGGGCAATGGCCATACATGTTTATTTTCCACTGAGTGCTGAATTGTTGAGATGAAGTGATGTGATGCACTGCTTGCTGTGTGAAGTGTGAACCTAAACCTGCTGGATGTCCATGTCTTACCTGAGTTTTGTATCACATTCTGACTGCATGAGAAGAGGCTAATACTGTTGTATTCCACAGACCATTGAGTGTATTTTTCTGGCAGCCTGCTGTAAAGAGACACGTAATTAATGTGTAACCTACTGCTTGCAGAGAAGAGGACTACGTGCCTGCATACTCACACCTGACTGCTTTCCAGTGGAGGCCTCTAGCCGTAAGTTATCTGTCTGTCTAGGAAGAAGAAGAGGATTATGTGCTAAGACGAGGATTGTGTGTTTGTATGCCAGAGCATTACGTACCTGTATACTCACCTGTCTGCTTTGCAGTAAAACGCAAGCCACTCTGTGTCTGCTGGCCCCGCCAATGAAGAGAAGCACTTACTTGCATACTCTCCTGTCTACTTTGCAGTAAAACGCCAGCCGCTCTGTGCCTGCTGACCCCGCCAGTGAAGAGAAGTACGTACTCGCATACTCACCGACTGCTTTGCAGTGAAGAGGACTACGTGCCTGTATACTCACACCTAACTGCTTTGCAGTGGAGACCTCTAGCCATAAGTTCTCTGTCTATCTAGGGAGAAGAGGATTATGTGCTAAGATGAGGATTGTGTGTTTGTATGCCCAAGGATTACGTACCTGTATACTCACCTGTCTGCTTTGCAGTAAAACGTCAGCCGCTCTGTGCCTGCTGACCCCGCCAGGAAGAGAACGAGACCTCCAGCCTGAAGCTTCCTGCAGCAAGTTCGCAACCACCAGCCTGCAACGAAAGGGATAAGTGCTGTAAATTCCCCCTGGTTGACCCCCGGAGAAAGTGACCCAAAGCAGCCCTGACCCTGCCCTCTTTTAAAGATTCCTTTTTTTTAAATTAATAAAAACTTGGTTTTAATTGATTCCCTCCTTGTCTGTCCTCCTTGCTCCGTCCTCCGTCAGGCTCCCCAAGGGTGGTGCGCGTCTTGAGGGGCGGGTGTAGGTCAGTTTGGCCCGCCCCGACCTGTGACAAGGCCCATCCAATTGCATTTTTAAATATGCGCAATTTACAGTATAGTGGGTAGGGGACAGGCGCTGATTACCTGATGAACTACAGGTTTGGAACATAACACGTACACTGTGGTTTCACATCAAGTGCTTTCTGTGTCTTGGCTATGGCGCTATTAATGCTGTGTTCACAAAAGTACGCACATCTTGCCCTCAGGCCCTTAAGAGAGCAGCCAAAAAAATCGAGGGAAACTGGAAAAAAATTCAACTATAGGTATTTCGCATTGCATGGAAAGGGAACTCGATTGTATAAAGAGAGGTCTTAAAAGGTGCTATATCTGCTTATTTTCCAACTTTATTAGAACTCTCATCGACTCCAGGTCTGCAGGGAACTTCATCTCTCATCTCCAAAGACTCAATCTCCAGAGGAAGTGCTGCTCACAAGAATTAGCCATTCACACCTTCCTCGGCAAGATGGTGGGCCATGGTTGTGTCCGCCACTTCTTCCCCACAGTTACGATATGTGTCGGCTGGCTGCATGAGGAGAAGATCTCGTTCTTGGTGCTGGAAGGATCCACCGCTGACATCATCATGGTACAGCCCTGGATGACCCAGCACCATCAATTGGAACTCTAGAAAGATTCTACGATGGAGTGATTCCTGCTTCCAGAACTGTATGTCATCTGTGATCAAACCGTCTACACGTCAGACCTGTCGACATCTTTCGAAATCTTCATCCAGTCTCCAGTTGAACTCCACCCCCATCGAAAGCCCAGAGACTGAGAGTAAAACCGAACTCCTCTGGATGTATTCAGCAAACGTTTGGCGACCCGTCTACCACCTCATTGGCCATGGGACTGCACCATTGACCTGCTGCCTGGGGCGACACCAACTAAGGGTAAAGTCTACCCACTGTCCATCCCGGAAAAAAAGGAACTTGAATTTTGAATGTTTATTGTTGAGGATAAACCTTTTAGATAAAACATTTTGTTCGAGGTACAATGGAGTACATTCACAAGGCTCTCAAACAACGTTTCATCCGTCCATCAACACCCCTGTCGCATCCGCTTGAGGCCGTGTATCAACTACCGGACCCTTAACGCACAGACTGTTAAATAAAGTTATCCTATTCCTCTGGTCCCTGCCGCAGTGGAACAGCTTGGTGGGGCTCGCATCTCCTCCAAGTTGGACATGCGGAGCGCCTATAACCTCATTCGGATATGCAAGGCACTTGCCACTGCACTCTAAGCAGTGGCAAGTTCCTGCATCTTCCAAAAGAAATTGTATATATTGATGCAGATGATCTGAGCTTCGAGATAAAAACAGTTTTATTTTTTAATATATGGATTTAATAAGCTGGTCAAGAAAATTAAGAAAACATTTTTGTATATATACTGTATTTAACATTTTACAGATCTTTATGATTGCCTTACCCCGAACCTTCCCTTAACCAAACCATGTCTTAACAAAATAAACCAGGAACAGGTAGATAAAAGTTCAGTCACAATATTAATAATACAAAATTTAGAAACAAATTGACCATTGAGGTTCTTTCTTTTTTCTTTTTTTTTTTAATTTTTTTTTTCTTTTTGTTTCAAGTTTCTGGGGTAAATTATGCCTTTAAAGCACAATCTGCAGAAGGCAGACTCGACTGGACTGACCAAATTTAGATATGAGGATTGGTGATTTCGTAAGCTGTATTTTTAATCATTTTGGAAGTTACAATCAACTTGGTTGGGCATATTCTTCTGATTATTATCACCAATAGACACCCTCCTTTTTATGTAGATTTATGTTGAGTAAGCAGCACACATTTATAATGCCACAATGTCTTGCTTCTGCCCAGTACACAATATTCTTGACCAGTAGGATCCATTATAGTAAGCTGCAGTAATCATTTAAAATTCAGATGCAATTTGTTATGGTCTGTGGGCTACATTAGAGTCCTGAAATCTAACACTGGTGACTCAATTATGTTGCAGGGCAAATGGGGATTGAAAAAATGAAGGCACAGATAGAGCAACCTTTATTCTGCAGTAATGCATCTATAAAACTGAGCGTCCTGGGAACTATGCCAGTACATATGACCACTTAGTGTTTTCACTTTTGGTCCATTTCTGGGCAGCCATTTTCGACTGTGGCTTGTATTACCTCGTTATAATAACAAGCAGCAGATCCATAAAACAAATTACAGACATGTTGTCTCAATATCTGTCTTTCAGCTAATAAAAACTCATATCACCTAGATCAAAGCTGTCTGACAAAAGACAATGTACAATTCAAGTGATGTGCATTAAAGCAGAACTAAGTAACTTTTTTACCTTAACTGAACAGCTTTGGAGTCATTGTAATGTTTATATTACTGATTTCATGTTGAATGGTGATCGTCTCGCACCCCCCTGGTGCCTGTGAGCCGCAAAACCACCCTTGCAACTTTGGGCCGGCGGCCCGCCGGCCTCAGTGTTAGGAAGTATCGTGAGATTTCAGGTCTCGCGAGGTAACGAATTGCTTTACGGCACTATACGAGCACACGCATGCGTACACGTCCCCATCCATCCAGGAGCCGGCTAGCTATAAGAAAAAGGTAACGCTAGATATTCAGTTCTTCAAGTTTTCGTGATGGCTGATGTAAAAGAAGAAGAAGAAAGCTCGGAAGTGTTTATCAGAGGAACAAAGAAAGAGAAAACGGACCGGCTTTTTCAGAATAGTGAGAACTGAAAGAAAGCGAAGCCTGCAAAACCGATGCTGACCTGGCCTTCTTGCTGTTGCACTTGTACTATTGTCTGTTTGTTTTTGTTTTTTTATTATGCTCGCTGTCTGTTACCGGCTTACTAGTACGTCAGATACTGTAACTTGGATGTTAGCATTTTCATTAGCAAACAAACTTGCTTGTTTTCTGTAAGTTAGTGTTTTGTCCGTTCCTCTATCAGGGTTTATTTGTGTTTCTCAGATCGCCTATAAATCGATATGAAATTCTACAAATTATGCATTAGTTTAGCTTGTCGTCAGCCTCAGAATAAGTAACGTTATATACTGTGCTGACTTGATATATAATGCATAGAGAGCTGCTATCTAATAATGCAACTTTTTATATTTATTTAATCACATTTACACAAACAGAACTATAAATAAACGAGAAATTGCATTGCAACTTCACACATGCAACTCTGTGCTAGTTTGACCTTGTGTATAAATGATGTTGATAAAAGATTGATACATTTTCTTTTTCCTTTTTAGCTACAAGCGTTGGCAAGTGTCATCAACTCCGAGGCACCCCAGACCACCAGTACCACCGGTCTCAAGCTTCAATAATAAAATAAACAAACTTGTAATAAACAAATTAAACGTGTTTGACTTTCTTTGGTCAATCGTTACGATAGACAACTCGGATCACCAGAAAAATGATAGAAGAATGTAACGTAACATTTATTTTGATAATGCATAAGTAGCTGTAGGCTAAACTAAAAATAAATAAATAGCGGAAATATTTCTTATAGTATTGATTTTTAACCATAATGTTACTGATTACATTTGGTAACACAATAAAAATATACACTATCTCAACATTTGAATAATATTGTTCTGAGAATCATACCTCAGTGGACATGGCTCAGTTTGGTTTGAAATGTGCTGGGGACAGAGACGCATTCGGAAGGGCATTTTCAAAAGTGATGGGTAGGCTACAATAACGCATTCATTCTTTTTTTCTCTTTCGAGTAGGTCATGTTTTGAAAGACTATGTCCTGTAGCTTCCTGATGCACATAAATAAAAATAAGCACAATGTCCGAGTATAGTGAGTATATAGAAAATATACGCCCTTGATAGCATGTACAGTGATGGTCCGTCCAGAGGTAGAATTCCACACTCGAATAGTTTTTTTTTTCCCCTCATCAAAACCAATAATTTTTATCAGTGGTTGAATTGATATAATGTTTATCAGTGGTTTTATATGTTTTGATGAGGGGGAAAAAATATACGAGAGCGGGATTAGAACCCATGAGAAAAAGGGACACGTTTGTGTGCATTTTGATTTGTGATTTCACCGGAAAGAATCTCCGCCACGGATTGAAGCGCGGGGAGTTGACAACGAGTTTGCAACAGTTTTCTCATATATATACTCCGAAACTGTAGGGGGAGCTCGAGAGAGAAACCTGCGAGAAAACAGCAAAGAAGTTCCCAGTCTTACTGAGCGCTGCTTTAAAGGTTATAAAGTTTTACTGTTTTGAATTTAGTTTGTATATATATAAACAAATAAACAATAAAAATACAGGGAAAACAAACACGTGAAATATTATCAACTTGCAGTGTCATCAGTTAAGAACACACAACATGATAATGTTTTATGCAAAATTTACACATGGTAGGGAGCAGGTGTAAATTTCTTCAAAAAATCTATAAAAACCAATGGTACTGTCACAGTCTGCGTCTGCACCATCCTGTCTGCGTTTCCTGCACTACACTTCCCATGATCCTCTCGTCTGCACACCTGAACTCACTCCCTCATCAGCCTTCCGTTCAGCGTCCTGTTTCATCTGTTTCACCTGTTTGCACCTCATTATGTTTGATGTTACCCGGTGTACCCCGTCTTCCTGCCTGTATTTATGAAATAAATGTATCTTCATCGTGACTCTGGAGTCCTCCAGTTCCTTCTGCCTACTCCACACCATGACAGAACGACCGACCTTCAAAAGGAAAAGATGGACCCTTTCGTAGGGGTCCAACTGCTCTGTTTAGAGCAGACGGACCGGTCTCTGGAGGATCATCTGGCAGATTTCCTCCACCTCGCTTCTGCCACAACCTTCCCGGACAACAGCCTCTGCAGCTTCCTGTATGCCGGCCTCAACACCGCCACCAGAGAGCAGTTGTCCGGGAGGGGTCCCCAGGGGAGCTTTGCCGCATATGTTGAGTGGGTGCTGGTGTCCTGTGGGTCACCTCTCACCATCGAGGACGGCACCAGCCCCACTCCAACGCCAGAGCCCTCTTCATCACTGGGTCCGCCCAGCCCCGTCCAGCCAGAGACCGTCCAGCCTGAGCCCTCCTCTTCGCTGGTTCCGTCCAGCCCCGCCGAGCCTGAATCCTCCTCCCCGCTGGTTCCGTCCAGCCCAGCCGAGCCCGAGCTCTCCTCTTCGCTGGTTCCGTCCAGCCCCGCCGAACCCGTGCTCTCCTCTTCGCTGGTTCTGTCCAGCCCCGTCCAGCCAGCGTCAGAGACCGTCCAGCCAGCGCCAGAGACCGTCCAGCCTGCGCCAGAGACCGTCCAGCCAGCGCCAGAGACCGTCCAGCCAGCGCCAGAGACCATCCAGCCTGCGCCAGAGACCGTCCAGCCAGCGCCAGAGACCGTCCAGCCAGCGCCAGAGACCGTCCAGCCAGCGCCAGAGACCGTCCAGCCTGCCCCAGAGACCGTCCAGCCAGCGCCAGAGATCGTCCAGCCTGCCCCAGAGACCAGGATCCCACCCAGCCTCCCTCGCCCACCTCCTCCCGTCATGCATCCGTCAGCCCTTCCGTCTGCCAGCTCCCCTGACCCAGCCTGGTCGTTGGATCCCCGGCCTTCGCCTCACACCTCCTCCATCTGGACACTTCCTAGGCCCCCTGTCCCATCTGCTCCCCCGTGGCTCTTACCTCCCTCAGCTCCTCCATGGCCCATCAGTCCACCAGCTCGGCCAGGCTCCCTCGTCCCTCCAGATTCCCTTCGCTCCCTCGTCATCCTCCCTTCACCTTTGGACTTCCTTCCCTTGGCTCCGCCCCGTCATGTCACCCCCCCGGTTCTGTCGGACTCCTCACTCCCTCCAGTCACCTGTCAGCCCTCACTCCCTCTGGCCTCACCGTGTCCCTCTGTGCCCCTGTCATCACTTCGGTCACCTGAGCCTACGGTGTCACCATGGTCCCTCGGTCCCTCCTCAGCACCCAATGTCGTCTGTCCCTCAGCTGCACCCTGGTCGCCTCTCCCATCTGCTCTGCCCCTGTCAGTCGGCCCCCTGGTGTTGTCAGCCCCTTTTCCATCGGCTCCACCAGGGGTCCTCCCTCCATCGGCTCCGCCCTGGTCTCGCCCTCAGCCTGCTCTGCCCTGGCCACGCCCTCAGCCTGCTCCGCCCTGGCCACGCCCCGCTCAGCCCTCAGATCGTCCCCCCTCCTTCCTCTGTTCTGCGGCGTGTTCTTGGTTGGCATCCATCCAACATAATACAAAGAGAAAATAATCAAATGAGATGTGCTTAAGTATACTTAAAGTTAGGCATTTTTTAAATAAACACTGTTATACTGGTTGAAACTCTCTTCACATCCTAATATCAATCAATAAAAGTTATAAAATAAATATTAAAATGTACATATAATTTTCCTTCTGTGGAAGTCTCAGGACAAATAAATGTGCACCCAATAATTGAACTTGGTTTGATACGACCTCCTACCTGCCAGTCATCATATGTATTTCCATACCTCCACGCATCCTACTCGTCACACATCATCAACACATTCCGTAAGGCTTTGCAGTTGTAGACAGACAGTCACAGAGCGCCGCACACAAACAGCAGCCACCTTTTACAGTTCTTCCTGAACCAAAACAACGAGCTTATGCTGCGTTCACGCAGTGTCGTAACCGTAATTACAAGATTGTAACCAGTGATGTTCTACCTGGAGCTGTTCACGTAATCAGACTCCGATTTAGGCGTTTCTATGTTAACACTATCAATGGCGAAATTAATCTGCAGCAGTCAAGTGGTACAAGTAAGAGCTCTGTAAGTTGTTTACATTCATTGTGCTTCATTCACGAAACACGAGCAGAGCAAATTTGTGTGTAAATCATTCGTGAAGCTGTTCTGACATGAGTTTTTGGATTCATGAAAATTTTAATATTTTCAAAATGTTAGTTGGTATGAAAGAAATTTACACCTGCTCCCTACCAAGTGTAAATTTTGCATAAAACATTATCATGTTGTGTGTTCTTAAAGGACAAGTTCGGTATTATACAATTAAAGCCCTGTTTTAAGATTGTCCCTGATGAAATAGAATAGTTAAGATTGTTTTTTAGACAGATACTCCTGTCACGAGAATTTTTGGATTCTGTGTTAGCAATTGCATGCTTCTGATAGTTAATGTTGGTCTTATAAGCGAAAATAAGATCACTGATTGCATGTACGTGTTTGTTGGCTATTTTAACGGGTTAACGTTACTGTTCGAACTAAAATATCTAACTTTGGCACAGCTATTTGGTAACGTTAGCTAATGAGACAACGTGCCTCTAAAATTTAACTAACGTTAGCCTAAACCCATATTTGCTGCAGAAAATAGCCAAACGTTATTCGACCATTACAACTTTGTCTTCTTCAGCTGCCCATTGTAACCGTAACATCTAGTGCATTGCACTGAGAGAAATGGATAGGTAACTTTTATTTGAACCAGCCCTAAATTATGATTTTGAATATATTTTCTATGTTAACAGGGGCAAAATGCTGTTGCGTGTTCAATTCGGGGAAGAGCAGAAATACGTCAAGCTGTCTGAGCTGACATTTGATGCTTTCTTGAAAGAAGGTGGGTACATTAGGTTAAAGCAATATACATCACACAATAACAAAATAATACAGCATTATTATGCTATGATATCTAGTTAGGTCAATAATCATTTCTGTTCAAACTCCGGTGCAGGTCTTTCATCTTTTTTTGAATACAAAATTAAATATGACCATTGATTCTTGTGACAAGGGAATGTTTTTTCTTTATTAAACTTTTTTAAACAGCATGTCTAAAATTCAACATACCAGAAAGCAGGCAGCCAGACATTAAGGTTTATGACCAGTCAGACACAGAAGTTGACACAGAGGTTTTTGAAGAAATAGTGAAGGAGTCACCTGGAACTTTCAGAATCATGCTGGGCAATGGAGGACTTGGTATTTATTCAGACAATTCACAAATTATTTTGTTTAGTTTAAAGGCCGGAATGAGAATATTTATTGTCTTAAAAATAACTGATTCTTGTAATGTGTTTATATTTTGTACATATTTCATAATGAACAGGTGCCTCTCAATCATCATCATGCTTGGGTACATCTGATGACACCATCATCCTGAATTTAATGATGTGTGACCCTGTTGAAAAAGTAGCCGCTGACGAAGGAAGCCAGCCTAAAAGGCCATGCCACATAAACTACGAGGCAAAAGCGGTAAGTGGTGGAAATTGCTGTCAAGTCCAATCTGAATGTTGTTTCACCATGGGAAGTGTTCTAGATAAGTATTTTTTTCAACATTACATATGGTTTCACAATAATGGAAAGCACATTTTATTCCACCTATAGTTGATTGAAAAAATCCTAACATCAAAACCTGGTGGTGAACGCATTATGCAAGAGTATGGAAAAACCAAATCTCTGACAGATGCCACCAGAAGACAGATGATTAACATACTTGCTGCTGAGATGACAGAAACACATGGGTAAGCATTAAGGGGCTATAAAGAAACATTGTTATTATTTTACAGTTATTAATTATGTAAATTGTGTTGTGCAATGTCAATTGAGTATGATGTTAACTTTGAATTCATTTGCTAGGACATCCCCCCCCAAAAGTGTTAGAGTGATGTATGCACAGGGGATAGTAGCCTTGTTTCCCTATCTAGAAGACCCATACTCACAACATGGATATGTAAGTAAATGGGTTAGTGCAACATTATGCACATATTCACTGTTTGAAATGTTAATAGTACTCCTTTATAAATTATTACAATTGCATAGGAACATTACTACGATCCGGAGAGTGGTTCGGGTTACCTTGCATGGCGATTGAAGACCATACAGAGAAAATCAGCAGAGGAAAGAGGTGCCTCAGTCAGCAAATCTCCTAAAGGTATGTTTACTGATAAGTGACATCTGATTATAACCTGTGAATTGTACAGAAATTAGTACTTAACATTGTATTTTCTCTTAAGTTGGTGGGCCAGGCCGTGGTCGTCAGCCCTTGGCCAATGACAGAGAGCTGTCTGATGAGGATGTGGAAGCAGCTATTGCTGTTTTAAAACACTCTTCTGATGAAAAGACTGTCCGTGAGAAGATGAAAATGACCTTCATATATCGGCAAGCAATGGTCAACGATGAAGCCAAATCATCAGATGTCTTCTTGGTCTTCCCACGATTTCTGGACACACCAGGACTGGTATGACATCTTAATAATTCACTGCATCACCAAAATATCCAATGTAGCATGATGTATCACTCATCCCTTCTGTCTATGTGTGTTACATTGCAGATAGAACAAGATTTCAGACTTCTGTTTGGTGAGGCCACGGCCAACAAATTTTTGGAGAAGTGGCCAACCACTTTCAAAGCAAAAGTAATAAAGGAAATCCAAGGACTTGTACCCACCACAGAACTCTTGGATTTGATGCGCAATGCTGAGTCAGCTGCTGAAGTTGAGAATGGTATGAATGGAACTGTTTTACTTCTTATTGTGGGTTATGTAGTTGTGTAGTGTACATTTTCGTATTGGTGCGAGTTGTCAATTTGAATGCTATACTGTGGTATAATGTTAACCAGGTTTTTATTCACTTATTTGTAGGCTGGGACAGTGACATGTCTGCCATCTTGCTGCTGCTACATTTGCTACCACCATCTGCACAAGGTAGAAAGAGGCCGGGAAAGCTGTCTGCATATCAAGCTGTAGATCAGCTCATCAGATTTCAAAAGGTATGCTTAAATGATTACTTCACTTCTAAAAACATTTTGGCTGATAATTTACTCACCCCCATGTCATCCAAGATGTTCATGTCTTTCTTTCTTCAGTCAAAAAGAAATTAAGGTTTGAGGAAAACATTACAGGATTTTTCTCCATATAATGGACTTCAATGGGGACCAATGGTTTGAGGGTTCAAAGTCTGTCTCAATGTAGCTTCAAAGTCTCGACATGATCCCAGCAGAAAAATAAAGTTCTTATGTAGCGAAACAAATGGTCGTTTTCAAAATAAAAATACGGCCGTTTTCAAAATAAAAGAACCTTATTTCTCTGCTGAGATCAAATCGAGACTTTGAAGCTCAATTGAGACAGACTTTGAACCCTTATTTGAACCCTCAAACCGTTGGTCACCGTGGAAGTCCATTATATGGAGAAAAATCCTGTAATGTTTTCCTCAAACCTTAATTTCTTTTTGACTGAAGAAAGAAAGACATGAAAATCTTGGATGACATGGGGGTTAGTAAACTATAAGCAAAAAATGTTTTCAAAGTGAACTAATCCTTTAAGAGTTGTTAATATATCTTCCATCACCTCAATCTTGTGCACAGTTTGAGGTGATCTGATCTATTCTCAGAAGTTAGTCACCAAAACAATTCTGTTAAATGTGTTTTGTTGTAGGTTGGAACCAGTGTGCAGCAGCATCTAGACAACATCACCCAAAGCAGTCAGCCCTATCTTCTCGCCCAGGGATCCACACAAAGCACCATTCACTCCTTCTTCATTGTGGTTGACAAGCATGCACTTCCATGCAAGGCAAAAGGTTCAGTTGGAGCTTTTGACGAACTCTTTAAAGCCCATTACGTCTTTGGTACGTCATACAGTTCTTCCCTGAGCAGCTTTTTCACTTTTGTTCAAACAACCATCTATAACATTGACATGGGGGAAACAAAGGAGACTCCTAGAGTTGCGGAGTTGCGAGCAAGAATGGTGCGTTAGTTGAGATAAAACTATGAAGTGTTTTCTTTGCAAAAGTGACCATGGAGGTCCAAACAACCTTGTTAAGCACTTTAAGGTAATTCATGGACTATGTACAGGCAGGACTCTTTTTTTGAAGTGTGGTCAAGAAGGATGCGTTCTTTTGGTAGTTTTTCTGGTTTAAGAAAGCATCTTAATAAGTGCCATGGAAGCAGTTTAGTTGCCCGTGTTTTATCAGATTGAGTCAGTTCTGATAATGTTTGAAAAACTGTTGCTACTCACAGTGCCTTTAGTTACAGTAACTTTTCAAGAACATTTCCATGCTTATGAGGAGATCAGATCAAAGCAGGATTATTTTTTTTTTTTCATGTCGACAACCTGCATTACCCTAGGCCTTTTGACATACAAATGTCATATGGAGGGAATGACACAACTATCCTCATCGTGCCATATTGCTTTCTCTGGTAAACATTATGATGACGATATGTTTCTGTCAGAGACAAGGCAATGGGTTTGCAATGTAATTTCACTGACATTGAAATTTTCTTTGTTTTTTTTCTTTGCTTTCTTTGTTTGTTACAATAAATGGTGAGTGCTGTGATCTAATGTGATTGTGCTTGTTTTCATTTGATTGTAGTTGATAATAATTCATATAATTCAGTAACACTGCATCTTATGATTTATATATTTTTTAAATCACTGAGAAATGAAAAGTAAATATTACACTTAAAGTGTCATTTTTTTAAAGTAAAATTGTAGTTAAATTAACTCTACAGTGTGATCATATTACTCTTAACAGTGCAATTAAACTACAGTGTTAAATACTTTTACACATTTCATTGTTATGTTTTACACAATATTGAGTAGAATTAACTCTAAAAACCTGATACTGACCAAAGAGTTAATTTTACACTGATTTTGAGTGGGACCAAATGTTATCTGAGACAGAGTCAATTTCAACTCTATAGGAGTTAAATTAACACTTCAGTTTTTACTGTGCAGTAGTTGTAACTCATAGGTGGGGATTCAAACACAGAACGTTCCCCTAACATTCCCGAATGGTCCCATGAGGTTATTTTTTTGGGAACCAAACAAGAACGTTATAGGAACGTTCCATGTAGGTTATTTTTAGGTTCCATTTTTATAACGTAGGGAGAATGTTCCGGGAACGTTCCCTTAACCTTAAAGGAAAGTTCTAGGAACGTTCTGGGAACCAAAAACTAACGTTCCCAGAACGTTCCCAGAACCTAAATTTGTTTGCTGGGATGCTAATTGTGGATAAATTTGCACATGCAGCCCTATTTACAATTTTACCTGTGGGTCATTTCCCACAGGACATTTGTACTGATAAAATGTATTAAATGTGGATCGCTTTGGATAAAGGAGTCTACTAACTTTACTTTGCTTTACTCTAGTTATTTACTAACAAATGTAGTAAACTACACTGCACCAAAGGGAATCTTTGAACTTAACTGTCCAACTGAAGAAATACTTAGATAAACAATTCAATGAAGAAATAAACTTACTGCTCAGTGTTGGCTCATGGTTAAGCATGACATGCATGTCTGTGTCCTGTGTAATGTTTAAATTACTAGTAAATCTTTGCTTTGGTTGGGTGTAGCTATTTGCTAGTGGTGGGAACCGGAGAGAGCCTTCCTTGAACCCTCCTCTCAGCAGGGGTGCTGGGCTGACCTCAGCAGATAAGCCCTTTTCCCACTTCAGGGAGACCGAGAAGACTTTGTGGGCTCGGGAAAAGGGATCCATTTGATTTAAACATAAAATGAAAATGGTGTTTTGTACATGGAGAGAAGGCTCAGCATAACCCATGATTAGACCCTCATGTGCCCCAAAATTGTTAGATTTCATTGAAAACTTTCCTGTTAAATTATTAGATATTAGATAATACATACAGACTGGGTTCAGTTCCTCACACAACACAATCATATGTGTTCTGAGAGGCCAGTGAATATGTTGGCAGGGCAAATAAAATCTGAACTACCGAGCCAGAATATATAAATTACTTTGTTTCCTTTGTATGAGCATAGTCTTTTCACACAGCATTTGTTCTGCACTAATTAGTGTCAAGACTCATTACAGCGATTGAAGTCAAGTATAGATTTTTATGAAGAAATCTACATTTCTTACATACTGTACATATTCCTGAAAAGATATTCAAATTTGACGGTGTTCACACTTGTTGTTCAATTCGCTTGGTTTTGGTCCGGGCAAACAAAAAACAAAAAAAAACAACAACAACAAAAAAATTGGCATTTTAACAACAAACTTAAATGAATAGGGATGTTCACAACCTGATTGGTCTGCTTTTTTATAGCCTATATTTCATGACAGAGCTAAACAATTGCTGTTTTTGCATCCAAACGTGATGCAAATCTTTAGAAAGTTAGCAAACTAATTGGGAATTAGGTGCGTTTCCAACAAGTTGTTTGAGCGGATGATGGTGGCTTTGGTAAACTAGTAAACAACAGTGAATAAAACACCATCAGCTGAAACAGCCGAATAGTCACATGGGTTTAATGTTCGCTATGTCAGAATCTATTTGGCAAATGCGTTCTATCATCTGCCATAATGTCAAAAATGAGCTTGTTGTATGTCCGTAGCCTACATATGATGGCTTTTTGGACAGCTGAGAACTTGCGAGGAGCTTATAAAATGTGTGAAGAAGATAAAACAGCAGCAAATCCCTCCGTCACACACAAACGAAGATCTATTGCCAGGAGACGTAGTTCTGATGCCTGTGATCTCAGGAGTTAGTCTTCCACCGTTAATTGATGCATACGGCCGTATGGCAGAAGATAGTGATTATAGTTTATAAAGTTTTAAATATGGGTATTTTCCTTATAGAAACGCATGGCTTCACTTCAGAAGGCCTTTATTAACCCCCTGGAGTAAAAGTGGAGCATCTTTTGGGTGAACTATCCCTTTAAAGACATACATCATTCTTATGAAAATACCAGAGAAAGCTTGATGAACACAGATATTATCGCTATCATGTGTTTGTCTTCATGTTTCATCAGTCAAATGTCTTTGCATGTTAATGTATCCATGTAAGGAACTTCTTGAAACATCATGGGCCCTATTTTAACGATCTGAAACGCAAGTGTCAAAGCGCAAAGCACAAGTAACTTTGTGGGCAGATCCTGGCACTGTTGCTATTTTCCCGGCGGGATAAATGCCTTTGCGCCTGGCGCAAATCTAAAAGGGGTTGGTCTTAAGTAGCTTCATTATTCATAGGTGAGGTTTGGGCGTAACGTGAAATAAGCCAATCAGAGCATCATCTCACATTCCCTTTAAAGGGATACTCCACCGGGTTTTCATATTAAACTATGTTATTCCCTTAACTAAGACGAGCTGTTGCACGAACTTGCCGCAATAATACCTTCACTCGTGAAAAGTCCTCTTATGGCTCTTTCAGACTGCATGACTATCTTGGCCAGCATTCAGTCGCTGCTGTGTTCACACTGGACGATGGATCGGCGACAGAAGGTTTCACACTGCATGACTTTAGAAAAATCGCCGACGGACTCTGTCTAGCACGCTGCACGCAAACTACATTTCACAACAAACACGCGTGAGATATGAAAAGGAAACAACGTGCGACACCACACGTGCAAGAGTTCTCACGTGAGACTTTTTTTTTCGACCCGGTTGTGGTACAGCTGGTGAAACAGACACGAGTGCTCCTGCCAAATTTCTACTAAATTTTCTTCCATTTATTGTGTCCAAATAGACCGAGAAGAAGCTTTTTTTGTTGAAACAATGCCATATCATGTTGATATGTGATCTATAACTCCTCCCCGAACTCCCTGCTGCTCTGTATCTTGCTCTCTCACTGGCTGCCGGTGATCGCCGATGTAGTTTTCAGTCAGGTTTCAGTAGTTTTCTTAGAAAAACACGTTTTATTTTGTGTCACCAGCCTAGGTCGAGTTACACTAATCGAGTAACTGTGTTTAAATAGGGAAAACGAGGAAGTGTTTTGTCGCTTCTCTTTTTGGCCCATATTTAATGCACTGGGCTAAGCTAAGTGCTAACATAGTTTTGCGGCAATACAGAGCGATAGAGTGCACGCACTGAGACGAGAGAGGTATGCATCAGCTCGTCTTAATTAAGGGAATAACATAGTTTAATATGAAAACCCGGTGGAGTATCCCTTTAAGAGCATGATGAACGACGTGCGCTTGTTCCATGGCGTAATACTATTAACGGCGCATTTACCAGACGCGCTTCACAATCGGCTCACCGCCGACGAGATTGATGTTCTCGTCAGGGCCGTAAAAGAAAGAGATGTGACATTGGGAATGGGACAAACACACCCAAATTAGCTTCGGTTAATCATGCATATTAAAATTTGGGTAAACGTGTAAGCTTCCATTTTTCATTTTTCGTTTGTCATGAACACAACAATAATTTCCCTCGTGTTTTCATTGTTTTCCTTATAATAATGTATCATTTGCAAAAAGTAAAATGCATCTGTGTAGATGAGAGAATCATCTACAGTGTATGTGCGTTGTTCACACTGGCCAAGCATGCGTGCTTAAAATAGCATCTGAAAGTACTCGCAACATGCCACTGACTTTAGACTCATTTTTTTTCTGGTCAGTGGCGCAATGGTTTTTTGCCTTTTCTCCTTTTTTGCGCTGACCCGCCCAGGGAGCGCAAGTTCATTCCCTAGTTTACCGATGTGCGTCTGTAGAAGGAAAAGCCTGCTTTGCGCTGGTGCAAAATAGGAATGATAAATGCGTTTGTGTATAAAGTCATTTGCACCGGGTGCAAGATAGGGCCCCATAAGTTTAATAATTTTATGAATCTCACTTGTGGACTTTCTGCACTAAGTATAAATCAGTGTGTATTGTACTGGGCTTCCAGAATTAAAAAGATATGACAGGAGAGTGTTTAGCGCTCTCTATTGCTATCATCTCCCAATTTTGGGTAAAAATAGATAAATAATACTAAATAAGTACTTTGTAACGTACTTTACTTAAGTAGTTTTAAAGCAAATGACTTATTTACTCTTACTTGAATCATATTACTTTTCAGTATTCTACTTGTACTCAAGTAAATTATTCCTTAAAGAGCAATAATTTTACTTAAGTAAATGTTTTAGTACTCTTTCCACCACTGGTGATGGGCAACATCGTGACTATGATGAGAAAAAAATGGTTTTAGGGTGACATCATGTCCCTTTTTTTTTTTTTTTTATGTCTTTGGTCCATGTTGTGTTTATATTTCATTTGAACCCTACCAGAGTACATTTGGAAGCGAACTGAGACCCATATTTTTAACTGTCTCAGTCCGCTTGTTCAGATGGCAGCTTTCACATTTATTAAAAAAAAAAAAAAAAAAAACAGCACTAACAGAGCAATCGCACTATGGGTTCATTTTAATCAAACCAAACATGCCAAGTGTGAACACACTGTGAATCTTTCACTTGTGGCTTGAAGAGTCAGACAATATGTGTGTCTACAGCTGTGTGCATTGAAGCAGGCTCACAATAAGGTAATGACTGCAGCATAGCAATCCAGAGTTAATGTCAATCTGAATTACCCTCAGTTTGACCTATGGTCTGCCTAGTGAATCTGCGGGTAGTTTTCAATGCACTTCTGCACCTGCTGTTTATTATAGTGATGCTCAAACTAAAGAGGTCATTCCAATTCATTTAGAAGGAATGACTGCCATACATAAAATACAGGCACATTTATGTCCTAGTGGATCATTATTTAAACAGACTACCCTTGTCATTGGTTTTCAATCATAACCTATGAAAATCCATTATAAAAATATTATTAAATCTATGATGACCTAAAGAATAGAGTGAAATTGACATTTCCGTACTGTCACTTCAATAATTGTGTGCTAATTAACATAATTTACTTTTGAATGTGTTTAAAATGTATCTCTCCACAAACTAAGACTGCATTACTGTAGCTTAAACAGTAGAGCATTGTGCTAGCAACAACAAGGTTATAGGTTTGATTCCCAGGTAATGCACAAAGTATAATATTTGAATGCATGAAATAAATTAAAAGGTATACATTCAATGTACTGTAAGTTGCTTTGGATAAAGGCATCTGCCAAATGCCATATTGTAATTGTGACATTTCATGAGTGATGTTATAATAATAATTTGTTACATTTATTTAGTGCTTTTCTCAGCACTCAAAGCATTTACATAGAAGGGGGGAATCTCCTCAACCACCATATATATGTATTTATACATAGTTATATTTGTTTCATTGTCGGCAATAGTGGTGGGTTGGCCACAACAAATATTGGCCCTTTTCTCATCTCTTTACAAGTGATTTTTTTTCTTTCCTTTTAGGGTTTACAATTATCCCCCTATGATATCTGTTACTCTACCAAACATTTCATGAACCTCACACAGAGATAACGTGATTAGCCATTAAGAGACTAGACGATACTAGTCGCCTCAGCCAAGCTCAAGACATTAACAATGCTATGACACCCCCTGCTGAGAAACTTCTCTCTCCACCACATGCAACTCTATTAATGCAAACGATAGAGATAGAAGGAAAAAAAGGAAAACTGTGTTTCCAGGATGAATACATTGTCTTACTGCGATTTTTATTATCACTATATACTAATGTCCTCGACCCTGGAAACCGCCATCCTCTCCTCTTGACCTACAACAGTTATAAATTATAATGCAATTTGTTCCTGTGCTTTAATTGAAATCTTCAGTGTAGTTTTGGTCATCTGTCAAATCTACTCATTTATCATGACTGAACCTTGTTCAGGAAATGGCTTGTTTTCTACAAAACCAACCAAATAATGAAGCAGATGTCAACAGCCATAAAGCCCCAAGAGATAGGCATAAAAGGGCTTGTTAGATGGAAAGCATATCACCCTGGCTCAGGCACACGTGACCAGTATCTTGACATTTACTTAGGTTTCCTAGTTACCACTTTGACACTCAGAAAAAGAGTAAAATCAACTCTCAAGCTAAGAGAAGGAAAGGGGAAAAACATCAGAAAAGGTTAGTTACAGTATTTATCAGCAGAGAGAGAGTAAACAACATTTTATACGACTAGTGTGTCAGTGTTAGTGAGCCTGGACACTCTTTTTGGTCTAGGCAAGAGCACTCTTTCATGTACCATATCTTCAATAGGTCTCGTCTTTCTGCATGTGATTTTAGTGCTCCACATATAACTAAGTAAATATTGATTTTTCCATCCAGACTGTTGTCTGTAGAATCTACTTATTAAGACTGGGGCAGACTTTTAATAAGATCTGTCTGTAAAACCATCATGGTAGAACGTGGAGGAGGCAAGTCATATCCGCTATTTTAAATTAAAATAGCATGAAATGTGAAAATGTGTTTGTTCCTGAAATGATTAAATGAATTTAAAAATTGCAAATAAATGGCTTGAGTGATGTATGAAAGTATTAATGATACAGAGACCATCGTTTTTAGGTCTTTAAGAATAATACACATCCCTACTACATAATCAGATTTTTCTGATTGGATTTTTCCTAATTTAGCTCAGTAGAAGCTCTCAGTATCAAACTAAAGTGAAACAGACGATCAGAGACTGGGAACAAATTTAAAGGGGTCATGAACTGGCTTTTTAAATGTTATTATATTGTTGTCTGAGGTCAACTTATAACGTTCGCTTGGTTTTTGCATTCAAAAACATCAAAATGAACAAGTAATAGGCTATTTTGTACCCTGGTTGTGAGCCTACCTAAAAAACAGTTGGTTTTTATGGGCGTGTCACACTGAAGACTTGGAAGTAAACACCCACTGCTGCGAGTGGAGAACAGTTTTGCATATTATAATGAGTTTCACTCACCCGTCGGTGTACGTGGGGGAAAACGTCCTATGTTGTCAAATGGCAACCGGATTCGCCCATACATGTTCAACCCAGAGTCCGTGTGTTGCACAATATTCCTGTCAGATCCAATATAGACGGCACAGCACCGTTCTTTACTCTTAATCGGTCTGCAAATCCAGTCTTGTTGACAAAACAATCCTCAGTGAAATGAAGCGAACAGACGACGATGTTTTACCTCATCAGCTGGAACGTCATTAAAAATAAATTATCCATGCAGTCCTACTGGAATCCACAGGAAGCTTATGCAGAGACTGTCTTGCACAACCAGGAACTGCACAATATTCTGTATTGCTCGGTAGCGATCCAGTTTGTCATCACGAGGTAAGCATGTATATGTATGATACTTATGTATGTAATGCGCGAATCGGTGGGCGGGGCTAAACCTGCCGTGGTGAAGCAGGCGTTGATCATCTTCTGTGGGGGTGGTGTTTTATCCTCTTTGTCGTCATAGTTCCCCACTTTTAAAAACGAGTCGTTTTTAGAGGCTGTGTCAATAAAAGCTTTTATTGGACTAACAAGGACGTTTTCAGTTCTGAAACTTACAGGATATTCTTATAATATAATTAGATGTCAAAAGCTCAAGGAAAATTTGATTTCTCAGTTCATCACCCCTTTAATGAATAAATGGATATTACATTTAACGAATAAATGCATGTGATCAAATTTAAAATTGGATAAAATATGATGTGCCATTTATATAATCTAAACTTACAATACAGCTGTTCTTTTAATACATATACTGTGATACACATAATACATTATCAATTTATTGAGAACTGTCTTGATATACAGCAGACTCATAATAAGTGTAGACTGTGGCAGATTATCAAGCCTTGCTGTGATGGAGGATAATCTGTAACTCTTTTCTTTTCCCTGCAGCCAGCACGACTCAGATGACACGGAAGCCTCTCTGCATTTAAAGCAGCAGCTCAGCTCAGCTCTGGGGTACACTAGAGATTCTGTGTTGGTTGGTAAATCAAGTACTGTGAAAAGTTTAACTCTTGGACCCTGATCGCTCTTGGCATTAACATTCGGGGGCTTTTATTAACATTTACTGGGGCTAGTCTGTGATTTTATTGCTGTCCGAATCCAGAATGTTAGTGTTTTTATCCCATCATCCACATAAAAATCCCCCAGAATTACCTTGTTTTTTTGGACAAACACCAAGGTTGTGTGGGAATTTTATTGCTGTCCGAAACCACATCTCTGAGTTCGCAAGAAGAGTCCTATTCAAACCCTTTTTGACCTGCAGAGCACCATATAATAACTGTTGCCTATTAAACAGGAGATTTAAATAATCAAATAATAAATAGGATAAAATTTTCTTATTAATAAATTAAATAGGAATTTAATTTATTTGTTACTCAAAGAATATGACATTTTATTTACAGCAGACTATCATGTGACTGACCATGTGAGTTCCCGGATCACTCCTCCACCATGAATAAATTTCGATCTGAATGCATGAGTTTTATCACTGAGGTGGCACGAAAAAATTATTTTTACAGATGTCCACATAAGACAAATTTAAAACATCCAAAAGGGGCTGTAAAATTGTAAAATGTAATTAAATGTAAAATTGTCTTAGTGATTATTTTTGTCAAATTCAAAACCCATAACCTCATCTGTGGATCACATTTCACATACTGTGTAGAATTCAGTCTGTCTCTGCTTTAGTTCTATCTTTATGCTACTGTAGGCTTTAGGCTACTCCTAAACATTGACCAAACGAAATTATTTAAAGCAATCTACCTCAAAAACAGAGAAACAATATGTGATAATGCTTCTTCAATGAGGATATCCCAATTTTGGAAACATTTTACAATATGCTACATTATTAGCATTTATTAATCTTAGTTAATATTAATTTCAACATTTACTAATATGTTATTAAAATCACAGATTGTAATTGTTAACATTAATTAATGGACTGTGAACTGACATGAACAAACAATGAACATGTAATGTATAATGTATTTTTATTAACTA
Organism: Pimephales promelas; assembly: GCF_988280905.1. Taxonomy (NCBI): domain Eukaryota; kingdom Metazoa; phylum Chordata; class Actinopteri; order Cypriniformes; family Leuciscidae; genus Pimephales; species Pimephales promelas. The sequence continues at coordinate 10,870,053 of NC_142780.1, read as the reverse complement.
ACATTAATAAAGATTAAAGGGGGGGTTGACTGCGATTTCACTTTTTTCATTTTAAATAGTGTGTAATGTTGCTGTTGGTGCATGAACTGCATCTGCAAAGTTGTAGCGCTGAAAGTTCAATGTAAGCAGAGATATCGTCTTTTTAAAATCAGGAAGGATAATTGCCTACAAAAACGACTCGATTGGGACTACAGCTGGGTTATGGTACGTCACTAACCCACACATTTGCATCAACCACTCCCTCCGGAATATGCAGAAAAGGACATGCACATATTTCAGCAGCTCCAGCTCGTCGAGTGAGTTGTTCATCCAGCTGTCAGGTCTTATGTATTCGAACTTCCCACGGACGCTGTACTTCGCCAACAATGGATACAATTTATGTTTGATTATGTTCCTGAAAATGACGACCGTAATCTAGCTCTCTGTGCTGCGCATTTTACGGAAGACAGCTTCCAGAATCTCCACGAGTTCAACACCGGATTTAAAAAGAAAAACGTGAAGCAGTTTCGACTTTAAAACCAGAGGCAGCAGTTGTTGGGCCACAACCTGTAAGTAGGCTAAGACTCAATCATTTTAAATGTATTTGCATGAATATTTCCAAACGTAGCCTTGTGTTTTATTTTTTTCAAATGCCAGCGCTGGCTTTATAGTAGTGATGGCCGGTTCGTGAACGAATCGTTCGTTTGAACCGGTTCTTTTTAGTGAACCGGTCGAACCAGTACACTAAATCGGACTGAATCGTTCGAAACAGTTCACGTCTTGCGTCAGCGCTAAACCACAAGTTACTAAAGTTACTCACTTTCAGACATGCCTGACAGTCCCTCCGAATCGAAATAAACCAATATCCAGAAGTACATTTTATTCCAGTAACTCAAAAAGTTCACTGAACGGAGACATATGTTGGTGCTGATAGAAGTGATGAGCACGAGCAGCTGATACTGCGCATGCGTGTACTACCGAACGTACAGATACAGCGGTCGGATAACCAGTACAGAACCGAGAAGAACTGTTTCTTTCGGACACGTTCGACATATTGAGAACTGATGAGTTGATGAGCTGAGCATGCGTGCATTTTTTTTCTGAGGGACGAAATGTACGTTTCCACGTCTTTAGTTGAACATCAGTAAGTGTAACAAAATAAAACATTTTGGAAACATGTTTATCCCATTACTGTATCACTGTATTATTTTAACGATTGGAAATAATGATTGGATTCTAAAACTGTCAAACTACTAAACATTTATTATTATACTAAAATAATATTTTCAGGAACAGCTCATTTAATTTCTAAGTAACAATATAAATCTTTGATGTAAACTCTTGCCAAGGTTTGGTGCACTGCTTAGTAAATGTTTATGTGTTAACATAACGAATTAAACATATGTTTAATTCGTTATGTTAACACATTATAAACATGATGTATACTGTTACGTATAGGCTACAGGCTATATTGGAGACAGACATGCATCGATTTTTTAGTTTTGTCGACTGTATATTCAGGTTTCAGCTCAGCACAGGCCTATGCTATGGTTCTCGAGTCGAGAACTGGTTGTTGCAGTTCTTGAATCACTAGTGCAGAACCGAGAACTGTTTCTTTCGGACACGTTCGATACGGAGAACCGATGAGCTGGAGATACTGCGCATGCGTGATAGCACCGTCTCTGAACAGAACTTTCTTTCGGCCGGCTGATCCTGTGCTGATATACGAGCACGCAGTAGTACGGGTGAACCCAGGACTTAAATGAGAGGGCGAATCGGCGAAATGTAAGTTTATTTAATAACAAATAAAATGATGAAGACCATTTATGCATTTTATATATTTAAAACATGTAAAACATCCGCGTTAGCACATCGACTAGGCTGCAGCAGGGTTCGTTTTCAAAATGTAAATGTAAGAAACTTATCCAAGATGATTATGACAATGCATACTATTATTTAACTGAAGTTGTGATTACAAATGCCTTTAATTTGAAGTATTTTTCCGCCGGGATGATAGAATTGACGTCATTACGTGATGACGTAAAAGAACTGGTGAACCGGTTTTTTGAACCGGTTCATTAAAACGAACTGTCCGAAAGAACCGGTTCGCGGAAAAGAACCGGACTTCCCATCACTACTTTATAGCCACTATAGGCTACTAGTAATTAGGGATGTCCCGATCCGATCCACGGCATCGGTATCGCGCCGATACCGGCCCAGAACGCTAGATCGGAGATCGGAGGGGAGAAAAAAATATGAGCGATATCCAGTTTAGCGGCGCAGCCTGTCACGTGATGATTGTTGGATTCTAATGTAATCGGATGATTCCACCAACAAAAGCTGCATTTCAGTCTTTTCAGAAATTCATTGGCTATCAGAAAATAGCGTCATTTCATTCTCTATTGCAACTGGATAGATAAACTGTCACTCAAAGAGAGGTAGGTACCGATCTTCACCAGGCACGCTCGTTGGCTGTTGGAGTTTAGAAGACACCCCTAACACTCGCCGATTGGCTAAAATGACCTGTCAATCAATAGTTCATGGGTCAGCGGCCATTTTGACATTCTTTTTTCTCCAATGTTTACGTTTCAACTGTAGACGGATCAATAGTGCTACGTTCACACCGGACGCGAATCGCGCGTCAAATTCGCGCCTGACGCGTCTAGTTTGACGCTTGACCACTAGTGTTAATTCGCGTGTCAAGAGCGAAACTGGCGCGCGTAAAGTTTGAAGCGAAATTTACGCGCGTGACGCGCGTCAGAATCAAAATCCGTTGGCGGTCATTGTTTTTATGTCGACCGAGCATTCATCAAGAGAGTTACCGCTCTGTATTTACTCTGGATAGCAGAACAGCGGCGTGGGGATCATCGTCGCCATATATTTGTGTCCACCGGACCCTTCGGAGCCGAACCGTTTGGCGAGTTTCACCATTCGCTCGCTCCAGGAGCTGCGCTGGATGACGGCCGCTGTCAGCGGTACTTCCGCCTGTCACGCGCCCAGTTTGATGACCTGTTGTCCCGCATCTGAGCGAGGATCACCCTCGCCCGGCCCCTCATCCATCTAATCTAGCTGTCATTTATTTTTGTTTTGATAATAAATAGAGCCAGCCTTCAAAAGTTATTAACCTGTCCTGTGATTTTTTTTCTCTCTCTCACGTCCAGACACGAATTTATGCACATATGTTGATTGTCTTTACAACATAATACTATTTCTAGATATGGAATGAATAACATTCAATACAAAATGAACATGTCTCCATATAGAAATAATGTTTTAAGTGATGAAACATTTGCTTTGTTGTGCATAATCCCACCATGCATTTAGTCATATTAACAAAATAATTTATTGAAGCATCCAGACACTTCACCACGTGAGCAAGCAGCTAGGCTCCTGATTGGTTAACGCGGCGCGAATTCACGGCAAAGTTCAGATTTTTCAACTCGGGCGGCAGACGCGAATTCGCGTCAAACGCGTGAATGCACAACGCTCAATTCGCGCCATTCGCGCCAACTTGACGCGCGAATGAGGCGTATTCGCGTCTTCCGCGCCGCGCTCCACGCCTCATTCGCGCCGCAGGAATTTTTCACGCGCGTAAAGCGTCTTTGCATTGACTTAACATTGAAATCATTCGCGCCTGACGCCCTATTCGCGTCCGGTGTGAACGTAGCGTTAGTGCGTCGAAGTTGTGATAGCGCTGTCGGCTAACGCGAAATGCTACTATTTACATTCCATGGATGTTTATTCATATATACAATTGTTTTGGACTAAAAACTTCTTCAAATTGGATTGTATGGACGCTTTACAGTGAAACCAAACCATTTTTGTTGGAATGTGGACTAACAGATGGCTAATTGGTGAGTTTCTTCCAGTTTGTGTTGGTTTGTTTTGGCTGTTGGTGGTCTGACAAAGAGACAGATTGTGCCCGCTGTGTTGATTGTATCTTAAAAGGGTTTACGTCGTTCGAATCACGAGTTTCTCAGCTTTCCAAAGATATGTATTATGTTTACTTTTGTGTTTGTTTTGTTTTGTCTTTCACAAAGTTAAACCTATAAACCACCCTGTGGGCCGTATACGGCACGTCGGACCACGAAAAAAAAAATATCGGACTAATATCGGTATCGGCAAAAGCCAAAGGTGCGGCATCGGTATCGGTATCGGAAGTGAATAAGTGGTATCGGGACATCCCTACTAGTAATGCTACTGTGTCTACGACAAACGCATGCAAACATTATGGACCTGAATTTTGTATAAGTACTAATGTTTTAAACGTTTTTTTCATGTATATATGCTTTATGACGTTATTTTCGATTTGATCAAGAACGTAAGCTTGCCACCGCTGTTTGTGTTTAACATTAGAAGCCAGTCAGTTACTATTGTTGCCAGTCAGATGCTATTGTGTAAAACAAAAACGTGCATAAAGTTAGAAAATGTAGCAAATTATCATTCAGAAACGTTTATTAAGAGCCGTGTGTGGTGAGGTTCTGTTTGACTCTCTTCATCGCCGCTTTCTCGGTCTGATTCTGCCTCAAACTGATACTGCAGTTCGACACATATTTACATCTGGACCGGAGCTCACATTTCGCCCGTAAAGGTAATGGGCGTTAACCTTTCGGACAACGTGAGCGACAGTTTAGCCAATCACAACACACCTGCCCAAACTAACCAATCTGAGCCCACTACGTGTTTCTGAGGGAGTGGTTTCATAGAATCAGGAAGTCAACCGCTTGTTCGAGGACAGAGGAGAGCGCGGCTGACAATAAAGGTGAAGTTTATGAAAAATAAGACTTTTAAAAAAAGAAAAACCACGAATACATGTTATATTGCACCCCATAAACACAATCATGCAAAGAAAAAAAGCAGTCAACCCCCCCTTTAATAAAAACTATAACAAATGTATTGCTCATTGTTAGTTCATGTAAGCTAATACATTAATTAATGTTAACAATGAACCTTATTGTAAAGTGTTACCCAAATTTTTGGTTTAATCAAGAAGTATTCCTTTGCACAGGGCTTAAAGTGAAAAAAGTCCATCTTTTTTATGAATGAAAGCCAGTATCACTAATATTATAGCTACGATGAAAACGATTTTCCAAAAAAAACTTTAACGTTAGGCTTATATAGACAATCAATATGGACATAGACATAAAATATAGACAATCCACTTAAGACAATCCTCATTAAACCCGTAATAAATGGCATATCTGTACCATACAGAATTTGAATAAGGTTATTTAACAGTCCGCACTGCATAAATTATAAATGAAATATAGATTAATCCTTATCAAAGCTACAAGCGTTCTTTAGTCAAGTGCAGTTAGTAATTTTCTCTGTTCTTTGGGTTAACTTTACTCAGACAGATTTAATGGCTCCTGTCACTTTAAGACCTGTCGCTGCTGATAGGATCTCACGCATTTCATTCTCTCACTACTATTTACTTCCATTTAAGATTTTATTCAACTCCTTTAAAACTGTTCTTGAGAGGATTCTCGATAAAATCATTCTGGCATGTGTTCTGGCGCGAAAGAGAACTCAATTCTGACGCTACTGTATGTGTGCGTTGTGTGTGTGTGTCGGGAGGACATTAACTGAAAGCGCGTTCTCTTTTATCTTTTCCCGAAGGAATGTTTTAAATAATTTGCGTGAATAAGAGCGTGATCATAATCGTAGCTAAAGGATGACAGAAAGAAAGAACAGACTAGATGGATTGCCTTTAAATACTTTCAAACATTAAAGCAGGACAAAAATGAATCGTATTGACAGGACTTGTAATAGACCCCTTTTGCACTGACGTCACAGTCACGGCGCTAGCTGGAGGCAAAACAAAGTGAAAACTGGAGGCGGCCAATGCAAACCAGCACAGATTCGGCTACATAATAAGGAGCTTAAATTACTTTTATTATTATTAAATGTCATCTTGTTGTGTTTTTTGGTGCAAGAATTGATGAAAAATGAATATGCTGTATCTGGAATTTTTATTTCTAGAAAATATTCACATGATTAAAATCGCACCGTAATGTCACTCTTTACATTGTCGTCGTCTTGTCGCTGGCTCGGCAGAACTGCAGATCGTACACACAAGTCTTGTACAGGACCATTCAGTGCTTAGTTATAGGCATCTAAAGATTTATATGCCCTCAGTTTCTCTTTATGATCGATTCCTCTATAAGGTAGGTGTAGAAGTCAGGCCACTCAACCGAGGTAACCTTAATCCTGTCAGATCATCCATGCATTGAGTGAGCGTGTGAAGGCTACGGGTCAGCCAATCTGGTTCTGTCCGTTAAAAATAACTTTTGGAAATAACAATCACGGTCCTGGACAGTGAGTGACCTTACACATTAAGATAAAATTGGATTTTCGGATAAAATAATCGGATAAAATCTGACATATTTCACACAGGCTCGGTCCTGCTCCTCCCTGCCGTGGCGATGACTGCGTGCGGTTAAAAGTCACAAACAAACGAATTTGAAAGAGGGCACATGTCCGCATAGGAAATTACACCGTGGGTAAGATTGACTTTATGACTTTATACGGACTTTATGAACTTGCGCTCCATGCGTTCACCGACGACGCTAACGGGACATATGGATCTCAATCACGCTGTTAACAGGACCCACCCTGCTCTGCTTCTGATAGGCTTGTAATTAGGGATGCACCGAAATGAAAATTCTTGGCCGAAACCGAAAACCGAAAAAGAGGAAACCAAGGCCGAAAACCGAAAACCGAAACACCGAAAGAAATTATGCCAATTATTAGTATCATTGCATTTATGGCTATGACTGTGCAAACTTTACTAAAATCAAGGCATTGCAATTGCATAAATTAATATAACATTTTCAAAGAATAAATCAATTACAAATTATGCAAATATATATTTAGCACAATGCACAGTATAAAATAAAATTCAAACTAAAATGTTTAACTTGACCCCACTCATGTGTGCACTAAATAATAATCTACTGGCCTGCAGAAAGGTTTTAAAATGAAATGTTCTCTCAAAAACAAAGCCAACCGCAAACTTCTCATCACTAGCACACAGTTTGCAGGTCTAAATTAGTTACATTTTAAAAAATGTAGCATACAATAGCATAAAAAGCCTTTTTAAATGAACAATGGTCCATGTTTAATACAAATGTACATGAAAGTTAATGAAACATTTTTAGTGAATGTAGAAAATATTTAAGAGAGCATTAATTTAGTTCTATACATGTTCCCATATACATTTTTTTTTTTGTAATGTCACAAGTAATAATCTCAGGGTTTACTGGGTTTTACTTTACATGATTATTTTTGTATTGGTGGTGGAATACTAAAAAATAAACATTGTCATGTATTTATCGGTCTTCTTCTCGCCGATTCCTGATGGTTAGAGGACAGTTGCTTGAGTCGTCCCCTGTCGTTTCAAGGAATAGTAACAGTTACAACGTAGAGCGCGTCAAGTATAAACGCCTCGACCGTTTGGAGCGGTGCACGCGCTGTTTGTGGAGACTCGCGCTGCCTTGTTTACTTTCGCCTGCCTCCTCAGCGCGAGTCTAATTTATAATTTTTAATTGTTTCCTGCTCCAAACAATGCGTGTCGCCATGACGACGACTCCGGTTCCGAGCGGGTCAAGAGTGGTGCGCGCGCTGTCTGGAGACTCGCGCTGCCTTGTTTATACTTTCGCCTGCCTCCGCAGCGCGAGTCTCCACAGACAGCGCGTGCACCGCTCTTGACCCGCTCGGAACCGGAGTGGTCGTCATGGCGGCACGCATTGTTTATAGGTGGATAAACAAGGTTTCCGTCTCATCGCGGGTTCAGATACACTGAAATACGTCCACACCGCAGACATGTTGCTTCAAACAAGCACGTGCAGGTCGCGGTTTCTGTTTGCGTCATCACAACATTTCGGCCGTATTATTTCGGTGATAAAAGTCTTTTTCGGCGGCCGAATATTCGGTGCATCCCTACTTGTAATGTGTTAGAGCTGCAATCCTCTCATATGATTGGGAGGTGAAATAAATTGACTTGAAAATATTAAACCACATGCAAGTTCCCAATATTTTTTTTTCCTCCTCACGGCCGCACGCCGGAGATCCGGCACAGTGCCGGAGTACTTTAAGCCCTGTTTGCAACTTCCTGCTCTGATAGAAAAAAATTAATTACATGAACAAAACCTGTGCTCATCAAGGCATTTCATGGGTCTTTAAAGGGGGGTTGACTGCTTTTTTTCTTTGCATGATTGTGTTTATGGGGTGCAATATAACATGTATTTGTGTTTTTTCTTTTTTAAAAAGTCTTATTTTTCATAAACTTCACCTTTATTGTCAGCCGCGCTCTCCTCTGACCTCGAACGACTGATCGACTTCCTGAGTCTATGAAACCACTCCCTCAGAAACGGGCAGTGGGCTCAGAATGGTTAGTTTGGCCCAGTGTGTTGTGATTGGCTAAACTGTCGCTCACGTTGTCCGGAAGGTTAACGCCCACCTTTACGGGCGAAACGTGCATGTCATGAGCTCCGGTCCAGATGTAAATATGTGTCGAACTGCAGTATCAGTTTGAGGCAGAATCAGACCGAGAAAGCCGCGATGAAGAAACGTCACCACACACGGCTCTTACTAAACGTTTCTGAATGATAATTTGCTACATTTTTTAACTATTTGTTTTACACAATAGCATCTGACTGGCAACAATAGCAACTGACAGGCTGACATTAATTTACGTTCTTGATCAAATCGAAATTAACGTCATAAAACATGAAAAATACATTTATAACATTAGTACTTATACAAAATTCATGTTTGTACGCGTTTGTCGTAGACACAAAATAGCATAACTAGTAGCCATGGCAATAAAGCCAGTGCTGGCATTTGAAAAAACTAAAACACAAGGCTACGTCTGAAATTATACATGCAAATACATTTAAAATGATTAAGATTAGCCTACTTACAGGTTGTGGCCCAACAACTGCTGCCTCTGGTTTTAAAGTTGGAACTGCTTCATGTTTTAGTAACAGTTTCTTGTTGAATCCGGCATTAATCTCGTGGAGATTCTGGAAGCTGTCTTCCGTAAAATGCGCAGCACAGAGAGATAGATTACGATCGTCATTTTAAAGGAGTATTTCACCGATTGCAACATTAATCTTTATTGAAAGTGGATCATATATGTAGTCGAAATGTAAAATCATTTTTTAATTTGGTGCCCTCTTGACTGAGAAAAGACAGAAAATAACCAAGGGGCGTCTTTGTGTTAAAAAACTACAGTTCCCAGAATTCCCCAACATTGCACAGCTCCGCAAGCCACACCCACTAACCCACCCACCGGAACAGCGCAAACAGAGACGCAAACACACTCTTCCGTCTACAACGCTAACATTAGCTGTTACCAGAGTAAGAGTTTGAAATTAATTTCAAAGAAAATGTGTAGTTAGTTGGCTGTGGCGAGCAGGACGATCGAGGGCGAGGGATGTAAGAGGACGGCTCTGCGTTTGTATTTATTTCTATATGGTGAATTACTGCATGATACCTGGATGTTCTGAAGACGAAACTATCACAACACAAACATCCGTGTGCTCGTCTGATTCAGAGATTTCCTCCAGGAGAAATTGCCATCGTTGAAATTCTCTGCAGCAGACGGACTCTGTGTCCGTAGGCCGTGACACGCAGCGAGAGTACAAGCAACAGCAGGCCGCCGAGCTCGACCCAGTCCGGGCGTCTCGACCGACAGCCAGGCGTCTCCTGCTTCTTCATCAGCCTCAGCTGCTCTAAACTATACTGCAGCTCGTAAAGATAGCCACGAACATCGGATTCGAGCAGAAGACTTTCAAAACCCTCTTCTTCCATATCCTGTTTAGTTTCTTCCATCATTATCATAACTTCATATCTCCACAGGGCTTGTTAGCTTAGCTTCCAAACAAGATGGCGGATATTGATTTCAGTTTCTGCAAGTGAAGTCCCACCCACTGATCTGTAATAGGCCTGTGGGTGAGTGGGTGCCACACCCTTGAATAATAATGAGCTAATCATTGTAGTCTGTTGACATTTCAATGAAATGTAACTTCCTGCTTATCGTGAAGCAAAATGACGATTTTTACGTCACGATAAGCAGGAAATAAAACACTTAAATCCTTATTTCTACCATCTCAGGAGAAAATAAGGGAATAAACCATGACCATTCAAAAATATGACTGGGTTTCTAAAGATACAAAGCTTAATGCAAATGGGTGAAGTGACCCTTTAAGGAACATAATCAAACATAAATCGTGTCCATTTTTGACGAAGTACAGCATCCGTGGGAAGATCGAACACAGAAGACCTGACAGCTTTGCAGATACTGTTCATGCACCAACAGCAACATTACACACTATTTAAAATGAAAAAAGCAAAATCGCAGTCAACCCCCCCTTTAAACTAAAATATTTAAGTAATGTCACTGGGAAATTACTATGCATCCTCGTCTCAACGGGATCATCGGCTAACTGTCATGATTCTGCCTTAATGTCCTTGATTTTCCCTAGTCATGAGGCAGGATTATGACAGAATCATATTTTGTGTACAAGCGCATTGTCTGTTATTTGGGCCATGTGCTTGTGTTGTCTTGTTATTTAACTCCGCCCCCTTGTTACCCTCGTCTTGTCATTATTGTCTAGTCAGTTTCACCTGTCCTCGTCATAGTGTTCCCTTTATGATCCCCTTGTGTTTGCTGTCCTGTGTCAGTTCATTGTTTGATACTGTGATTCTTTCCTGCATGTTAATGTACTGTGAGTACCTTGTGAGTTTTGTCTGGTGAATTACTGATCATCTTTCTGTTGTTAGTTTATCGTCTAGTTTGTCTAGTTTAGTCATCCCTTGTCAGTTTTGCCCTTGTTTTACCCCCTCGTGGGTTTTGTTTTCCCTGTTTTCTGTCTACAATTAACGCTGTGTGATTGCATACTGTCTGCTCTTGGGTTTATCCGACACCACCATAACACTAACAACAATGGTCTGTTTTCAAACAGCAGAGATAGAAGAGCATCCAAGCATCTTAATGACCTTTGTAATCGAAATGAAATAGAATGTAGACTCAGAAGCAATCTTTTAATTGTTGTTTGATTTATTTATTTATTTATTTATTTTGTCTCCTTAGAAAATAACCTAATTAATTACCTGCCTTTTGTGTTTTCATCTCGTTTCTCAAGGAAATGAAATGTCCTCGGCAACATGGTTACCAAACATTAGTGGCAGTTATTTTAACTGAGTGAGAGAAGAGCCCTTTTAGTGCCCAGTCTTCTCCGTATCTGACTTACGATGAAGGGAGCTTAGAATGAAAGTGCTCTGATAGAGCCATGATTCCACTTGGCATTTCAAATGCAATTTCAGGTGTAATTATCAAAAATGTGTGCACTGTGACCTGACACCGGGGAGGAGCCATTATGTGCAGAAACATTGTCTGGTTTCCACTGCTTTCTACAATCCCTGAGGTGCATAAAGCATTCCAGCAGCAGCTGGCACGGGCAGTTGGCTGTTGTGCCAAGAGATTGCAGAAAATGTGTGCTCATAGATTTCACAGTTCACTGTGCAGCTGCAGACTGTCCCAGAGAGCAGAACTTTTGATGTTGGAAGAGTTCAGGGGGCAACAGAGCAATGGCAGCTGTATGTGGCTGAGAAGAAGTTAAGTATTTAAGAGAGCTCCCCACTGAAGCTTTAAATGCACCCTTGACATCTGAGTAACCTCAGAGCTGTGTGAGATGAAAAAGTTGTAACCCCATCACTCTCGTCTCCATGTACAGGACATTAAACACAGAGGTCATAGTTGGACGTATTTGTTTTATATGCCAAGATGTGCGTAGCCACCAACAAGTTACAGCAACATTGGCTCAACCAATTCCATTAGTTTAAGGAAGGGGGACTGAACAATAGCATATGGGGGGAGTGCTTGGGAAACCTATTTGAAAAAAAAAAATCACTATTTTTCCAATTCCATTTGGAGACACTCCACTTTACATTTTAAATAGCTTGTATTTGTATATAACAAAAACATGTTTCTGAGTCAACACATAATCAACCACAGTGACACGCTACACTGAATAAAATCAAAGACATGAAACTGCATATGTTATGTTGAGGATAGTTCTAGTGTTTTTGGTCTTAAACAACCCTGGATAACGCAAAGCCAAGTCACTGGGGCAGTTCTCCTGTGGTCAATGAACAAACAGTGTATGATTATGATTCAGGCATAGCATTAGGTCAGAAGTCAGTTTGGATTGGAACATTTAGAATAACTCAACAATCTGGCATTCCACAATCTGGCATCTGACATTACCAATTTGATTTAATTTCTGTAATAATACACACTATTAAAGGTAGAGAACATGGTCAATTTATGTTTACTAACAGACAAGCTAAGAATTGGCAATACATTGGCTTTCACATCATGTTTTATTACTCTTTGTTTTACTGTTATCACTATTTTCAGTATTCACATTTTATGTGTGGGTATACTATTTCTTCACCCTGTATCTACAGTATGTTCTAGGTTTTTAATTTATTTGTTCTAAAGTGACCTTAGGTTCTAGAAAGGAACTATATATATAAAACTATTCCCATTCTTGCCGGTTGTTCCTGAAAGCTGTAGGCTGTGCAGGAACCAACAGACCACAGTGATATGCAGACTGATCTTATGAAATGGCGTATGTATTGTGACATGGCATATTTTAGGACTATACTGTACATTGTCACTCCACCTCTTGTACATGCTTCAACTCTTAAAAATGCTGAAAGCGTGCTATTATGCACTGCGTTGTGGGATCTATAAGCTCTCTGGGTCTTGCAATGCAGCAGTTAAATGCTTAGGATAATTACTATACTCTGCCTTGTGAAACGTTCTTATATAATATCTACAATTACACAATCAATTTGATAGGTTACTATATATTTGAGGAGTGATACTTCGCTCAATGAGATTTCAGCAAGTGCAGGGCTCCGTCATAAAAGCGATGAGTCAACTACCAATGGGAAAACAGAGAGCCATCTGCAGACTGATACAGTTGGATACCATGGCTGAGTAAGACCAACTAGAAGCCACTAGCTCAGAGACTAATCCTCTGTGATTTCATCACTTAATGTGAATGCAGCATAGAGTAACCTTTTACTGCATGTGCCTTTGTCATGCCTGGCTAGGAGAACATGTAAAATACCAAGAACAACTATTGAGATATCTATAATGATAAATACGTATATCAGTGTCCACACCAACTGGCGATACAGTCCTGTTTATTGTATGTTCTGCTAATGCCGCCTGCTGCTTTAAATGCTCAAGCTTGTTAATGCCAAATTAATTCTGATTGGCCCAGGTAACGGGGAACATTCTTAGAAATGTTTCTAATGTTCTGGCCAGGTTCTCTAATTTTTTTTTTTTTTTTCAAATTCAGTCTTCCAGAAGCATTAATATAACGTTCTTTAAAGGTTAGCTGGCCTTTTATAATGTTCTCAAAAATGTTATCACAAAAAAATATTTTTTTTTAAAATGTTACTACATATTTAAGAATGTTCAGAGAACATTCAAAAATAACATTCCCAAAGTGTTTGCAGAATGGAACATTTCCTTTAATGTTTGCATAACCAAAAAAAAAAAAAAAAAAAAAAAAAAACCCATGTTTTAAATCATTTACAAAAACTTGACATTTTGAACGTTCGGAGAACATAAACAGAAAATATTAGAAATAACTTTCTCATAACTTAATGGTAAAAATATAAACATAATACATATTTTTTTTAGCTAGGTGATTGGCTCTTTGTTTCCATCTTTCGACATCAGAACAATTTTCAAACTTCAAATAAATTATTTGCATCGCTGGTGTGAACAGGCCTCAAGGCTTAATCAGGATTCTATAATAAACCTAATTTGTATTAAGAAATTTCAATACTCATGGCACAGCCCTATGTCTGTGTATTCAGTAGCTAGTTGAACTGAATTGCAAGTGGTTAGTGAATATTACACACTTTTCCTGAAATATGTTATGAGGTCCAATTGTTGTGTAGTGAATTAACATGGGGTCTGTGTATTGAGAATTGCCCTATCAGCCCTTAATCCGGAACCAAGCAGAGATATTGACTAAAACGGGAAGTCATCCTTCCCTACACGTCTGACATCAGTCCTGTTTGTCTTTCACCATATGCCGCCAACTCCAGAGATATAATATGTCAGTGACAAATACTGGTTCTTATTTTAATACAGCAAGTTATTAGCAGCTTATATTCTTCATTTAATGACTTTTTATGTTATTTTACTTGACAAACTGGCTAATGTTTATTTCCTCCTTAATCCTTAGTAAATTGTTCATCCTTAATAGGAACGTTCAGAATAGCTAGGGTAGACTTCTGATTACTGTCTGAATTCCCAAGTCACGCATTTGCAGCATTTTGATTAATGTTGAACACAATTATCCTCACTAGACATGCAGGTCAGCATGCGGGTGGCTCAGCTGCCATGGGAGTAGCACAATATAAACTTTATTTAATCATCATTAACAAGGGAGGATAAAGCTGGATAATTCACATTTCATTTTATAAGTATGTAAGATGTGTGTGTCAAGTAAAAAATGTACAAAATGTAACCTTTTTATCAGTTCAATCTGTCATGCATTTGGACATGTTTGATGGTCAAAACTTACAAAGTAGAATAGATTCAGAAATGAAGTAATTAAGTAAATAAATAAATAAAAGATTTTGACTTAGCATTTTGCCACTAACTTGCCAATATGACTGACTTTCAAGGTTTTCACTAAATAAGCTGCAGTCATATGCATGTGAGTTGATATTTGGGATGAAATAGTACTGCTGAAATAGTATACACTTGGCCTCAAAAATGTAATGCAAATAAATAAAGAACTTTTTTTCTGTTCTTCACTGAAATATTTTCTGTTTATCTTTCTGGATATCTTAAATTTTAATTGAGAATTCGCTGGGATTCCAACAAAATTCTAGAACGGATTTAGAAAATGTAGACCTCTGTCCTAAAATCACTTCTATGCATCACAGAAAAGCAGTTGACTTGACAAAGGCTGAATTACCTATAGTAAAAGTGACTCTGAACCAAAATTTTATTTGCTCACTTGGGTCTATCCTATACACCAGTACACGTACACATTCCTTTTTTTTATTAAAGTATTGTGCTGTTTTTCTCTCCAGTCAATTTTGTGTTACTTTTTCCCACTGGTTCTCAACCCATCTGATCTGAGCTAGCCTATATCAGGCAAAAGGCCCATGAATGAAAACAACCTTAGGGTGCTGATAACGCAGTTGTCTTACCTGATCCCAGGGACAGATGATTCCTCCAAAAAACATAAAGAGGTAACCCATGGCAACCAGGCAGGCCCAGATCACCAAGGAAAATACATGGAGCAGCTTCTTGAAGACGGACTCGATGCAGACCAGAACAAAGATAGTGAGGAAAATAGCCAGCGCAGTGGGGACAGTGATAACAAAGGCGATGTGATCCTTGATACCCTGCAGAGAGATTGCAGTGTTACAAAAATACAATTAACTCCACGTTCCAACTGCACCTGCATGACAGCCACTAGATAATAGTTAATCAGATAAACTAGAGACTGCCTATCAACTCAAACCCCACATATTCTACCTTCAAACTGAGGAACTGAGCAGTGACCTTTGCTGGTTAATATGTTTCCCCTATAGGTTACACAGTGTCCCTGTTACCATTAACAATACACAGTGGTTATAACAACAGATATAATGTATAATCATAAGCAGCGGCACAAAATAATTACACATTAAGTGTATTAATTGTAGGTTACATATAATAATCATTACTTATACTTGTGTCTGTAATGCACTTACATGTTTTCTCCAGTATTGCTATACTGGTGTACTGTATGTACTGAAATTTGGTATTGTAAAACTACATCATTATGGTCTCTCTTGGATTAGTCTCAACCTCCCACAGACTGTTGGCTGAATGTCTGATGCATATGGCACACATTTCTGGAAACACTTCCAGAGTTTCGAAGTCGCGATCTGATGGTTGAATTCTACAGGATTTCCGGGAGATGTGCGCCATGGAAAACAAATGCTGTGACGCCAAAACCCCTCGTGGAAGAAAGACGTTGTGTTTACAACTGTGACAATGAGCGCTTACCAAGATCAACTAAGGGGTGGTGATGGCACAGTGGATAAGACACATGCCTTTGGTGTGAGAGACCTCGGTTCGAATCCACTGTGAGACACCAATGTGTCCCTGAGCAAGACACTTAACCCCTAGTTGTTCCAGAGGAGTGTGACCTCTGACATATATAGCAATTGTAAGTCGATTTGGATAAAAGTGTCAGCTAAATGAATAAATATAAATGTAAACGCTGAATTTTCAAAAGTATGTGAAGTTCGCAGCTCCATTGATGCAGTAAACTTGCACAATGTTCTTGAATTCATAATTTCTTAGATGCACAAGGTGTCTGTTATTGTAGGGACATCGACATTATATTGTCAAGCCCCAAAACAAGACGTAAAACAAAACGAACTGTAATGTTGTGTTACATGTCAGTCAAACGTCCTCTTGAGCGGTCCTTGGCCAAGAAATGCTGTGATAGAGTCCAGAACTTCTGCTGTCAGTCTGAAGGTCTGGCTCAAGCGGCAACATTCTAATCTGAAAGATGAAGCCTACCCGGAAGTGCGAAAAACTGCAATACATCTCAAATCCGCTAGAGGCTGGTCCCAAAAGGGAGCAAATATCCATAGACGTCATATTAAAATATCCATTTTCACAGCATAAATTCATATGTTTACAGTTTGGTCCCATGGACTTTTATTGTATTTTTTGATAGGTTCCGAGTGCCTGACAACTGTGAGGGGGGTGAATTTTTTTCTAACTAGTTAGTTTAGATCATATTTAGATGTAAAATGTATGACAAAGGGCGGTTAACTTTGATTGATAGCTGATATGGGCTGCGCCGAGTGAATTTGACGATCTGACACAACACATCATACCACCTCTGTATCCTTTCTGAAACTTTTGTATTTTGCATTTCCCAAGATTTTACAGTATGGCGCCGCCCATACCCCCCATAAACAGCTTCAAACCTTTTTTCTCTTAGAGAGTCTTATTCTTTAGAGAGTCTATGGGTGACGTCACAGACGCTTTGTACATATTTTTTACACTCTATGGTCTGGCTATGCGAGACTACACTTTTTAATTAACTGCTTTAGCTTGTTTTATTGTCTTAATTAAGGTTCTTTTGATTAAATGCATTCCCTGAATCATTTTTCACAATTATTGCAGTTTAGTTACAACCCTAATCAAACACTAATCTTTCTAAGACCTCCTTTGATAGAGCTTGATGATGTGGCAGTCGAGATATGCAGCTTAACGGTGAGTGTGTCCAATGGCATGGAGCAGAGCAAGCATTTTCAATTCATTCAAGTGTGTGGTGCTTTTTATAAGGCTGCATATCTCAACTGCCATGTCATGAAGTGCAGCTGAAGGCCGTCTCAATTTGAAGGATCCTTGGAAAGCAGACTTTGTTTCATGTCCTTCATTCAGATCATTTTGAAGTGTATCCTTCATGTCCTTAAATCACCCACAACCCTTTGCACACATTCCAATTCATGAAAAAGAACTGATGGAAAGCGATTTAGTGCTGAGATTGTCCATTATCAAATGTAAGATAAAAATAATGTTATTAGAAATGATGGTATACACGTTATCTTTTGCTTTGGTGTATATTGATCACTTAACGCTAAACTGCCATGATTATGTCAGCCACTGGTATACCTCATATGGGTGTCATTCACTGTATTGTATTAACAGAAAGCCATTGTATTAACAGAAAGCCAGTTCTATAGGGGGACCATCAAAATAAAGTGTTACCATATACACATTTTTAATACAAACTATTTTTCCAAAATTAAGTTTTAATTGTTTTTTCGTGCCATGATCGCCAATATGACCACAAAGTGGTGGACTTCTGTTAAAAAATGCCTTGCAGATAATACCGGCAACATTGGCTCTGACCATAAAATTGTGTGCACCAAGTTCGAGCTCTGCCTACGAAAACCGAAAATCAAACCGGACAAGAGATGCGGCTTCAATGTTAAAAAACTGAAAGACCCATAACTGAAAAATGCATTCAATATGGGGGTGCGGAATCGTTTTGAAGCACTCTTCAATGAAACAAAACGCCTTGACCCACCGGAATCCATAAAACAGTGAACCAACGCATTAGACTCTGCACTTGTCAGACCCTGTGAGAAAATTCTGGAGAAAAGGCCAAAATCCAAACTAAGCTTGATTAGCCCCAACACTTAATCAATGAAGAAGCTAATCAATGAAGGAGTTCTCAAGGCAAAATACGAGCGCACACAAAATTCAAAAGACAAAAAAGAATGATGTGAAAAGCAAAAAAAAAATGGTAAACGGATTGCATTTATATAGCGCTTTCACAGACCCAATGGCCACCAAAGTGCTTTACATATTGCCTCACATTCATCCATTCACTCACTCATTAATACACCAACGGCAGTGTCAGCCATGCAAGACGCCATCCAGATTGTGAGCAGCTGGGGTTAGGTGTCTTGCTCATGGACACCTCGACATTTGGTCAGGTGGAACAGGGGATTAAAACACCAAACTTCAGGTTTGTAACAACCTACATGAACCACTGAGCCACTGCCGAAAAAGACGTTTCGAAAGCATTCTATATGGACAATGAGGCACATATCAACTCTAAACTCGATGCCCTAGAGTGAGCAGTCAACAAACATGAAAATCGCAAAGTTTTGAAGCTTATTCATAAAATCAGTGAAAAGCCCAAAGATGCTTCCTCTAGAAAAGTCAGATCTTTCAGAAAATCTTTTAAAAGAATGGGCCAACTACTTCTCAACACTCCTGAACAACAAGAGTTCCAAAATCAACCGAACAACTGCCCAATTCCAACAGCGGACATCCCAGGTATAAAATTGGGTAAAATAACAATAGCAGAAGTTGATGACACCATAACTACACTCAACCGTAACAAAACCCCCGGCCCAGATTATGCCATGACAGCTGAAGTATTAAAAGACGGAGGTGAATTCGTAGTAAATCAACTTCACAACGTCTGTCAGTTGGTCTACGAAAATCTCACAGCACCAACACAATGGAAATCAAGCTTGATGAAGCCAATACCAAACAAAGGTAACCCATAGCTCATGCCTAACTATTGAGGAATCAGCCTAATGTCCATAGCATCCAAAGTTTACAATAGAGTAATTCTCAATCGCATAAGAGTTCCGGTCGACAAACTGTTTAGAAACAACCAAGCAGGTTTCAGAACAGGCCGAGTATGTTCTCAACAGATACACATCCTTCGTAGGTTCATGGATGGAAGCACAAGACATCTCAATGTATACTACCTTTTTCGACTTCAAGAAAGCGTTTGAATCAATTGATCGAGAGATGATGTTTGCCATCCTATGTCATTACGGAATTCCATCAGAAATTGTAAACGCAATCAGAATCATGTACTGTATGACAAATCCACAAGTATACATTGGAAGAGAGCATTCAAAGTCTATGTTATGAAAGCTTTAGCATAAACAGTCAGACATATATACAAACCAACATAGTGCAGTAGTGAGCAATCTTGTAATTCCATAATTCCAGAAGTGACATAAGAGTGATTTAAGTGTTTGATCTAAGTGTGTATGTGAGTGAGTGTGGGTATGTGTATGTGTGTGTATGCGTAAACAAAGTAACCATTTATTATTTATTACCATAATAATTCACGGTAGCGCCATCTTTGTTTTTAAATGAGAATGAAAGCGAGGCTGTGAGGGATAGACATGCATCTCTTCAATGGGCTGTACTGTTATTTAGTGTGTTTTCGGACTGTTCTGCTCATGAAACACTGGAAAAACATCTTTCCAAGAAATTTCAGTTGACAAAAAACTCCCGACAATGTAAGTTGTGGAAAATTGTAAGTAATCTAGGAGCTTTATTCAGCTTTTTACAGCGGATGCCATTGGAAACTCTTGGGTTTTGGGGTCAATGATTGTGTGATTGTAAACATGGAAGTTTGTCAGGAATAGTAAGTTAGGCTACAATGCGTTCAAGTTACGTTACGTTGGTTTTATTTCAATATTATGAATAAAATTGCTGCCCTCAAATGTTAATCTGAAATAAAAAATAAACCGTAGTTTATAACTATTACAATATTACATTACATTTTTTTTTCAAGGAGCAAGGAGCTGATTTTGTTTTATATGTTCCTAAGAAGAGTCAAGTATAGCTCCATCTTTACTCAAAGTAAAAAAAAAAAAAAAGATCATACTTTATGATGCTAGTTTTAATTTAAAAAAGAAAATAAATAAATCAAGGAAATTTCTTTGGCATTTATTTCTTTTTGCTGTATCTGAAACGAACTGAACTGTGACACCAGTGTATCATATAAAAAAATCGTATACACCGAAACGTGAATTTTGTGAACCGTTACACCGCTACTGACTAGTCGTTTCTTTTGGATGAATAATTCAACAATGATTCAATTTAGTGAAGTTCCGCCATTTCATACAATTTGTGAAGAAAAATTAAAACTCCCAAACCCAATACTGCATCTGTTTCTTTCACCTTGACTCAAATAACTTTAATAAAACAAAATACACATTCTATAACACAGATGTACGTAAAGAAATGTAATCAGATATTGAATTTGACTCAAAACACAATGATTCAGAATTTCTCCCAGAATTCCTTCCTCCCAATAGTGAGTGCGGCCTACTCAACTCAACTCATATCAAATCAAATAATTTCTGAAATTTTCTCTCTCTGACGACACACCAGCCTGACGCATCCAAAGTTTCCAAGTACACTCAATCACAGTTCCCGTTCGATAATAATTTAATGAAAGGAGTTTCAGGTGCTTCGTGTGCTTGGCCTTGTCTGACCTGTTCTCATCTGATTCCCTCATCTATTCATGCTGACTGGCTGCAGGGTTGGCACAAACTGTGGGCGGGTCTAATGAATATGCTGCGACTGTTGGCTCTCAGGGGTGTCAGTCACTGCAGCATAATCAGTGATAGGATGAATTATGTTTCTTTGTATAACATTTTAATTCTTTCTTTTTCTTAACTTTTTCCAACTCTCAAGTCATTAGCTGGTGGCCTAGGATACCGGGTAACAACTATATTTCTAAAACAATGGGTCTAGCTTAGATTATTGCCCAGTGGTTTTGTCGAGTGCATAAAGACAAAAAAAAAATGTAAGTATAAGAATGTAGCCTACTGGTGAAAGATTGTCTCTGCTTTGTTTTATAAGAAATATTTCTGTGTCTAGAATTCCTAATTTCCTGTACTCTCAATTTTTGTATAGTTTTTAACGGTTACCGTATAGATCTGCACTACATTTCCCAGAAACCTCTTCACCACACACCTGCAGTCACTCTGCTGACTCCAAATCAGCTGCACCTGTTCCAAATCAGCAGCCAGCTCCATATAAACTCCCAGTTTTCACTCAGTCACGGTCAAGCCTCCAACAGGAACGGACCCTAGCCAAAGAACACGCTGAGTCATCACGCACCAGTAATGTAACGTATACTCACCTGAAAATACTAACCTCTTTGTCCATGTTCTGATGTTCCCAGAATCTGCTCCTTGATCCGTGTTTCCTGAGTCCTTGTAATCTTCCTGAGTCTCGTTTGCTGATGGATGATCTGAAAGAGAAAGGCAAGTATCACTGGACTGTGTTAGTTTGATGTTGATTACTCTGAAGAGGATTCCTGCAAGGTATCCTACTCGAATTCACCTCTGAAACTTTGAACACTCACCTTTGAACTTGAAATAAAGATTTATGTTTATTCACTTACCTCTGTCTCCGGGCCTGTATCCTGACAGAAGGCTTGACCCGCACAAAGAGAGGTGAAGAAAGTGATTTACAGACAATCACCAGCAACTATGAATCAACATTTTGTGGGAACTTGGTTGGCGAGGTTTACGGGAACCCGTGGTGGTCGCAGTAGGGGATGTGACTGAACCCACCAGCGTGTGACCCATAAAGAGTATCCGACGCAACTTGCACTCGACGCTGCAAATCCTCTGCGATCTCCAGTTAGTGCTTCTGTACAGCCCATGGATTTCACTATGTTCGACCACAATGGTAAGACTCTAGAGGAGTTTACCTTCGACTTTACCAGGATGGGAGTTGGGATGAGGACTTCCTTCAGCAGCAGTTCTGGAGCGGGTTAGATGATCCACTTAACCAGATACTACTGCTTGATGATCTCAACCTACCTCTTAATAAATTGATTGACCGCACGCTGTGGGTGTGTAGTTGCTCACTCACCTTGGGAGACATCCAGCACGATCTCCTGTCCCATCCGCCTGAGCCCGTTGCCTGCCCGCCAGCGCCTGAGCGCGTGGGGGTTTTCCAAATCTCAAATTGTTGGTTTTGATGTTTGGAATGAATGTTTGGTTAATTGACCTAACTTTTTATTGTTTTTGATTAAATGTAGTTTTGTGTTTGATTGTTGTGAACCCAGGAAGAGGTCCAATGGGGGATCCAAATAAAATTAGAACATAGGAAAGAACATTTACAGCAAATACAGGCAATTTACTTCACTAAAATCTAACCCTTAAAGAGCCCCTAACATGGGTTTTTGAAAATGACTGTTCATTTAGTGTGGAATACAGCTGTAAGGCAATGAAAACATCCTGCAAAATTTTATATGTTGAAGACTAAAATTTCATCTTTTAATATTATTTCATTATTAAATATTATGTATCTGTATTATTATTATTCTTTATTAATATTCATAATCAATGTATTATCTTATGGAGTTTCAAAAGCATGAGTTTGAATGCATGAGGGAACTAGATAGCATGGATCCATGGAATGATCATATGTCAGACAGAGGAAAACGTCTCGGGTTATGACTATAACCCTTGTTCCCTGAGAAGGGAACGAGACACTGCGTCGAGAATCGACACTTTGGGGACGCTCCCTAAGCGTGCGCCTCTGAAGTATGAATGAAACTAATCCAATCCTGATTGGTGTTGCGTCGTGACGTAACATGTGACGGCATACCCGGAAGTATAAAAGTGACGTTGTCACAACACACACTAGCCTCGCGATGAAGCAAGACGCTCTAAGGCCTAAAGGGGGCGTGGCAGAACGACGCAGTGTCTCGTTCCCTTCTCAGGGAACAAGGGTTATAGTCATAACCCGAGACGTTCCCTTTCGAGGGAACTCTACACTGCGTCGAGAATCGACACTTTGGGGAACGAGTGCCCACTAGGCCACGCACCGAATAGGCCTGTCCTGGAGTGAAACTGTTTAGGCACTCAGCAAGGACTGAGCACCTGTGCACCGGGTGTACTGGGAAGGTGGAGACTGTAAAATTTTATGAAAGTATGTGGGGTAGCCCAGCCGGCTGCCTCGCAGATCTCCTGAAGAGGTACTCCCGAAAGAAGGGCCCTAGAGGAAGCCATGCCTCTAGTTGACTGTGCCCACAAGGTAAAAGGTGAAGGCAAACCGCGCACCTTGTAAGCCTCAGTAATAGCCTGGACGATCCAGTTGCTAATAGTTTGTTTGGTTGCCGGGAGCCCCCTCTTAGGTGACCCAGAACATACTAGTCCAATTGTTCCAACCTTCTCCAAGAAGAGGACCCCTCAAGGTACAAGCTCAAGCTCTGACTGGGCAGAGCAAGTGAAGCCTCTCCACTTCCGCCGACACATGAGGTGGAGGATGGAATGCCTGAGGGACTATAGAATGAGCCGTATTCGATGGAACTTTAGGCACGTAGCCCGGACTCGGGTGTAAAAAGGCCTTCACTCTGCCAGGGGCAAACTCCAAGCAAGCTGGCATTACTGCCAGGGCTTGGAAATCTCCCACCCTCTTAAGTGAGGTAATTGCTAAGCGAAAAGCCATTTTCAGTGTTAAGTCCTTAGGCGAAGCCGACTCTAAAGGTTCGAAGGGGGCAGGGATAACCCCTCCAGAACTATTGCCAGGTCCTAGGCAGGAACCCTGGACCTGGCTGCCGGCCTCATCCTCCAAGTACCAAGGATAAACCGAATGACCAACTGGTGCCTCCCCAGAGGCCCATCACTTAACGGTGCGTGGAAAACCGCAATGGCAGCCACGTACACCCTAAGCGTGGACGGGGAGAGACCCTTAGAGAAACGATCTTGGAGAAATCCCAGAACTGAAGCCACCGGGCAGTTTATTGGATTTAACCCAAGTTCTCTACACCAAGTGACAAACACATTCCCCTTGAGGTCATATAATCTCCTGGTGGATGGAGCCCAAGAGCTAAGTATGGTTTTCTCAACAGGATGTCTGCCCCCTGATTCTGAACCCCCGGAATATACATTGCTCTGATAGAGAGTATTTTCCCTTGGGACCAAAGGATAATCTGATGCGTCAGTCTGCACAGAGGGCGCGATCTGATTCCCCCTTGTCGGTTCAGATAGGCTACCACTGACCGTACTAGGACGTGGTGACCTTTGATGTCTGGGAGGAAGCTCCTCAAAGTCCTGAACACAGCCATCATCTCTAGGCAGTTTATATGCCAAGAAAGATGATGGTCCTGCCATAGACCCCTGGCAAACGGTCGTCCATGACCGCGCCCCAGCCAGTGAGGGAGGCGTCTGTCGAAACGGTTTCCGGCGACATGACACTCCCAACACTGGCCCAAGGTTTCTTCCATATTCTCAGAGAACAAAGGCATCTGCGCGTTACTCTGATCATATGAAGCGGATTCCCTCGGGAGAAACCCCCTTGGTCTTTAACCACCACTGAAGGGGCCTCATGTGTAGCAGGCCCCAAGGGAATGATGTTGGATGTCACTGCCATGAGGCCCAGCATTCTTTGAAATTGCTTCACAGTGATGGCCTGGCCTAGCTTTACCCTGGATACCACCGTCAAAATTGACTCGATACGTGCGGGAGACATGCGTGCCTACATCGTAATCGAGTTCCATATGACTCCCAAAAATGTCGTACACTGGGATGGTTCTAGCACACTCCTCTTTGCATTGAGTCTCAACCCCAATTTCAGAATGTGGCCAAGGACGACATTTCGATGCCGAACTGCCATTTCCCAAGACTGAGCCAGAATGAGCCAGTCGTCGAGATAAATCAATATATGGATGTCTTGAAGTCTCAGTGGAGCAAGGGCTACATCCATAAATTTGGTGAATGTGCAGGGAGAGCGTGCTAGGCCGAACGGAAGAACCCGATATTGGTAAGCTTCGAAAGCGAACCTCAGGTATCTCCTGTGACATGGAAGGATGGAGTGAAAATAGGCGTCTTTTAGATCTATCGTGACAAATCAGTCCTCTGATCTGACTCACGATTACTGGAGTTAACCGTTCGAACCTGCACCTCCCTATTCAGAGATCGGTACAAAACCCCGAGATCTAGAATTGGCCTTAACCCCCAATCCTTCTTTGGAACTATAAAGTGCCGGGTGTAAAACGCGGACCCCCTGTCTGAAGGAAGAACACGTTCTATGGCTTCCTTTAGCAGCAGAGTTTGAACTTCTTGTTCCATCACCTGAGCCTGCTCTGGGACCACTGTAGTCTGTACCACCCCAGAGAACTTGGGGGGCGGTGTGCAAACTGCCGTCTGTACCCTGATTCTATTATATGTAGGACCCATGCAGATATGTTGGGAAGATGATACCATGCCTCTACAAAATATACTAGGGGTACCAGCCTCTGGAGAGTGGCTCTGGTTTTTTTTTTTTTTTTTTTCTGTTTTGTCTTTCGAGAGCATCTTTCTCGACTTCCTGAAGCGGAATACCGGCAGGCTGTAGTCGATATGGATGTTTTGACCATAAACGATGCTTCGTTATAATATTTTCGCTGGAAACCGATGTGGCCCGAAGCGTCGCTGACGGCGGGCAACATACATCGTTTCCAGTTTAAAAATATTCAGGCCCCATATAGATATATTGGAAGGTGTAGCCATTCTGCAAAATCTACTAAGGGAACCAGCCCCTTGAGACCGACCTCGGGTGTCTTCGAGTCCCTGAAGCGGATGACCGGCAGGAAAAATTTTGTGACCACAGTCGGGGTGAACGCCACAGTGTGCGTTCGCTGGAAATCGATGTAGCCCGAAACGTTCAAAACGGCGGGACAACATATATATTTTATATATATATCTTATATATATTTATTTATTTACTATATATATATATATATATATATATATATTATTTATTTATTCCTAAACCTGTCGACGATTGAAGTTACAGCGCCGGAGAACAGGCCAGTTTCCCTTATTGGAAAGGAGACTCGTAATTTTCACGAGAGAAAATTTGCCTCGACAAACGAGAGATCCGAGTCAAAGTTTCCGTATTGCAATGCAGACCTTAAATCTACGCGCTGCAGTCACAGAATCTTTATTGCAGAGTAGACTCGTAATCTACACGCTGCCTCGGCAAACGCAAGAATTTAGGACACTGGGTTTGGAAACACGGGACGAATGCGGTTCATCCCCCGATCTCATGATCTTTTAGTGGAGATCGGGGAAAAACGGCAAACTCCGGCGCTGAGGCTGTGACCCGTGCCGCATGAAACGCAATTTATTTAAACTTGCGTTCCCTCCTCATTTTGTGGCCAGCTGAAGTTCAGTCTGGCCACGGCACGAGTCACAACCTCACCAGTTCCTCATATGCTTGGCCGTGAACTGGCGCGCCTAACTCACGGTCATCCGTATCGATACTGAGCACGTCTACTTCCTTGGAAGCAGAGAGCCTGAGTATCGGGACCTGATCGTGGTCAGAAGAAGCCGCGGCGCGGACTTCTGCGCCACTCACAGGGGCTACGGGATCATCAGACGATGAATGAGAAAAGTGCCTCAGCAGTCTCATTCTCGTCTGCAAGATCCCGCTGTGAACCCCACGATCTCAATCGCCGCACCGCCTCAACGGACGCGGGACCAGAAACGCAGGGAACGCAAGCCTGACCGTGCTCATCAAAGCACGCCAGCCGGGAGCGCAGCACTCTAATAGGAAGTGCTTTACAGTCTGCACAAGTCATGCTGCGCTCCCAAACAATTTACACACAAAGCATGTGCGTCCCCACCTGTGACATAACGAGGGCAGAGATGCACACATCTTTTTAAATTGCTCGCTGGCCATTTCCAGTTCAAACTGAGTGACAAACAACACCAAATAAGACAGACAGTTTCAACATAAAGCGCTTGCTGAAGAGCGAAAGCTAGTGTGTGTTGTGACAACGTCACTTTTATACTTCCGGGTATGCCGTCACATGTTACGTCACGACGCAACACCAATCAGGATTGGATTAGTTTCATTCATACTTCAGAGGCGCACGCTTAGGGAGCGTCCCCAAAGTGTCGATTCTCGACGCAGTGTAGAGTTCCCTCGAAAGGGAACTATATTTTGCTGAAGGGTGTGTACAATGTAACATGTTCCACTGATGCAAGTGTATCACAGATGTAAACAACAAGGATAGTCATGAACACATGACATATACGTTCTAATTTTAAGAAGCTCAGAGCAACATGTTTTGTTGCCTTACAAGGAATCTGTAAGACTCTCTTTGATGTATAAAGCTCAATGTTACTTTACTGCTCTCAGAGAAACATATAGGCATGACGGGTGAGAGGTAGAGAAACACAGAGAAACACAGAGAAACATATAGACCTGGCATGAATACAATATTTTGAAGTTTCTCTCCTGACATATATACAGTATATATAATAAAACTTTCTTGGCAAGATAACTGGAGTCCGGTCCCGTAAATCAAATAATAACGGTGAAACACAAGAGGCTTTAATTCGAAGTCTACATATGTGAAAGTGCACCGTATATAAAGTTATTGTCTTTCAAAAGTGAGAGTCGACTCTGAGTCTATGAAATGAATTGTTTTTTAAATGAGTCATTGCTGTGTTACATCGTGACGTAGATACATACTGGCCGCGGCCAGTTACTGCGCGTGCAGATGGGAGTGTAGAACACTTTCAAATACTTAATCATAGCATCATGTCGAGAAGACGCTGTGTTCTACAATGCAAAGGAGGGCTCAGTAACTTACCCAGTGTATATGGATCAGCTTCCTCCTCTGAATCACAACCTGTAAGTATTATTAATAATTGTTGCTTTTATGGGTTTTGTACAGTTTTGTAGCATCGTGGCGCGAGGAGGTAAGGCGCAATAAGTATGTGTGTGTTTAAGTTACGCTCAGCGCAGCTTCTAGGTCTCCAATGTCATTTTTTTTTAATATGTGAAATGTTTGTCGCTGTTATTGGAGTTGTCATAAAAATAGAGCATCTTGTAGTACTGCAGTGCTTTATCAATATGTTTATTCGTTATGCTAACAAACAATAACTGACTGGGTCTTCTGACCAATCACCGCCGATTAGTGTCACGCAAAGGAGTGGTTGTACGAATCATTTGGGAGTCGGTGAGCAAATCAGGTAAAAATAAACGCATATTATAAGACAACAAAAGTGTTTTTAGTCATTGCATACATGTAAAACTGTTGTTGGGGACTCCCAGAACAATATTAGGAACATTTTATATAGCCATAATAGGTGCCCTTTAATTTTGACATCTTGCACCTTGTCTTGCCTGATCTGCACCACTTTTTAGTAGTCCTCAAAGTGTGTCCATATATATGTAAAATTTGTTGTAAATATCTAAATAAAAAACTTATTTTTGAGATCCATGTGTGACGTTGATTGGATTTTTTTTTTTTTTTTCAGTTCCAATCATAATTTTGACATTTGGGCATTATTGTTTGGCTATTTGCCTATTTTCAAATTGCCTGTTTTTTTTTTTGTTTGTTTTTTGTTTTTGTCCTTTTGTCCCGCCCTTGAAGATAACAACATTTTAAAAATAAGTTTTAAAGCTTTAAATGATACCGTGTGCACGGTTGAGGAGTTATGAGCCATTTCATTCTTTTGCCTGCTGTAGCGCCCCCGTGAGGCCGATCGGGTCGTGCCTTTGTGACGCTGTCGGTGGTGTGAGTACTACCAGCCCCCAAAGTTTCAAGTCTCTAGGACTTACGGTTCATCCTGCTTGATCAGTTTTACATGGAGAATGTTGCATGATGGGTAAATTAACAATAACAATAGGGTTTCAGCACTTGCTTGAACCCCTAATAATAAGCCGCGTTTCCACTGCCGGGCTAGGGCTGGGCCAGAGCTAACAGCGAGCCGGGCCGAGCTAGTGGCCTCGGGCCTCAAGCACCAGGCTTGCGTTTCCACTGCCGGGCCAGTAGCCCCACAGCGCTGCCCCAGACCCCACCCCTAACACGCCTTTCAGGATCAAACGTCATAAAACCCAACCCATTTCAGCGGGTATTATGAATTAATTTTTTTTTTAAATTAGGAAGATAGCATGTATATTAACTCAACTGCCGTAGTGGCTGCCATGGGCGAGGCTAGCCCCTTTTCAGGGGTGCTTCAGCACCCCTAAAGAGGAGCTCAGCACCCCTAAAACTTGGAGCCAGAAATGTTGTTATTCTAAAAATTTTGTTCGTCTTTGACACGGTTAAATAATGTCCAAAAAATAGTCAGTAGTTTGTGGTTTAAAATGAAATGAAAACATTTCTCTTCTTCTAACGTTACTTCTTTGTACCTGCACCGCTCAGCACGGCCGTCATCCAGCACGAAACACACGCAGAGTTATGAGAATCCGTTAGGTAGTTTTGTGAATCAACTGAGACGCTCCAGAGCTGTGTCTCACACTTTTTTCCTTTCAGTTGTTCCGATTCCGAAACCATATCGGTGAGTACTGGAGTCAGTATCCTGAATCATTGGTACACCTATAATAAGTGTTTATTTTCGGACTGTTTTAATCTTGCGGGTCGCCTCCACTGTGGAGTAACGTTAGCGGAGTGGCAATCGGGAGAGTCGAATCGGTTACCTAACGTAACCTCGGTTCTCTCTAGATGAGGGAACGAGTATTGCGTAAGCTAGCTTACGCTACGGGAAAGATTCATCTTTGCTGAGAAGTTGAAGCCAAAAAATTATTCCATAATTTTGTAATCATTGTCAACGCAGTCTCTTCTGAGGCAGACCATGAGCGGGCTAGCTAGCGGCTCATTGGTTCGCTCAGAGAGAATGCACGAACCTATGGGAGAGCGGCGCTGAGTCCGCGGCCAATGAGCGGACGGCGCTCGCTTACTGCGTCACAGCCCGCCAAAAGAGGCGTGGCTACAGTGTATAAAGGTCGCTCTCCCAGCTCGTTCGTTGATTCTGTAGCATGAAGCGAAACGCTAGTGGCGCAAGCACGGCCGGGAAACAATACTCGTTCCCTCATCTAGAGAGAAACGAGGTTACGTTAGGTAACCGATTCGTTCTCTTACGAGAGGTTCTCTCGTATTGCGTAAGCTAGCTTACGCTACGGGAACACCTGGTCAACGCCGTGCGCGCTAAGTAACCACTAAGCATCCCAGGGGAACACCGGGGGAATCTATAAGTGGATGAAGATAATACGGCGGCCAGCATAGCGGCCGTTATCATCTAGTGCAAAAACGCCCAAGGCGGCCGGCGAAGGCGGGCCGTGATGTGTAGGCTAATGCATAAGCACATAGGGGAACACAAGGGGTGAGCCGGTTGTGATGGAACTCCCGATAGTGCAGCTTCTATAGGAGGGCTGTGAGTACTAGACCGCCAGAATTTTAGCCTGTAAAGCTGGAACTTCCAAGTTATAAAATCTGACAAAAGTGGAGGGGGAGGCCCATCCCGCAGCCACACAAATGTCGTGGATGGAAATCCCGCAGGACCATGCCCACGATGAGGCCATGCCTCTGGTGGAATGAGCCCTGATGCCCAGAGGGCAAGGCAGGTCTTTAGCGGCATAAGCAGAGGCAATCGCGTCTACTATCCACCTGGATAGGGTCTGTTTCGAGGCGGCTAGTCCCTTGGTGCGGCCACCGAACGACACAAACAGCTGCTCCGAGCGTCTGAACGCGGCAACGCGTGTAGTGTACACTCTGATAGCCCGAACCGGGCAGAGGCGGTCAGCGTCACGTTCGCTATCGGATGCAGGCAGCGCCGATAGAGAGATCACTAGCGCCCTGAAAGGGGTACCAATCGCTTTTGGAACATAACCGTGTCTAGGCTTTAGAATGACTATGGAGTCACTCGGTCCAACTCTAGGCACGCGGCGCTCGAAGACAGCGCGTGAATGTCCCCCACACGTTTTACTGAGGCGAGAGCCGTCAGAAGAACGGTTTTTAACGAGAGGTATTTTAGCTCCACGGACTCAAGTGGTTCAAACGGTGGGGCTTTCAGAGCTTCTAGAACTATAGAAAGATCCCAGACCGGCACCGTAGGGGGGCGAGGGGGGTTCATCCTTCTGGCTCCCCTGAGGAAGCGGATGATTAGCTCGTCTTTGCCCAGAGACTGGGCGCGCCGGGGTTCAACGAACGCCGCGACGGCTGCCACGTAAACCTTAAGAGTGGATTGGGACCTGCCCTTATCCAGCATCTCCTGAAGGAACACTAGCAAAGACGAAACCTCGCACGTCCGTGGGTCCAAATTCTTGTCGGTGCACCATTTGGAGAACACAGACCATTTTGCAGCATAGAGCTTTCTGGTAGAATCCGCTCTGGCGTGTTTGATCGTGTTCAAAACCCCTTCTGGCAATTCGACGCGTAGTCGTTGGTCACCCATGCATGAAGCGCCCAGCGCTGTGGATGGGGATGCCAGATCGAGCCGCGGGCTTGAGTGAGGAGATCTGTTCTGATTGGAATGGGCCACGGGGCTGTCTGTGACAGCCGCGTTAGCTCCGGGAACCAAATCTGATTCTCCCAGCGCGGGGCTATGAGGATCACCGAGTGGCGTGAGTCCCTGATTCTCTGAATGACCTGCGGTAGCAGAGAAATCGGGGGAAAAGCATAGAGCGGGCGGCGGGGCCAATCCTGGGCTAGCGCGTCCTCGCTCTTGAAAAGAATATTGGGCAGTGAGCGTTCTCTTCTGACGCGAAAAGATCTATCTCCGCTCTGCCGAATAGGCGCCACAGTGTTAGGACTGTTTGAGTGTGCAGGGACCATTCTCCGGGGGAGACCAGGTTCCTGGACAGCCTGTCTGGACCGTCGTTCAGATGGCCCGGCACGTGCGTCGCTCTGAGCGATAGCAGGTGACTCTGGGACCACAATAGGATGCGGCGTGTCAGATGAAAGAGATTCTTGGATCTGACGCCGCCCTGACGGTTGATGTATGATACCACGGCCATATTGTCGGAGCGAATCAGGACGTGGTGACCGTTTATGCGCGGGAGGAAGCACAGCAGCGCGTTCTCGACCGCGATCATTTCCAGACAGTTTATGTGTAAGGAACTCTCGTGGCTCGACCACTGGCCGGCGGCCGGTGAGCCCTCGCAAACCGCTCCCCAACCCGAGTTGGATGCGTCTGTCGAGATAACTTTCCGGCGAGAGAAGGTTCCCATGGTAACGCCCCTCTGAAACCACTCGCTTACTGCCCATGGCTGCAGTGCAGTGATACATGTCTGAGTAATCCTGATCATCTGGCGGCCCGTCGTCCACTCGTGGTGGGATACGCGGCTCTTTAACCAGAGTTGAAGGGGGCGCATGTGCAGAAGACCCAGCTGTAGCACAGCGGAGGCTGAAGCCATATGACCCAGCATCCTCTGAAGCGATTTCAGGGATGTATGGGTACCCATCTGAAACGAGGCGGCCAGTCGCTGAACACGGCGCGCGCGCTGTGTGGATAAGCGAGCCGTCATCGTGATAGAGTTCAAATCTATTCCAAGGAACGAAATAGTTTGACTGGGCTGGAGAGAGCTCTTTGTCCAGTTGACAGAGAGTCCCAGCGCTTCCAGATGGTTGAGGAGAACTGTGCGGTGCGACAGCAGCTCCGTCTGGGAATCTGCTAGAATCAGCCAGTCGTCCAGATAATTCAGTATGCGCAGCCCCTGACTTCGCAGGGGGGCGAGCACTGTATCCATGCACTTCGTGAACGTACGGGGTGCTAAGGATAGGCCGAACGGGAGAACGGCATACTGATAAACTTGGCCCTCGAAGGCGAAACGTAGGAATGGCCTGTGATGAGGGCTTATCTGGATCTGAAAATAGGCGTCTTTCAGGTCTAGAGAGATGAACCAGTCCCCCTGGCGGACGTGCGCGAGGAGTTTCCTGACTGTGAGCATTTTGAACGGTCTCTTCATGAGCGCTTTGTTCAAAGCCCTGAGATCTAAGATCGGCCTGAGGCCGCCGTCTTTCTTGGGAACCAGAAAATAACGGCCGTAAAACCCCGACTCGGTCATAGATGGTGGGACTCTCTCTATAGCGCCCTTCTGCAGTAGCTTGGCTATTTCTAAGCGAAGCGTGTTCATAGCGGGCGGCTGACAGTGGATTCGAGCCGCACGCGCGAGCGTGGCGGGCGGCGACGAAACTGTAATCGATAACCATTCTTTATTATGCTTAAAACCCACGGGGAGATGCCGGGGATGGCTTCCCACGCTTCGTAAGCGGTTGAATGGCGATTTCGCCCTGATTGCTGCACATCGCGGGCTGGACACTGTGTGTGGGCACGCTTATAATGTGGGTGGCAACGGGACTTACACTCAAAGAGGAGTTTTATGGGCCGTGTGACAGAGCGGGCAGAGGGGGGACACGCGCACGGGCTCGTGGGCGTGCTTATGTTCTCTGCTACTGGAGCGGATAGTGCTCGCTCCGTGAGAATGGGCTCTGTGAGACCCTGGGCATAAGGTGCTTGTGTGTGTACGTGAGCACATGCTTGTGGGCACATTTATTACACTTGAGGCTTTTATGCACTTTTTGTGAACTCTCTGGGTAGCCGTGAAAACGGCTTTTAGACGCTCGCAAGCGGGCAGGGAAACCGGCTTGTTTGTGGCGGTAAACACTACTGCAGTCAGCGGTGAGACGGGGACTAACAGTGGGCGAAGCTTTTACGGCGATCCGGCCGCAGCGGGAGAAAGCCGTCCTTTTCTCAGCTGTGCTAGGCAGACTTCAGTTGATCGGGCCTCAGCGCGATCTTGGGTCGAGGCCCCCTGGGAGGAGGCTGTCTGCGGCGGCTGTCTGAGCGAGAGCGAGGGCGGCCGCCCTGTCTACGCTGGGGCTGCTGAGCTTGCTGAGGCGGGCGCTGCTGTGGGGTTCTGGCAGGAGGCTCGTGAGAGCGGCCTGTCGAAGAACTAGAGCGGCGGGGCAAGAACAGATTCATGGCCTGAGTCGCTTTCTGTACCTCGGAGAAGCGGTCAACGATGCCCGTGACGGCAGATCTGAAGAGCCCGGTAGGAGATATAGGCGCGTTGAGGAACAGGGCGCGTTCTGAATCTCCCATATCGGTGAGCGTGAGCCACAAGTGTCTCTCAGTGACAACGAGGGCGGCCATGCATTTTCCCAAGGCTTGTGCGGCGGCTTTAGTGGCGCGAAGGGAAAGATCCGTCGCGCTTCTCAGATCCGAAAGGATGGGCGGGTTCCTACCGCTGTTCGCCATCTCGCACAAGATGTCGCTCTGGAGCGCCTGGATGGAATGCAGCGCTGAGGCGGCCTGTTCGGCGGCGTCAAAGGCGCGGGCAGCATGGCAGTATAACCCATCTCGGCGGCTCCGTCCACTGAGCGAAGCGGACCCCTCGGAGCGGATACGAGCCGAAAGAGGGGCATTCCAGGATTTAGTGAGCTCGTAGTGAAGCTCAGGCAGGAATGGTGCAGCCCGGCTGCAGGCGGGGGCCGGGCGCCGGTTCGGTGGTTGCTCGGGGGGAGGAGACCACTCGAGACCCAGGCGGTAGATGGCCTGCGAAAGGAGGCGCGATAGTTCCTCCTCGATGCCGGCGCGGGTCCCCGCAGACTCTCTCGTCGATGAGCCGATCGACGACCAATCCTCGCTGTCAGAAGGGTGCAGCGAACAAGAGTCCTTCTCATCCGCGGTGTCGTCGGAGGCGACAGAGCGGCCATTCGGCGGCAACTGTAAGTCCGGCAGGGGCGGAGAGGGAGAGCGGTCGGTGGGCGGCGGCCCACATGGATCCGCAGGGGGCTCCGGCGGCCTCTGGGAGCAGCGTTTCTTCTTCCGCGGCGAAGTGAGAGGCGGCGCGGGAGCGGTTCTGACTGCCTGTAGTCGAGCCCGCAGGGAAGACGGAGGCAGGTCCTCGCAGTGGTCGCATCCTCCGTTGGCGAGGGCGAGCTCTGCGTGTTCCACTCCGAAACAGAGAACGCAGAAGCGGTCTCCTTCCTCGAGTGAAGAGCGGCATGAGCCGCAGGAAATTCGAGGCATCTTGAAAAAGACGCTCGGCTCTTTTAGGAATATGGAATAGTAAAAAGGATACGCGTCGGATGGCGCTAGCTTGCTGGGCGGCTGAAGGTGGCAGACGGCCGGCTTCCTCAGACTCCGGAGCTCGCTAGACGGTGCCTTCTCAACGACGGCGGCTTCTTCCCAGGACAGCGGATGCGTGTAGCTCGCTGAATGAAAAAGAATCAACGAACGAGCTGGGAGAGCGACCTTTACACACTGTAGCCACGCCCCTTTTGGCGGGCTGTGACGCAGTAAGCGAGCGCCGTCCGCTCATTGGCCGCGGACTCAGCGCCGCTCTCCCATAGGTTCGTGCATTCTCTCTGAGCGAACCAATGAGCCGCTAGCTAGCCCGCTCATGGTCTGCCTCAGAAGAGACTGCGTTGACAATGATTACAAAATTATGGAATAATTTTTTGGCTTCAACTTCTCAGCAAAGATGAATCTTTCCCGTAGCGTAAGCTAGCTTACGCAATACGAGAGAACCTCTCGTAAGAGAACGGGAGTTTTCCCGGTGAGCCGGTAGTGTTTCGAGGCCGCGAGGGCCGATCTGATAAAATTTATACATTGCAAGTTCGCCGTGCGCCCAAGCAAGGGGAAGAAAAAAAAATTATTATTATTATTTTTTTATTTTTTTTTGCATTTTCGATAACGGAGCTTTGCCTGTTTAACGGAGAAGTGCCTGTCTTTCTAGTAAATAGATGCACGTCACGGAGTAATATGTGGCGTAGGTCGTAGGCGTGAGTGAAGTTAGATGCGCTCGACCTGAGTTCGAATCTGCCTTTTGCCTAAACTCTCTCTTCTCTCATTTCCCAACACACATGAGATGTAAAATGTATAACCTAGCATAAAGGGCTCTAGTGTTATATTTTGCCAACAAACTAAAATCGAATCCATGGCTTTTTGCCTATATAAAACAGCACAAGACTTTAAGAATAGGCATCCAATTTTGCTGGGTGATTAAAGAAAAGTGTGCACTTTGCTCACGCGATCAGCATGGTTATATATCTGGTATTTTCTCCTAAATAAAAGCTTATTTCTTGCAAGTGTAGAAATAGGATAAAAGTATTTTAATTTTCCTATAGTGTAATGTTGACTAAAACATACTTTTGAAATATTCATTTTCACTTATATAGTACATTTATAGGCTATATGGATTTTACATCATAGGAATAATTATATAAATTATTATTACATTATTATAATAATTGTTTGGGATCCTAAAACACCTTTGATAATGTAATGTAGACTGAGACTCAACTAAAAAGATGTTTGAGCCCTGTTTATTGTCCTGGTACAAATCAATGCTTTTTCTTTGTTCAACGAGCAGTTCATGGGTTTAAGCTCTTAATTTTGATCTCTCAAAGAGCATGAGATTGATGCATTTAACCTTAAAATGTACAAAATTTTCTAGCGGGGGGAGCATGCCCCCGAACCCCCCTAGAGGAACAGACTACAGAGTCCACCCAACATAGTTTAACAAATTTGTTCATATCTTTAAAGGAACACTCCGACTTTTTGGGACTTTAGCCTATTCACCTTACCCCCCAGAGTTAGATAAGTCCATACATACCTTTTTCATCTCCGTGCGTGCTATAAGTCTGTTTGACGCACCCACCGCTAGCCTAGCTTAGCACAAAGACTGGATGTGAATGGTTGCAGCTTTCATACTAATCCAAATGAGTGACAAAATAACGCAAACGTTTTCCTATTTACATGTTGTGGTTTGTATAGTCACAGAGTGTGCAAATATCAAGGCCATATGAGACACAGACATCTTTTGACCGTATAAATACTATATTTTCTGAAGGGGAAGCACTGCTACTTGGGCAGAGTGATAACAATCACCTGAGACGAGGAGCAGAGAGTTCGCTTCGCTCAGCGTTGGAATAAAGAGTCAGCAATTACTAACGTTAGATAGAAAAGCAAGGTTTATCATGGGTGTTTGCTTTATTGTATGAGCTGTGACAATAAACAGGGGAGACCAGGTAATACCATGTTTCATTGATTTCCAACCAAAAACGCACCCAGATTTATAAATATCACATGAATAAATAATTATTATTACAGGAATCAATATATTTTAAATGCAATTTATTAGCTGAACCAAATGTATTCAACAGTAAATACATTTGCCTATATAATATACAGTATTGCATTACTATAGGATAGAATAAGGGGAAAGTAATAGCACAAATTGTTTTTGCACAATGAACTCACAGCCTATCGTACCCTTTTGCACGCTCAAGTTCGTTATTTCCATGGTTATTTCAAATTTAGGCTACTAGGCGCGCCGCGCGCAGGGTGCAAGTTCAACGCGGTAAACGCGCTCGTTTTTTTTTCCCAAGCGCGTCCGCGCCGCATCAAGATAAAAACATATTCATACCCTAATCATATAATAGTGTCACTAACGTTACATTAGATCTGGCTAATAATGGCACTGTTACAGTAGGTCATCGAAAAACATAACGGAACACTTACCTCAGCCGCAGGTAATCCACTTGTCCTGTCTGTGCTATCGATGGGATGGCAATTTCCTTCAGCACATTATGGTCCGTGTGGCAAATTCCATTTTTTCAAAATAGTCGTCCTCATTGAAATGTACCGAGCAAACATAATGTCCCTTGATAATCTTAGGTGTGTTTGGATAAATATCCAGAGTAAGTTAGCCATTTCTTCATCCAGTCAGCGTTTTTAGTTGGAATTCTGTGAAACATGGTATTACCTCCCCTGTTTACAGTCGCAGCTATTTACAATAGAGCGAAAACCCATGACTCTAAACTACGCTTTTACTATTTATAAATTGCTGACTCTATTACCCAAACACCGAGCGAACTCCGCTCCTCACCACGGCGTGTCTCCGGTGATGCGGTTATTACGCCGTCAAAGTAGCAGTGCTTCGCCTTCA
Source organism: Pimephales promelas (assembly GCF_988280905.1). Taxonomy (NCBI): domain Eukaryota; kingdom Metazoa; phylum Chordata; class Actinopteri; order Cypriniformes; family Leuciscidae; genus Pimephales; species Pimephales promelas. The sequence goes on along the minus strand of NC_142780.1, from coordinate 10,831,985 downwards.
GAGAATAGTTCCCAGGTTTTATACGGTTAAAAGATGTCTGTGTCTCATTTGACTTTGTTATTTGTACATTATGTGACTATACAAACCACAACATGTAAATAGGAAAACGTTTGCGTTATTTTGTCACTCATTTGGATTAGTATGAAAGCTGCAACCATTCACATCCAGTCTTTGTGCTAAGCTAGGCTAGCGGTGGGTGCATCAAACAGACTTATAGCACGCACGGAGATGAAAAAGGTATGTATGGACTTATCTAACTCTGGGGGGTAAGGTGAATAGGCTAAAGTCCCAAAAAGTCGGAGTGTTCCTTTAAGGTTGCCTTTTTTTACTGCTGGCTGGGGAACTACAGATGAAAATTAGCTCTTTTATCTTACTCGGGTACATTTTCATTGTTCTAATGTTGATTAATGTGTACACTGTCCCCCTTACAAATAACTAATTAAATAAATAAAATGAAGAGAGAGAGAGGGAGCGTATATGGGTGTAAAATGTGGGTGGTGGCAGTGGGGCTCATTGGGTGCTCAGCACCCCTAAAGCTCTGACCCTAGAATCGCCCCTGGTGGCTGCAATAGTGTCCCGAGACCAGTACAGGCGATTCTCCATTTCAAGCAGCGATTTTTTGCACGATATAACAAGTAGGGCTGCGGGCACGTTTTCAAGTTATTTATTAATCGTTAACCGAGGCCCATCGGTTAATACTCGGTGCATAGTGTGCGCACCGCAACCTCGAGATACAGAGTAAATTTTTAACACCTTTAATAACTGATTGGACCCCATTTGAAACGAAATTAATTTATAGAAATAAAACGCAGCAAGTACGGAGCAGTTAAAGCCCCATTTCCATCACCCTTCAAACTGAAATTGCCAATTGAAAATAAGCAAAACGTCCATTTCACAAAAACTCTGTGTCTGCAAATAATAATAATAATAATAATAACCATCATCATCATTATTGTAACATTTTATTAGGCTGCATATGTAGAAGACGCCTTTATCCAAAAAAGGAACAGAGCACAAATAAACACAATATTTTTGACAAATATCAGCGCATATCCAGTGTGTGTGGAGCATGCACTGATGGCTGCGAGACGCCCATGTGAACAGTTTCATTGCATTTCTTTCAGTGGAAACAACTTAAAATACTCTTTAATTTCTGGTCATACAGAAAATAATAATACATTATTCGCAAATAAATTTATTTATAACAAGAAAACGTTGTGCTTTAACAATTAATCAAGGCGCGCTTCATGATCTCCGTGAACTGAAGCGCGAGACCTGAAACAGCCACCGCATTCGAATTTGTTCGTTTTCAAATTGGACATTTAAAGCTTTAGTCTACAGGGGTTATATCCTTTGTAGATTAAAGCTTTAAATGTCCAATTTAAAACGAACAAATTCGAATCGAAAGCCAATATCTTCTATGTTTATGTAGCTTAATTTCTCTCTAAATGTGCATCCGGAGATGGAGATATGTTTTTAGCCGAAAATCATTTAGAAAACAATAGTTTATTAATATACAATTAATGCCTCGTTATTTTATATTATTTTATTATCAGACACATTTATTATAGCCTATAAATCACCCATAAATCCCCTTTCTGTAGGCTGTGGTTACGGCTCTTCTCATTCAGCACTGCGGGGAAAATATCATTTCCAGGTTCTAATTTGGCCTCAGAAAACCAGTAAAATATATATATTTTTTCATATTAATTTGTCAAATATTTTAAATGTTTAAGGGGCAAAAAAATCAAACAAATATCTGAAAATTCGTCGATATGTAGCTATATATAGCCTATATATTGTTGCGCAGCATTTGGCATAGGCCTACAGTTCAAATTAAAATGTTATGCAATTTTAAACGGTTAATCGGTTAAACATGGACACCCCTATGTGCATCTTGCTTCAGATCATAACGTTCCATAACACCGATAAACTCCGCCTTTTACCTTGAGCACGCCTCTAGCCCGAGCTGGCCCCCTCTGGCCCAAGGTATTCGACGGGCCAGAAATCCTGGCCGTTGGCCCTGAGGAAGCTCCGATCAAGCCCCGGAAGTGACAGTGGAAACGCGACTGGCCCTGGCACGCACTAGCACGGCCCAGCCCTGGCCCGGCAGTGGAAACGCGGCTATAGGGGGCTAAAAAGGGACTAAAAAGGCCTATAAAAAAATAAAATAAAAACCTTTGGGTCTATGCACTTGACGCTTGTGCTGCTGCGTTCCAAAAACTTTATCAAGCTTTTTACCATGTGCCTTGGAGTGGAGAGAGTCACTTTTTTTTTTGTCTTTTTAGCTCATTTATCATGGAAATGTGGTGTTTTATTTTTTAACTTTTAAACTGCGCCACCTCCACCGATGGCCCGATCTCCATAAAACTTTGCACGCTTCCTTAAAATAATATGGCGCACATGCTCAGCTAATTTGGTGAAGTTTTGAGCAGAGCAGACCATTTTTCAGTCATTTAAATGTCATTCTGCATACGATTTTATGGAGCATTTTCCCCCTTTATAACAGTAAAAGGGCCACCGGTGGACCGACATCCATAAAAGTTTCCAGGCCTCTATAGGGTCAGGTGACGCATGCGCATGCCCGGGTTTGTGAGGTTTTATGTAAATCAGGCAGGTAGAGGGCCGCGCTTTCAGCCATTTCATGGGATTTGCCATAGAAATACATCATTTTGGCACCTTTTTAACAGTTATAGCACCACCAAGTGGCCAGTTGCCCCATCCTTTTTAACGCGACCACAGAATGAGCTCTCACACAGGTGCGTTGAGTTTGGTGCAAATATCTCGTTCCGTTGACGAGTTATAGGCAATTTAATAAAAGGGGCTCGTCCTATTTGTGACGTTTTGGCGGCCCTTAGGGACCGTGAACCCAAATTTCAACTATTTTTTGATAATTATTGACATGTGGACTCCATAGAATCTTGCTGCATTGGTTTGGTTCCGGCCGGGCCAAAAACCTAGGACTAGTTCGCAAAAGTAGGTTTTATGATAAACACAAAATACCCGAAAATTTACCCAGGGTGACGAGCCAATTCGAGGCATGCATCTTGTCTGGCTGGAGCCAAGGATTCCAATGATGTAAGACACTTGAGCCTAGGCCTGACGGTTGAGGAGTAATGAGCCATTTCGTACTTTTGCCCGCTGTAGCGCCCTCGTAAGGCGATCGGGTCCTGCCTTTGTGATGCTGTCGGCCGTGTGAGTACTACCAGCCCCCAAAGTTTCAAGTCTCTAGGACTTACGGTTCGTCCTGCATGATCAGTTTTACATAGAGAATGTTGCATGATGGGTAAATTAACAATAACAATAGGGTTTCAGCACTTCGTGCTTGAACCCCTAAAAAACAGCACAAGTAACTGAAAAGGAGACTCAACTCACGGTTCGATTCGATTCTCGATTTTTATCAGTGGGACAATCAGGATGCTCTCTGTCTTACATACCTCTATGCCGTGCGCGCAATACGTTTTAAAGCATAGTTCCCTTTTTAGGGAACTCGCGATGCGTCTGAAGCATCTATCAACTAGTCCAATGGGATAAATGATCATCACAGGCGTCATGACAAGGAAAACATAAAAGAACGTCATGACGGTCCATGGCAGCCCTGGTGGCCACTAAGAGGCATCTCTGGTTAAATCTGACCGAATTAAAGGACAGAGATCGTTCTTTTCTCCTGGATGCCCCGATTGATCCTGCTGGTCTCTTCGGCGACCCTGTCAGTGAGGTCGTCGATAGGTTCCAGGAGGCTAAAAATCAGTCAGAGGCATTTCAAAAATTTCTCCCTCGCCGTGTCCAACCCCCTAGGGCTGCTGGGTGTGAGCATCCCCAGCCGTCTAGCTCCTCGTATCATGTGCAAGCAGATGCAACACTCTCAGCCGAAGCGTTCGAAGTCAAAGCCGGATCTCACGACCGTTCTTCGGGCCAAGAAGGCTTCGGTGCAAAAGAAAAGGTCCTGACGCCACTAGGGCCAGCCCCCAACCGAAGTGAACCGGTGTACACCTCAGAATACGGTGCCCATTCCATTTCGGGGTCCTCAGGGGGCCGTTCAGCCAACCCCTCCACCCTCGGTGCTTCGGGGCACAGTGGTCTCCAGTGAATGTCTGGAGCAATGTCAACTCAACGTTGCGTCAGACATGAACCCTCTAAAGGGGGTTTCAAAAACAGTCAATCTGGGTAATTCCTGCCAGTATGTTTCAGGTTCCCGGGTTGAGTGTCTCAATTACACCAGAGGCCAGCCTCGAGAGGCTGGTGCTCTTAGTAGAATTTTTAACAGAGTGGGAGAATCTGCCAAATATTTCTCGATGGGTCCTGCAGAGAGGATAGAGAATCCAGTTCGGTTCTCGTTCTCCGCGTTTCAACGGGGTGCTGCCCATGGTGGTGCATCCCGAGCAGGCTCTGGTGATGGAGCAAGAAGTAAAAGGTCTGTTAGCAGAGGAAGCTATAGAGCATGTGTATCCACCGGACAGAGTATCGGGTTTTTACAGCCGCTATTTCATTGTTCCAAAAAAAAAAAGATGGGGTGTTGCGTCCCATTTTAGATCTTCGTCTGTTGAATCCTACAGTTCAGAAACTTAAGTTCAAGATGCTAAGACTCAAACAGATTGTGACTTAAATCAGATCCGAGGACTGGTTTGTCATGATAGATCTGAAAGACGCATCCTTCCATGACTCCATTCTCCCTCAACCCAGGAGGTTCCTGAGGTTTTCTTTCGGGGGCAAAGAATACCAGTATCGGGTATTTCCATTCAGGCTAGCTTTATCACCCTGCACATTCACAAAGTGCATATATGCAGCTCTGGCCCTGCTCAGGCTGCAGGGAATACTCATTCTGAATTACATAGACGACTGGCTGATTCTAGCGGAGTCAGAACAGTTAGCGGTTTGGCACAGACTAAGGTATCGTTCTCACACATATGCAGAAATTGGGGTTGAGGCTCAATGCCAAGAACAGTGTGCTTACTCCAGAACCACTTTTCTTGGTGTGGTATGGGATTTAGTCACGATGCGAGGCACTCTGCCGCTCACCCGTGTAGCTGCTATCCTTACAGCCACAAAAGAGCTTTAGCTAGGCCAGTCACGCACTGTGAAAGAGTTCGAGGGACTGTTAGGCCTCTTGGTAGCAGCGTCCAACATGATACCTTTTGGCCTGCTGTACCTTTTGGCCCGCTGAGACCTTTGCAGTGGTGGCTCAGTAGCAGAGGATTCTCCCTGAGGGGAAACCCACTTCGTATGATCAAGTTTTCATGAGTGATGATATTACTGCGCCGTGTTGAAGTTCTCCCAAGCACTTGCTGTGGTATTCCACCATACATTATAGTTATACACTTTACACGCTTAGAAAAGTGCAACGTTTTATTTTGTGTCATCATTCTTGGTCGAGTTACACTACTTGTGCAACTGTATTTAAATAGGGAAAACGTGTTTGGTCGCTTTTCTGCTTGGCCCCTATTGAATGAACTGGGCTAAGCTAAGTGCGATCAAAGTGTCTTGCGCGTCAGAGGGATTGAGTGCACGTACTGAGATGAGGTATGCATCAACTCCTCTTAGTTAAGGGAATAACATAGTTTGATGAAAAAACGGTAGAGAATCCCTTTAAGAGAGTCAGTGACCTTCAGGCCCTTTCGGATTCCCTCACCTGCCTTGTATTCGCACCGGGGATGGTCAAGGCAATCTTGTCTCCTAAACAAGATTATGTTCCAAAGGTGCCTACCATTATCCCGAGGCCTATTGTGCTACAGGCCTTTTATCATCCTGGAGATCTGATCAGTTGTTGGTCTGCTTTGGATCACCCAAGAAGGGTCTTCCTGCTTCCAAGCAGACAGTCAGCAAATGGATAGTCGAAGCTATTTATCTATCTTATGAGTCCTCTGGCCTGCCATGCCCTTTGGCGCTCAGGCCTCACTCTACTAGGAGTATGGTGGCTTTTAAAGCTTTATTATCTAGAGTTTCTCTTCAAGACGTCTGTGATGCGGCGGGTTGGTCCTCTGCTCTCATGTTTGTCAGATTTTATAGCCTGGACCTGGAGGCTGCCCCAGGGTCTCAGGTGCTTAGTGCTTAGTGTGGTGTGACAACAGGCTGACACTCAGGCATTTGAAATTCTGGTGGTTTGGGTATTCTCATTCCCAAAGCAACATAGATACATTGCGAGTTCCCTCGAAAGGGAATGTCTCAGGTTACGACCATAGTTCCCTGAGAAAGGGAACGACACAATGCGTCATCCTGCCATACTTCCTGCATCCCTGTGATCCGGCTTGCACCGGATGCTCTTTTATCATTTCCTGGTCATGACGTCACCCCCCCTTGACCATCATTTTTCCCATTGGACTAGTTGACATAGATGCTTCGGACGCACTCATGCTGGAAGCGATCCGAAAGTGTTGTCTCGTTCCCTTTCTCAGGGAACTATGGTTAAAGTTGTAATCTGAGACGTTTTTTTTCTGTCTCAGCATGCACGCTCGCTCTTGCTCGCTCACTCTAGATTCTGGGGGATTTTAACTAACTTGCGTTCATCAGGGAGCCGCTATCAATATGCGGGAGACTCCTGGAACTTCCGCGAGACTTGGGATGTCTGCAAACTGTGGCTTTTTTGCAAACATTGTCAACATTACTCACTAGAAATCCAAAAACTTCCACATCTGCGACTTCAATGAAAGAGGAAGAACCTCCTCTTTCATTGAAGTTGTAGATGTGGAAGTTTTTCCACACCTGCGACCCATCAACACGTTCTGTTGATGGGTTTCCTGCATCTGCAGTTGCCATGCTATCTTTTGAATGGCTGTAGCTAGAGGAGGTTGACCATAGACTCGCAGCACTTCAACACACGTTTTTTTTTTTTTTTTTTCTGCTTGACAAGCCAAATGGACATGACATGGAGGCGTGGCAGCATCGACAATTCCATTTTTTAATTAGATTTTTTAAAATTGTGAATTAATTTCGATCGATTTTGTGTTCTGAAGATGAACAAAAGTGCTACAGATTTGGAATGGCAGAGGGTCAGTAATTAATGACATAATTTTCTTTCTTTTAAAAAAAAATATATATATATATATAACCCTTTAACCATTTAACCCCAGTTAATAATTATTATAATTATATGTATAACTAAATATTGTATATTTAACTTTGTGGCCCCGCCAAAATATTTGTTACCACCCCATATCCCCTCACTCCCACCACCAAAATGTATTGTCCCAATTTTTTAATTTATATTAAATGAGATTTCAATGATAGTTTGACCAGTGAACTAGGAAATGTTAGGTTATGGTATCTATTGAAGGTTGTTCACATTAGCTAACTGCAATTAGAATATAATATCATCTAATGATAAACATTAACTAAAACACGTTACAATGAATACTACTACTGGCGAGATTCTTAAAGTGACACTTCACCCATTTGCATAAAGCTTTGTATCTTTAGAAACACAGTCATATTTTTGAATGGTAATGATTTATTCCCTTACAGTATTTTCCCCTGATATGGGAGAAATTTGTTCATTTAATTACTTCAATGCTACTGCTAAACACACCTACTGCATCTGAAAAAATAAAGCACTATTTATTTAATATGAAAATTAATTTGTGTAATGTTTATCTTGTCTTATTTTTTTAATAACAAAGAAAATAATGACAAAGATTTTTATCTTCGCCACTGGCCTAAATGTGTGGCTTTCTTTTTTCTTTTGTTACCTAAGGCTTTGTTTTTAACATAGGGACATTAGTTTGGCTGTAATGAACAGCCACTTGCAAAATATCAAAACCAACTTGAAAAAGAATCGTGATAAAAAATCGTGATCGTGATTTTCCTAAAAAAATCGTGATATGATATTTTTTCCATATCGCCCACCCCTAATATGTACTAGTCACAATTGGAATACATACTAGTCAGAACTGAATAGTTGATATCTGAATGACAGATCCCCATAGAAGTCAATGGCAAAAAATTTAATTTGTTACTAGTCACAAAATAATAGTTACTAGTCACTTTCGAAAATAAGTACTAGAATCTAATAAATAAATACTAGTATCTATTTAATAGGTACTAGTATCTAATGAATAAGTACTAGTATCAAAAAAGAAGAACTAGTATCTAATGAATAAGTACTAGTATCTAATGAATAAGCAATAGTAACTAATAAATAAGTACTAGTATCTTATAAATAAGTACTAGTATCTAATGAATAAGTACTAGTATCTAATAAATAAGGACTAGTATCTAATGAATAAGTACTAGCATCTTTAAAAAGGTACTAGTACCTAAAGAATAAGCACTAGTATCTAAAGAAAAGGCACTAGTATCTAAAGAATAAGCACTAGTAGCTAATGAATAAGTACATGAATAACATTTAATCATTTAGTCTCTATTTTCATGCTACTAGTACTTATTTTTTAGATACTAGTATCTATTCCAATAGATACTGATTAATACATGATTAAATGTTAAAACGGCTTGCCATACTATTAAACAATTACTTTTATTATGATCATTTTCAGCAATCTTAATATATCACCACAACAATAATGCAAAGGAACGATATTTTTGGAATCAATTTCTGAACGATTAGTTTCCAGACAAGCGATAAAAACATTGATCAAAATTCATCCTGCTTTACAGAGCTCAAGCATTTAAAGCGGCAGATGACATAACTGCATGCAGTTATAATAAACAACAATATGCTTTGGTGTGGACACTAACATGGTTATCGTTATAGTGTGAACATGTCTTTCAGAATTCAAAACTTCCTTGTTACTCCAAAAACTTTTATTTAAACCAATTTGCCAAAACTACTAATTTTCTACTTCTGGATTTTTAATGCATAATAGAGATAAATACATAAGCACAAGACTGCCTGCACAGACACAGATAAAAGCCTCATCAATGCCTCTTTAGCCCACTCGCACATTACATGTAAAGACAAAATAACTACAACAGGATCACTGGACTAAAAATAGCATTGCCTTCAATAGGATCCTAATGTTAGGAAAGTGGTTGTTTATTTTCAACAATGTGAAAGTCTCAGAAGAGCATTATTTGTTTGTTAGGTTCATTTCATTGTGTGTTGGTACCAGTTGCAAAAAATGCTAGCTTTGCAAACATATTTTTACCAAAAGAAATGGACCCAACATTAATGCCGAAAGATAGATAACAGAGTACTTTCTAATCTCTGATTAGGCTACTGATTATTTTGATATATAAAGGACTTATGTACAGTCAGACATTTTGTCACAAAATTGTTTATCGCTTTTAGTAAATCAGGCCTGTTCCTATTAGTATCATGAAAATCATCTGTTATTTAAAATGTAAAGTCTATCAGTTACTTGATTTCTGCACTGAATTTTGCTTTTGATAGTTATCCAAATAGCACAGACCTTACGGAGTCAGACTACACAGAATTAGGTTTGTGTCTGTCTAAATCAGCTAAAAGCATTTATTTGGGTGGGTAAGTTGACAGCTCATGACCCCTATGGTGACTGTTCTGGTTTTTTGTGTAACTTTGGGATTTATGGTATGGTTATGTTTGGCCAAGCAATACATTTTTATTATTATTATTTTATTTTTTTACATTTTTTTTATAATAATGGTCATTATTACTGACCTTGTTTTATGATACACAGTTTTTAAATAAGAAAAAGTTCAATTGAATTAATGATACATTTTTTTTTCAGTTGCCTTTGTTACTCGAAGTCAGTAATTAGTTTTAATTACTGTTCCTACTGTGTTTAAAATAAAAAGACATTGTATATCTGTACATACATCTGTTTATCTGATTTGTTATATGTACAGATGTGTGTACAATGTATTTTTAATATAAATATTGATAAACAAATCCATTTTTAATTAGACTAAATTGTTTTATATTTTTTAAGTAATTTTTCAGTATTGAATGCAATATGCATTATTTATGACATTAAAAAGAACAAGGTGGCAGCATAAGTTGCCTACCATTTGGAACAAACATTGTGTGTAGATGAAGATGCCAGACAATGCTTTCTCCAGAAGCTCAGGTTTTGGAACAGCACTATTGACTATAGCACACCAAAATGTAACTCAACATTCTCAAAATGAACCAGCAATAAACATGAAACTCCAAACAGGGACATCTAAATGGATTCAAGCTATAATCAGTAGCCTCTAAAAAGTTTCAGTGTTTAAGAGCCCAGGATGTCTGTGAAAAGCCTTTTCACCTCATAGCATTATAATTAAAGATACAAAGTAAGACAGCAAGATACAGACCCTGTTTATCAGCAAATTTTCTGCAATCATTTTCTCACTTAGGAGCAAAACTAAACCTCTGCTGGCACCACTATATTGACACCCTAAAATTATCTTTGTTAAAAGTCATGGTGTCAGGCTAAAGTGACATGGTGTGATTTTGATGGTGTCTCATCTGGCTTTTTCACAGCGACAACATTTGCTTCTCTTTTCTCCCCACTGTTGCAGCATTGACGTACTCATAGCCAGAACACACAAAACCACTAATAGCAAGGGAAAACAGCCTAAGACTAATGCATAATTGATGCAGAACAGCTTTTAGAAGAGCATAAGAAATTGAAAACGTAATAGAAATTGGAGGTTTTAGCCACTATCCTATCTATTTTATCATAGAGGACACAGAACAGGCCTGCAATAGCCCAAACCCACAAGCACGATCTTCTACTAAATGCCACAAAGCATGAACGGGAAACGTTAGCCCTGCGGCCACTTATCGGATGTGTGAGGCTGAGTGAAAACAGGTCATGGGGGGAGCAAAACGTCAGGGTTTCAGTGTACGATTATAAAAAAGCCTTTTTTTCACAATCAATGTGATGTGTGCAACCATGGGAGTCACAGAGAGCATTCCAGCAACCCAAGACGGGCTCAACAGCCACTATGATGTGATATTTAGGTCAGGCAGTCAAAAGACAAGAGAGAAAGTAGCACACACATTGAGAGTGTGTATCTACACAGGGGTTGATGTCATACTGTGAAACGTCGCTTGTACTTATTCATTTTCTGGTCTCCCTAATGCATTAGGGCTGATTTAATCGGGCAAAACTCATATTTCAATGTAGATTCCAGCTATTTTGCAAAATGATTGGCCTTAAAATTGAGGGAAAAGTAAACAGAACTTTTGGACAGCAACTCTTGTGTCCTGTCCATGTGAATTCTGTTTTAGGCCAGACAGTCGAACTGTGATAAAAATACCTCAAAACTTCTGGGAAAACCTGGGTAAACTGTCTTGGCACGTGAGCCAGCAATATATGTACAAAACTCTGATTCAGACACCCTGACAACACTAAAGCTGCTAGTTCTCCTCGGTCCCATGATCACTTTCTGCTTCATCTACAAGTGGCACCTATAGAATCTTCTGAAATGTCCAAAAAAAATTAAATGAATCAATGTTGATATTGTGACAGAATTAGCACAAAATTCAAACATCTGCCTGCAAAATAAAAGCCTAATTTAATCAAAAGAAATCTGGCACTGTGCTCTATGCATGAACATACATAGTTTATTAGATTTCTGGGTATGTTTTCCATATAATAAAAATTACACAGCTAATGGTTAACAAACCATTGATTGAATTAGAGAATATTATTAGATTTGAATTGACAGGGATTTCAATTTTGCTCCAGCTGAGCTGGTTAAAAATGCAAACAGCTTTACTGTTGACAGGTTAATAGTTTCTAATCTGTTCTGCTTCATTACCCATGACCCATGAGTTTCCAAATGTATTCCCTTTCCTTCCAAACATTGATTACTCCCTGCTGCTTCTTTATGACTTTTACATGAATCACAGAAATTATGCTTTGAAAAGAGATTACATACTGCTTAAGGTAAACAGAGACATATGGTTCCTGCAGTCCGTACAAACAGAGCTGATTGGATGGAACTTCCTCTTAAGTGTGATGTTTTTGGGCAGAGGAAATGTATTTTCCTATACACATGCCACACAAATTTCCAGGTGTGGGCTTGAAGAAGTATTGTTAACTGTTTTAAAACCCCTTGAAGAAATAAGCAAAATATTAATTCTATTCCCTATCCTGTCACTTGCTCAGTACAGTAGTAACAGGACTCTCTCCCTCAACCAACCTAAAAACACTGTTCCCATCCTTTTCTGCCTTTTCCCCAGTCACCCCAGTCTCCAAACACTCACCAGCCCAGAGGCGAAGAAGACAGCCAACAGAGCCAGGCAGGCACCCATCACAATGAGGAGCAGAAAAACAAAAAGTGGATGCTGCTGGCTCATAAGATAGTACGAGTCATACAGCCAGTCTGGGGACCTTTGTCTCCGGCCACGCACACCTCCTCCTCCTGTTACATCTCCTCCTGTCCGGGAGCCCCTCTCCAGCAAGTAGGTCGGCTTACGCATGGCCTCCCTCCACATGGAGCTGGCGTGGTGTTCCTCTCTTTCGGACGGTGGCTGGGGTTTGTGAGGGTTGCTCTCCACCTCACACAGGTCCTTCAGATGGAGCACTGAAGCTCGGGCTGTGGTGCGCGACCGGTACACCGGCAGGATGGCTTCCATTGTGGAGCGCAGCATCGCTCAGGCAACATGTTGAACTGCAGACTGGCAGAGTGAGAGTGAAAGGAGGCAGTGTGTGTGCGAGTATGTATGTGCGAGGCAGAAAGAGAGAGAGAGAGAGAAAATGGGGAGAGGGAGGGTCTGGATTGAGGCAAGGAGAGAAGTAGAATGCGAATGTGAATGAGAAAGACAGAGAGAGAAAGGCCAGACAGGGATGGAGGGGTGGAAAGAGTTTCCTATCAAGATGATGTGCTAGGTTTTATTTTTCACCCCATTTTTTCATAATTTACTTATCAAGTTGTTTCAACCCTGCATTATTTGTCAGAATAGAATTTCAAAGGCTCTGTTTTACATACAAGGAAATAGATAGTAGTTTCTCTGAAAAGAACAATATAAGTATTATAAAAATTGTCCAGCCTTCCCTTTGTGCTGGAGATTTCAAATCTCATTTTTGACATGCAAAAGGTGTATATGAGGTTACAACTGGTGCAATGTGTCTAAATATACCACAAATGAGATTTAATTTGGAGGTCTGCATTCCCATGGGACACAATTAGATTTCTTGTGGTGCATGATTAAATTAGAGTTGATTAAAGATAGAAATGGGCAGGACTTCTATAGGTGCGAACGAGCGGCCTGACAGTGGCCTTTAATTAAAAAATGTGTACGTGTTTGTTAAAAAAACAGAGGGTATAGTATCATAAACCATGCAGCCATGTACACAGCAGCACATGCGTCAAATAAGCCAGCCTTAAGAGCAGGCTAAGAGCAGGTGGTTCATTAGTACAATGACCAGCCTGTTCTCACATAAATGCGTCTCTATAACACGCATTGTGTATTGTCGTGTTATTTATATGCGAAAATGAGTTTTTACCTGCATATGAGATGCAGTTTTCACATGTATTTGATACTCAGTTCATTTGCGTGTAATACAAACTCACCCAACACCACTACTAAACCTACCCTAACCAACTCATGCATATCCTATGCACGTAAAAACTCACTTTAGACAATACACATGCGTGCTATAAAGATGCATTTAGTGTGATCAGGTTGCAATGACAGATCAAAGTGTGGACACGATGTAGTCAGACTTTGGATCTAAATTAAGCGGGAGTGGACAGGAAAAAAATCAATGTAAGCAGAGGGCAAATGTACAAGGACTAATGCCGGGCAGGAACGGGTGGTGCTGGATTAAAAAAAAAAAATACATTGAATATGAATGTTTGGGAGAGAAATGCTTCCAAACTTTCAGAGACAATGTAGATTTTCAAGTGAGAGGAGGTAGGAGGGTACAGACCAAATGGATGCTCTTAATACAAGCATCTTTGCCTTGAATTTGAACCACTAGCAGTTAGTGAATTAAGACAGAGAGGTGTAATATGTACTCTTGAGTTAAAGACCATGCCATCACATTCTAGCTAATTTGCAGAGATTTGCTTTCTGTAGACAGCAAGGCAGATTAAAAGTCTAGTCTGATAACAAAAGCATAGACAAGGAGATGTACAGCCTGGTAAGTTATCCTAGCCTTAGGTAATCTGGGATTCTGATTTTTTTTTTGATGTTGCAAATCTGCTAAAATTTGGTCTGTGAATTACAAATTTGGGTAACACTTTATTTTACGACCCGCAAACAACTGTGTAAGTACACTGAAATTACGGTATACGTTTCTGTAATTATAGTGTACTTCCGTGTAAGTACAAGGGAACAATATGTTAAGTTTGGGGTAATAAAGGGGTAACAAACAGATATACACCCTGCAAATAACTTTGTAAGTACACTGAAATTACGGTGTACGTTTCTGTAATTATAGTGTACTTCCGTGTAAGTATAGGGAACAATATGTTAAGTGTGGGGTAATAAAGGGGTAACACAAGCAAATACAAGCAAATTATTTAATTAGTTAAAAAAATAACAGGTACCTATTCTGTTAATATATTCCAGGCAAAAATTGTACGTCTGTTGTTTATAAAATGTATCAAATTTCTGGAAAAATATGTTCCTGTGCAATGTTACAGGGTAATTTTGACATCTGGGGGTTATATATATATATATATATATATATATATATACATATATACTATGATAAAAATTACATTTATTGGCTTTTCTTACTAGATTACTTAATGTTAAGTCAAAATAATTTGTTTGTGCTATGATTTTAATTTAGACCGTACCATGTGGTAATTAGTACTTACCTTATACCATTGAATTGCAATAACACTTAAATGTCAGGGCAAATATACTGTGTAATTAAAACGTTTTTTTTTTTATAACAGTAGCTTTCTCTGCAATTACAGTGCAAATTATGTTGTTTCGTATTGCTACATAGTAAGTAGCTTTGTTACCCCCTTGTTCTGCGTAGTTACAGGGTAAGTGTAACTCCTGCGGGCTGTAAATTAAAGTGGTGTTTGTTACCCCTTTATTACCCAAAACTTAACATATTGTTCCCTTATACCTACACGGAAGTACACTATAATTACAGAAATGTACACCGTAATTTCAGTGTACTTACACAGTTGTTTGTGGGTCGTAAAATAAAGTGTTACCCAAATTTGTACACAAATAAAACAATAAAACTGCCCAGGATAACAGAAACTACAGTTCTGAACTCTTTTGTGTTGAAAGCATACATTAAACTCTCTTGTCTTTTCCATACTGTACGTTCCCTTCCTCCTTCTCTACCACCTCCACCCCCATCCCCCTAGACAGCTTCTAGATTCAGCTTTCTTCCCTCGCACAGCTTCTTTGTTTATCCTTTAAAGGGTCACTTCACCCATTTGCATTAATCTTTGTATCTTTAGAAACCCAGTCATATTTTTGAATGGTCATTGTTTATTCCCTTATTTCCCCCCCGAGATGGGAGAAATAAGGATTTAAGTGTTTTATTTCCTGAAAAAACGTCACGATAAGCAGGAAGTCACATTTCATTGAAATGTCAACAGACTACACTGATTAGCTCATTATTATTCAAGGGTGTGGCACCCACTCACCCACAGGCCTATTACAGATCAGTGGGTGGGACTTCACTTGCAGAGACTGAAATCAATATGCGCACGCCATCATGTTTGGAAGCTAAGCTAACAAGCCCTGTGGAGATATGAAGTTATGATAATGATGGAAGAAACTAAACATGATATGCAGTGTTGTAGTACTCGAGACTCGGACTCGTCTCGGACTCGGTCTCGAGACCATATTTTAATGGTCTTGGTCTTGTCATGGACTCGTGTCCATTTGGACTCGGAATTGACTCGTACTCGAACATTTTTTTTTTTTTAGGACTCGGAATTATTCCCGAGTCCACTCGAGTTCAATTAAAAATATTTTTCATGATTATTAATGTATGTTAATAAAATATTTCTTTAAATTGATTGACATGCCCAGTGATTGGTGATTTTCTAGTGCGCAACTGCGCATGACAAATTGTAATAAAATTACTTTTAACACCACCTACTATGTGGCCTTTTTACCCTAAACTGATCATATTTTTTAAACTCTAAGTAAATTCAGTAAAAAAAAAAAAAAAAAAAAAAAGGATTTCTCTAAGTAAATAAAAGTAAATTAGGCAATCAACCCTCACTGGTCTCGTCTCGACTTGGACTCGACCGTCTCTGGTCTCGGACTCGACTCGGACTCGGACTCGACTCTCTATGGACTCGGTCTTGACTCGGACTCGACTCTCTCTGGTCTCGGTATCGACTCGGACTCGAGTGAGGTGGTCTCGACTACAACACTGATGATATGGAAGAGGGTTTTGAAAGTCTGCTGCTCTAATCCGATGTCCGTGGCTATCTTTACGAGCTGCAGTATAGTTTAGAGCAGCTGAGGCTGATGAAGAAGCAGGAGACGCCTGGCTGTCGCCTGTCGGTCGAGACGCCCGGACTGGGTCGAGCTCGGCGGCCTGCTGTTGCCTGTACTCTCGCTGTGTGTCACGGCCTACGGACACAGAGTCCGTCTGCTGCAGAGAATTTCAACGATGGCAATTTCTCCTGGAGGAAAGCTCTGAATCAGACGAGCACACGGACGTTTGTGTTGCGTTAGTTTCGCCTTCAGAACATCCAGGTATCATGCAGTAATTCACCATACAGAAATGTGTTTACAAATGTAACGTGAACTGGGTTTGTTGTTGTGGGAAGAAAGAGGCATGAACCGGCGAACATTTAAACATTTTAATAGTAAAATGAACAAATACAAATCGAAAATAATCTCGATCTGCCGTCGTCGCTCCCCATTTTATGCATTCGCTCCTTCGTGAGAGACGCACTGGCGCGCGCCTCACAGGTGTCTTTCATTATCACTCACGCCACCGGCCTCGCGCAGCACGCCGTCCTCTTACATCCCTCGCCCTCGATCGTCCTGCTCGCCACAGCCAACTAACTACACATTTTGTTTGAAATGAATTTCAAACTTTTACTCTGGTGACAGCTAATGCTAGCGTTGTAGACGGAAGAGTGAATTCTCTGTTTGCGCTGTTCCGGTGGATGGGTGGGTTAGTGGGTGTGGCTTGCGGAGCTGTGCAATGCAGTGGCATTCTGGGAACTGTAGTTTTTTAACACAAATGCGCCCCTTGGTTATTTTCTGTCTTTTCTCAGTCAAGAGGGCACCAAATAAAAAAAATATTTTACATTTTGACTACATATATGATCCACTTTCAATAAAGATTCATGTTGCAATGGGTGAAATGCTCCTTTAAGGTGGTTGTCAGATGCTAGTTTTGCATCTGAGTTTTGCAACAAGTACAAGAGAAAGAAACCCATACAGAATTCACAGTAAATATATATATATATTTTTTTTTTAACAGTTAATAAGCTGCCATTTATAAATTGAATCTTTAATAAGGCTCAGATGGAGACCCTCCAAATTGACTCTGCTGGGGACAGTGTGTGGCAAATTTACATCCCATATGGATATTTCTAAAATGCTTTCTGGATGTTACTGTAGGCTTTTTGACTTATACATAAACACACACGATGTAAATTGCTTAAAGCATGAAGATGCATTTTATTTCCAACTCTATAGACAGGGGGCCTGAGATGCCTCATTGACTGACTTATAAATCAGATTTTAAAAAATGCCTTTCCACTTGAAGGTAAGACAGAGCTAGTAGAGGATTTCAAAGAAGAGTCTGTTATCATTGATTCTTTGGATGGGTGTTTATGAATTCTGTTTAATGGACATTCACATTAGAAACGGATACACTTAAATGTGGTTCTCTGAAATTGAATCTTAAAATTGTTAAACTTGTCAGATATTGTTTTGTGCACTGAAGTTCTTGTGTTACTTGGAGCATGGTGAAAACTGTCTGAATGCTAATAAGAATGTCAGGGTTTAGAAAACCTGATGTTTACTAATGACACAGTTAATCACTTTGATCGCAGCTGGGGGCTGCTTATCTTCTGCTTATCGGTGTCACCTCGACCCTCAATTGTTTGAATGAACTTAATGACCAAAGGGTTTGCACAGTTCCCATAGATATCAGCACACAGACACAACATATAAATGGGTTAATAAACCCAAAATATAACATAGAGAGTTAGTAAACAAACATGCTTAAATCATAGATGTCTTACTTGAGGAACACAAAATTGTTGAATACTGTAGGACTCATCCAATGTTTCTGGTAAGCAGAGAGAGAAAGCAAGTCTACAAATCATGGTGGACTGAATTTTGCAATAATGATTTTTGAGATTCTTTAGCATTTCCAGTGAAACATGACACATTTTCTGCCCTTTCCTCTAACAGGAAGCTGCCCAAACTCTGAATATAAGTGACTAACTGCCCCTCAGTGTCTCACAGTGAACCTTTGCCTACTATTAAAGGGATAGTTCACCCAAAAATTTAAATTACCCCACGATTTACTCACCCTCAAGCCATCCTAGGTGTATATGACTTTCTTCTTTCAGACGAATATCAAAAATGTCCTGGCTCTTACAAACTTTATAATGGCATTGAATGACGGATGAGATTTTATAGCCTAAAAATGCATCCATCTAACATAAATGTAATTGCATTGGCTCCAGGGGATAATAAAGGCCTTCTGAAGCAAAGCGATGCGTTTGTGTATAAAATAACTATAACCAACAGACGGCAGTACGCATCGATTTTCAGTGGAAGAGCCCCCGACCTGACACATGACGCATCAACGAACGCAGAAGGACAGAGGATAGAAGAAAGATAGTCACAAATTAGAAGTCTAAAATTAGACTTTTTTAAGAGAAATGTCAGTGATTTGTTGCCCAGCCCTATTTGTTTGAACAGTGAGAGGCATCAAAACTTATGCTACTCCTACACTGTGTCAGGCTTTACTCTTTTGGCATAAGTTGACTTGCGTAGGCCGTCTGCCGGAAGCTAGTTATTTTAGTTTTTAAAGTTTTAAATATGGGTATTTTTCTATAGCAGAGCATCAATTAAAATGGCTCCATCTTTCTCCTTTACATCTGATAGATTGAGCCAGAGATGTCTCTCTGTCTTTCTGCCATAGACTGCCCAATAGCTCTAGTGGTCTCCTTGGTGGCCCTGAGTGACAAATCTGTGGCCCGACTCAGTTCTCAAACCGCATCAGGCCCTACCCCCTCCGTCACCATCTTCCAGGTACTTTAGAAAATCACCCTGGTATGCCTGCAGAATTCACATAGTGTGCAAACATGCGACAGCCTGAACTGCTGCCGTGAACATTTTACCCATCTGGGCTGATGAAGTTCTTAGTGGCTTAGTGGGCAGTGGCAGGGCCTTCAGTGACGATGCTAAGCAAGGGGACAGATAGCTTGTGAGTGTCAGTTCAACCCTAGGAATTGCACCATAGGCATCCCCTTTCAAACCCCTTATATCTGAATGCACATGCACTTAGGAGCTGAAAGATGGGACGAGAATGGATTGTTCCACAATCTAAATTATTATGGAGATCAGGAAAAAATGACAGGCCCCTTGGCAGTGGTATTGTACTAGATGACAAAAAGTGCCGTCCAACTTGCTTTAAGGAAGAGCACCCTGTTTCTTGGCTGGCCATTCGATGTTTAGTTTAGACACAGCACGAGTAACAACCTCCACTAGCTTCTTGTATGCTGGCAAAAGAGGTGGTGAATCCTCTTCCGCTGCTTCAATGCTCAACACATCCACCTCATTAGAGTGGCGTGTTATCTCTACACATTTTGAGCTATCCGCGTGTATGCGTTTATGTCTACGCCATTAACGTCCGAGTTATTCCGCGTGTCTGTACACGCCGTCAAATGTCCGCGCGAAACGAAGCAAAATGTAGATCTACATCTGGGGAGCGATCTTTTTTTTTCCTAGGATGGTAAGGGAACAGTCATAAATGCCATTAACCCCGGTTAGGTTTAGGGACGGGGTTGAGGTAAGTCATATCTTTTTTTTTTCCTACTATGGTAAGGGAACAGTCATAAATGCCATTAACCCCAGTGACGGTTAGGTTTAGGGACGGGGTTGAGGTAAGTCATACTGTATATTTATATATACAGTAATAACGTTAAGTCAACGGCGTTCATGAACACGCTGAAAAGTAATTATGCATCTTGATAGCACGCCAAAAATGGAAATACGAATTGGTGTGTCATACACACGCTACTTCATGAGATCAGTCTGACCTGTGGGATCCAGTGCTCTCTCGTTGGGATCGGAGGCCCGCACTCTCTTCTTCCGCCCAGGTAGAGAGTCCTGTGCTTCAGCTACCCAGCAAACAAATTTAGGTTCTGGGAACGTTCTGGGAACGTTAGTTTTTGGTTCCCAGAACGTTCCTAGAACGTTCCCGGAACATTCTCCCTACGTTATAAAAATGGAACCTAAAAATAACCTACATGGAACGTTCCTATAACGTTCTTGTTTGGTTCCCAAAAAATAACCTCATGGGACCATTCGGGAACGTTAGGGGAACGTTCTGTGTTTACAAACTCGTGTGACAGACAGACAGTACTATTATGAGAAAGGAATGGATCCGTGTTAGTTCTTAAAGTGAACGCAGCCAGATGTGTCTCATTAATTTAGTTGTCATAACAACATAATATTGCATTAATTGTAAGCAATCAGAATTAATAGCCTATGTATTTAATTCTGTCAGGACTAAAAAGACTATCCAGTGTTATTTTACATTGGATTACTTTATTGAGTTTCTGTAGTATTTCTAACATACCAACAACAACAACAAAAAAACTACTCCAAACTACTGTTCTTTTTTTTTTTATATAAATATAGGATTTGTGTTAGGCCTACATTCATTAGTCGAATCAAGAGTCAAATAAGGAATCGAAATCGAATCGAGAAGCGAATCAAAATTGAATATGTGAATTGATACCCAGCCCTAAAATCTCTGTCCCCACCAATTTCAAAATCAAACCTACGCCACTGATTTTACATTTATTTCACCTGTGCGTTTCTATGCTATCTGTTAATTTGTGCAAGTGAGATGAGTAAAGATCTTGCATCTGTTTTATAAATCATTATTTGTCTGTTTATAAGCAGCACATACAATATATTAGCTATAGCTATTAAATTGTTTGTGGTACAACCTACAGTTAAAAAATATAAATGTAAAATATATGATAATAACATTGATTGAGCAATTGATGTAAGTGAAAATATAAATGCGCAGAATTAAGAAAATAGTATTAATTTAACAACATAGTTGTAACTCTCTGTTTACAGTAGGCATAATTCTCATTGCATATGTCTAGCATGAGTCCAATTCTTCTGTTCGCGAACAGTTGTTTCACTCATTAATCTGACTATGCATCTGTGTATTTAATTGGCATTGGCTCGTGTGTGATAGTAATATGGATCTTAGTAATATTTTAAGTGATATAATTGATGTATAAGAGATCATTTTCGGCTTTCTCTGGCTCCCTGCACTGGGCGAATGCTAAACCGGAATTGTCTATCCGCACACTTGCCTGTGTCTTACCTTAATGCCTTTCTTATGATAATGCCCCTAATTCTATCATACTTCAATGGCCACTTAAAAAATAAAATCAGATCCAAAAGCACACACATCCACAGCAAAAACACTCAAGTTGGGTGCTTAACAGGAAAATATATATATAAAAGGAGGAAAAAAGTCGGCACACCTTGGCTCAAAAATTGAAAAAAAATGTAAAGGACTCACACACAGGTGGTAACGTCTCAAGCATGTAGGCTCTTTGTCAGACAACTAAACATTAAACACACCCCATCTTTATACTCTCAGGTGACCCTAGGTGAGTATAAAGGTATGCCGACCTTTTGTACCTTTTTTTTTTTTACACTTAGGCCTTTTCCTAATATGAACTGTTTCACCTCAAATGCAAGACATTGATTGCATGAGATTAATTTTGTATGAGTTCGTAAATGGCAGCCTATGCCCTTTTTTAGTGTATAGGCTATACTTTTTCTCATGTGCAGTAACATGTGCCATATTGCCACCCCTCAAAAATTCCTGCCCCTCTCTTACCACCCCATAAATATTTTTTAGATCTGCCCCTGAAAGGAAGTCCAGGGCTTGTGCAGTAAAAAGGTCGTTTAAAATGAAAGTTTTGTTTACCAGCGACCGTGTGTTGACAAGGCCCATCTTCAGTACAGATGAGTCACTTACCGCTTGCGTTGCTCGGCACAGTGGTCGAAGGTCACGGAGATTAGATCCGCCGCGGTGGAGGCAATGTTTCGTCCTGTGACGACGTGTGGAAATAATAACAGGGATAATCGTGCAAGGCTGCTGGAGCTGAGCTTCGGAAAAACGCCTTCCTGCAACGCGTCCATGGACCTGGCCTCCTAACGAGTAGAATTGGCACCTTGCACTATTCTCCCGAGCCGATACAGCTCTTTGACGAACAGCGAAGCCTCCTCGTTTGCCGCGCCTCCTCCGGCGCTTTTTTTAGGTAAGTCCGTAGGACACCTATACAGGTGTACTGGAAGGTTGGTCGGAAATGGCAATGGGAACGCTCCATTGGACTGTCCGCAGTGTGAGATCACAAAGCATATTCTGACGAAAGCACCTGCGCTCCCGGAGTGGAGCTAAAGTCAAGATGGTAGAACTTCACAAATGTGTGCGGGGAAGACCACCCCGCTGCATCACAAATGTCACCAATAGGAACTCCTGACACAAATGCCTTAGAGGCAGCCATACCCCGAGTAGAATGAGCACGGACAGCCAAAGGGGAAGGCTGACCTGCCGACTTGTAAGCAAGCGAGATGGCCTCGACCACCCACTTACTCAGCCTCTGCTTCGATGCCGGACAACCTCTCTTAGGAGGTCCAAAGCAGACAAACAGCTGCTCAGATTTTCTCCACAGGGTAGCTCTGTGGACGTAGGCATCCAGGGCCCTCACAGGGCAGTGCAGATTTAACCTCTCCTGGTCTGAAGTCCGGAACGGAGGCGGACAGAAGGCCTGCAGGACGATAGGCCTGACAACGTTTGTCGGGACCTTAGGAACGTACCCTGGTTTAGGGAGGAGAAAGGCCTTCGCCATACCGGGAGCAAACTCAAGGCACGAGGGAGAAACCGACAGAGCCTGAATATCTCCTATCCTCTTCAGGGAAGAGATGGTTAGGAGGAAGATGGTCTTTAAGGTGACACATTTTTCAGGGACATCTTCAATGGGCTCAAACGGTGCTTGGCAGAGCCCCTCCAGAACAACCGCAAGGTCCCATGTCGGTACCCTTGTGCGCACTGCTGGCCTCAGCCTCAAAATACCACGCAGGAAACGGATTACCAGTGGGTGTCTCCCGAGAGCTCCACTCAAAGGGACATGGTAAGCTGACAACGCCGCCACATACACCTTCAGTGTGGAGTGGGATAACCCTGTGGAGAAACGCTCCTGAAGGAATTCCAGCACCGCCAACACCGGGCAGTTAACTGGGTCCAACTGGTGCTCTCCACACCAAGAGGTGAACATTTTCCACCTCAAGGTATATAATTTCCTCATGGATGGAGCTCTGGACTGGAGGATGGTCTCTACGACCTCGGTCGAGAGACCTGACTCTATGAGCTGGGCCCCCTCAGAGACCAAGCCCACAGCCTCCAGAGATCTGGGCGGGGGTGCAGTATCGACCCGCATGCCTGGGAGAGAAGGTCCCCCCTGACCGGAATCTCCAACGGAGACCCGTCCAGGAGAGAAATGAGGTCCGAAAACCACACTCGGGCCGGCCAGTACGGGGCTATTAACAGTAGACTGACCCCGTCCCGGCGAACCCGCTCCAGAACTCCTGGGAGCAGAGCAATCGGGGGAAAAGCGTACAGGGGTGACCTCGGCCACTCCTGTACCATCGCATCCACCCCCAACGGGGCTGGTGGACTTAGAGCGAACCACAGCGGGCACTGTGAATTCTCGCTGGATGCAAAAAGGTCTACCACGACCGAAATATAGGAGCTCCACCACCTCGGGGTGGAGTCTCCACTCCCCGGGCCTCGGCCCCTGCCTCGACAGGATGTCTGCTCCCTGATTCAGATAACCTGGAATATACATCGCTCTTAAAGAAAGAAGTTTCCCCTGGGACC
Organism: Pimephales promelas; assembly: GCF_988280905.1. NCBI lineage: Eukaryota > Metazoa > Chordata > Actinopteri > Cypriniformes > Leuciscidae > Pimephales > Pimephales promelas. The sequence continues at coordinate 10,808,007 of NC_142780.1, read as the reverse complement.
ACAAAAGGATCTGGCGAGCCAGTTTGTACAGAGGGCGAGAGCGCAGGCCCCCCTGATGATTTATATAAGAGACCACCGATGTGTTGTCTGACCGGACGAGCACATGGTGGCCCCTCAGGTCTGACAGGAAGTGTTTCAAAGCCCGAAACACTGCCAACATCTCCAGGCAATTTATATGCAGATGATGAAGATGGTCCTGCCACAGACCCCGGGCTGAGCGACCACTTATGATCGCCCCCCAGCTTGTGAGGGAGGCATCCGTTGTTATAGTCACACGGCGATACGGAGCTCCCAGCACCGGTCCCAGGGATAGGAACCAAGTCTCTTTCCACATAGCCAGGGCACGGAGGCAACGTCACGTGACCCTGATTGTGCGGAACGGGTTTCCCCTCGGGGAGAACCCTTTGGTTCTGAGCCACCACCACAGCGGCCTCATATGCAGCAGGCCACGGGGAATAACGTTGGACGCTACCGCGAATAGACCCAGAATTCTCTGATAATCCTTGACCGTGAATGACTGGCCTAGCTTCGCTTGCCTGACAGCTGCGAGAATCGCCGCTATACGGGCAGAAGACAGATGAGCCTGCATCGTCGTTGAATCCCAAACGATGCCCAGAAAAGTGGTCCTCTGTACCGGAGAAAGCACACTTTTCTTGGCGTTGAGTCTCAACCCCAGATGGATCTGTCAGCGGGGATGGAGACGAGTTCCGAAGGGACTCTATCTCTGCCCTTACCTGACAGATCCATCTGCGATCCCCACGATGCAAGCCTTCGCCGTGCCTCGGCAGCAGCGGGACCCGAACCGCGGGGAGCGCGAACCGAGCCACTCTCCTCAAAGAGAGCCAGGCGGGAGCGGAGCGTCTTCATGGGCAGACGCTCGCATGCTCACAGCCAGCTCCCTCGAGAGCTGACTGAGCATGCTGCACTCCCAGACAAGCAACACACAGGTCGTGTGTATCCCCACCCGTGATGTATCATGGGCAGGGAGGAACACACTTCCTAAACTGCTGCTCGCTCGCCATAATTTTAGTTTTTTTTTTTTTTTTTAATGTGAAAAACTCCTGCCTAGAAATCTCTAAGGACAGACAAAAACACTTAATGGACACAGACTGATATGAAATCACACAAAGAGCGTTTGCTGAAGACTTCAGAACGCCTATGACGTTCCGGCTCGCCATTGGACTGATTTCATACGTGCTTCATACGCACACACGCAAAGGCGTTCCCATTGCGATTACACGCAGCTCGAAGTTCCCTGAACGGGAACCTAATGTTTAACGGTGCCGATTTAAACAACATCTAGAAACTGTTTGTTTCAAAAGAGTCGTGCATAGTCTGTCGGCCGTTGAGGCTTACATGTCCATCTAAGATTCCTTTAAATCAGTAAAATTCTAATTTTACAAATGCAGAGTCTTGCAACTCTTTGAGCACACATTTTCATCTACTTTTAAAAGTTCTACGTCCGATGTTGATCACGGACCTTTTAGCAGAGTCTTGCACAGTGTTCGTGCAGTGTGTCTTCTGGTTTTGTAGCTCAGAATAATTTGGGGTTTTAGGAATTCTGACTGAGGGGGCCTTCACGCATCGTTGAGTGGGCATTGCTTGGGGGCAGGAGAACTACGGTGACTGACGGGTTTCGGAGGAAAAGTTTCTTGAAACTGGTGTCCTCCTCAGTTACAGGTTCATTGTGAGTTCCACAGCGAACTCATTCGGAGCCGGTGGTGGTAGCACAGGCCCTCCTGGGCCTGTCCTGCTGAAATGCGCAGACTGGTCAGGGGAAGCTTGTGGTGTTTGTTTCCCCTTTCCCCGTCATGCTACAGTCTGTAAGAGTGTTGCAACTCTGTGGGTCAAGTTCGTGTTCGAGATCTTGTATCTGCTGAACAAACTTGTGGGTGGTCGCACGGACCTCTTGCGTGTTTCTTTCGCAGGCTGTGGCTTTTGAGTCTCTTTCAGTTCAGTCTCTGCTCTTTGCAAGAGTCTTCACTTTGTCAGAGTTTTTCGTTGAATTCTTCTCTGGTTCTTTTCTCTGACTATTCTCTTCAGTCTGTGTAGAAGATTAGACAGGGCGATATCGTACAATTATAATATCAGGCTTTTAAGAATAGTAAAAGAGCATTGTTTTACTAAATCTTGTCTTCACTCTGTCAGAAGAATCTCATTTGTTCAGAGGAGTTATAATTATTAATTAAAGCTGCAAACAGCGATGGGCGGGCCCTCGCACCTGTAGCACGTCGGGGTATGAGGCGGCCGCGTTGCATATTCTGGAGCTCAGCAGATGCAGCTGTGAATTCGCTACGCATCCAAACCACCCAAAAATTTACGTAAAATTCAAAATGTCCGACTTCCTGTTGGGTTTAGGGCATTGCTCCAAGAGGTTTTTTTGTATGTCTGGACATGATCCTTGTGCCACAGAAATTCCATACATGTAGGTCAAACGTGCTGCGAATACAGGAAAACGAGTTAAACGCCTTTAAAACGAGTTGAATACAGGAAACAGACTTTGTACTAGAAAGTAAAGATCCAGGATCGGATCTGATCACCTGGGGGGGCATCCGCGTGGATTACATGTCTCTGACGTGCTGGGAAGTTCAGAGAGAAGAGAGCGTTCAAAGGGCGGAGCTCACATTTATACTGCTTGAAAGACGGTAAACTAGGGAATGAACTTGTGCTCCCTGGGTGGATCGGCTTGCACGAACTTGCTATTTACACTTCCAGAAAACAAGTGCGTCACTGACCAGAAAAAAACTGGTCTAAAGTCAGTGGCGCGTTGTGCGTTGTTCATAATGCTATTTTAAGAGCACATGCTTGCCCAATGTAGCGGGTCCACAACGCGCATACACTGATTCTCTCATCAACACAGATGCAGTAGTTTTTATTTTTGCAAATCATACATTATAACAAGGAAAAATATAAACACATGAGGGAAATCATTGTGGTTTACATGAAAATTAAAAAAACGAATTACCCATTTTTTAAGGCTAATTGTAGAACTGGATCAGACCTGTTTGCCCAATAATGGCAAGAAACATACGTATAGGCTATAATGTTTAATCGACGCTGATGTGCGAGAGTTTTTCCCATCCCCATACAACGTCACCTCTCTGTCTTTTACTGTCCTGACAAGAACGTCGGTCTCATGTGAACGCTAGCTGTGAACGCTACTGGCGCGCGCCTGGTAAACCCGCCGTTATATTAACAATCCTTCATGCAACATGCGCACCTGTTCTTAAAGGGTTGGATGGCGCTCGGATTGGTTTATTTCACGTTACGCCCAAACCACACCTATGAATAATGAAGCTACTTCAGACCAACCCCTTTTAGATTTGCACCAGGCGCAAGAGGCATATATCCCTCCGGGAAAATAGCAACAGCGCCGGGACCCGCCCACAAAGTTACTTGTGCCATGCGCTTTAAAACTTGCGTTTCAGATCTTTAAAATAGGGCCCTCTATGTCACTTGTAACCCGATACCCACTGAAGTAAGTGGGGGGGGTGTGTATGTGTTTTCAAATTTCAAAACCCTCCTCGAATTCACCTCTTAAACACTGAAATTTTGAACACTCACCTTTGAACTTGAAAATAAAGAATAAAGATTTATGTTTATTCACTTACCTCTGTCTCCGGGCCTGTATCCTGACAACCATATTACCAAAAATTATTCTTGTTAATATTCAGCATCAGTGATGTAGATTCAATCATAATGTAACGTTGATTCAACAATATTACCATTGATTATTTTTGTTAATTTCAATATTGATTCAGCATCAGTGATGTAGAATATTGTAAGTTGATTCAATAGCATTACCATTGATTTTATTTTTTATTTTCTTCAACATAGTTTCAACATTAACTGAGGGTGCAAAAGTGATGTTGAAAAAATCCCAGCAAACAAATTTAGGTTCTGGGAACGTTCTGGGAACGTTAGTTTTTGGTTCCCAGAACGTTCCTAGAACTTTCCCTTAAGGTTAAGGGAACGTTCCCGGAACATTCTCCCTACGTTATAAAAATGGAACCTAAAAATAACCTACATGGAACGTTCCTATAACGTTCTTGTTTGGTTCCCAAAAAAATAACCTCATGGGACCATTCGGGAACGTTAGGGAAAACGTTCTGTGTTTGCTGGTATATCACTTTGTGATGTTGAATCAATACTATTTCTATTTTATTTTATTTCTATACTATTTTGGTTGAAATCTCAACATTGCTTCACCATTAACTGAGGGTGCAAAAGTGACGTTGAAACAACATCACTTTTTAATGTTGAAGCTTAGCTACGTATATTAACACCATTGATTTTTTTGTTGAAATCTGAACATTATTTCAATATTAACTGAGGGTGCAAGAGTGATGCTAAATCAACATCACTTCCTAACGTCATTTCAATGTAATCAGCGTTGACACATCAACACTGACTCAACATTGTTTCAATGGTTACATGCTATCTGGGATCTTTCTTCCTTAAGGCATTCATACACAGTCTCGACCAAAAGACAGTAAGCTTAATGTCATAGTTGTTCGAAAAATATCAGACCATTTAAGATACAGTATATTGTGATCACATGGTCAATGAAAACGAGGCCTCACAGCTGGGTTCGACTTCATGCGGCACTGCTCAGACCGATCTGTGTATGACATTTAAGTAACACTAGAGCAATTGGAAAGCAGGCGGCTCCGTACCCTTTCAAATCACCCTCACTGTGCTTTGATGTCATACAACAATTGGTCCGCACAGTGGCGCATGAAGTCGAACACACCTATTATTTCCAGTTATGTGAATGCTTCACTGTCAGAATGTTTCAATCTGTACCACTACTCTACGGGTTAATGGAAGTTCAAGTACAAGCATTTTTATATAGGTCTATGTATTACATTATCATATATTCTGCCATACACAACACAGGCTCAAAAGTTTACATACAGTTTGCTGAATCTGCAAATTGTTAATTATTTTAACACACTAAGAAGGATCATAAAATGTTGTTTTTTATTATTTATTTATTTATGTCCTAAATAAGACATTTTACATAAAATGTGTAACATATAGTCAAGACAAAAAAGAAATGACTCAAAAATAACTCAAAAATGTAAATACCCTTGATTCTTAATCCCGTTATTTCAATTTTCAATTTCAATTTATTTATAGAGCACAGATAAACACAACTTCCGTTGACCAAAGTGCTGTACAGAGGGAAAAATACAAATTAAAATACAAACAGCCACAGGGCAATTACTTCCACATTTAGTTTGCATACGACAGGTCAAATAAAAACGTCTTTAATCTCACTTTAAAGATGTGTAGGGTTGGTGCAGCTCTGATTTCTGGAGAAAGGCTGTTCCAGAGTCTAGGAGCGGCACTAGAGAAAGCCCGGTCTCCTCTAGTCTTCAGTTTTGTTCTCGGAGCCACCAGAAGGCCTAGGTTCGCCGACCTAAGAGCTCTAGGTGGTTGGTGAACAGTCAATAGGTCTGTGAGGTATGATGGAGGCATCCCGTTTAGCGACTTGTATACTAATAATAAAACTTTAAAAGTGATTCTATGGCGCACTGGTAACCAGTGCAGAGTCTTGACGACAGGAGTTATGTGTTCTCGTTTTCGAGTTCCTGTCAGAACTCTTGCAGCGGCATTCTGGACTATTTGGAGGCGATTGATGGATGACTCACTGATCCCCATATAAATTGAATTACAATAGTCCAGTCTGGTAGAAATAAAAGCATGTACAACATTTTCTAAATTCGAGACTGAGAGTATAGACTTAATTTTTGCCAGGGTACGAAGCTGGTAAAAGCTTGATTTCACCACTTGATTGACCTGTCTATCCAGCTTTAAGCCACTGTCCAATATCACTCCCAGGTTTTTAACATAAGGTTTAACATATGGTGTTAGGATCCCTAGATTTATATTTGTAGTAACATGTACACTGGAAGGTGTAAACACTACAACCTCAGTCTTGTTTTCATTCAGACTTAAAAAATTTTGCGACATCCATGCTTTCACATCCTCAAGGCAGTTGGCCATCTTGTCTAAAGTCATTCTGTGGTTAAGAGGAAAGTACATTTGAGTGTCATCTGCAAAGCAGTGATTATTCAAATCATATTTTCTAAAGATAGTACTCAACGGAAGCATGTATAAAGAGAACAACATGGGAGCCAGTGTGGAGCCTTGAGGAATTCCACATGTTAACTTTACTGGTGCAGATCGGTAGCTATTAATATTGACTGAAAAACTCCTGTTAGGAAGGTAAGAATGAAACCACTGTAAGACTGGGCCTCTAATGCCTACTATATGTTCTAACCGTGATAGCAGGACATTGTGGTCAATCGTATCAAATGCAGCACTTAAATCCAGGAGTATCAGTACTACCGAATGTCCAGAGTCAGTGGCCAAAAAGATGTCATTAAGCACCTTCACAAGAGCCGTTTCTGTAGAGTGAAATTTTTTAAAACCAGATTGGAAAATATCGTAAATTTTGTTTTCATTTAAAAACGTTTCAAGCTGACATAGAACTACTTTATCCAAGATTTTAGTTACAAATGGGAGATGTGAGATAGGTCTAAAATTTGATAGATTAGAAGAGTCTAAATTTGGCCTCTTTAATATGGGTTGCACAGATGCATGTTTTAAACGCTCAGGGACCACTCCCAACTCAAGGCATTTATTTACAAAGTGTAGGAGTGCCGGACTCACTACATTGAACACTTTCTTCACTAGTCGTGCAGGGATAGTGTCTAGCGGTTATCTGAATGATCCACAACTTGTTTCGTGATGGTTGTTCTTGAGTCCCTTGTTTGTGCTGAGCAGATAAACTGCCCAATGTTCTTCAGAAAAATCCTTCAGGTCCTGCAAATTCTTCAGCGTTCCAGCATATTTTGCATATTTGAACCCTTTTCAGCAGTGACTGTATTACACATTACACATTATTACATTGTATTACACATCTTCTGAAAGAGTACAGAATCTCCTGATCAAAAGACATGAAGAAGAAGCGGAAACAAGCAATAGCATGTAAGCAGATAATATGTAAAATAACATGATCATCAACATTAAACAGCATACAAATCAAAATACGTCATTAGTCATGTTACTGAATGAAATATCGACCCAGCACAAGCTATATGACTGTGAAGCTTTGGTGGTGTTGATGGACTCGATCTACTACATCTTTGTTTTGATCATACTTATGAATCCGAACGCAGCCACATTCAAGGTAAGTTTACTTAAAACAGATTTATTTTTGTTTGTTTAAAAGCAGAGGCTGTGTTCTTTCTTTTGATATTTTGCATGTTCAGACATTCATATAACAAAATATTCTGGGAGCCATGACAATTTTATGAAAATGGTAAAAAATGCAGCATGTGGCTGTCAACTTTTTTTTTTAAAGCTGACAGGAAAATAGTTAATCTGGTTAATTAAATAATTTCTTATTTTGAAGAGCCTCCTCATTGCTACATTTCGCGCATCGAATTTCCTTGGACACGGCAATGAATGAGATATTACATCACGCACTGTGGCCCCTTTTTTAAATTCAACATAGAACAAATAATCCATGCAATCTACTTGATCTACTCATCGTTCCTGCAACACTGCAAACTCAGCAAGAGTTCAAACTTTTACGTATCTTTCTTCTATTGGTCACACGTCATCACATGATATGAATTTTTGCAGGTCTTCAACCAAACTTTTGAAGCATAAGCTTGCGTTTCTGGTCTCCTGAATGTCAATAGAAAGAAATGTGTAGGCCTATTGTGACTGCCCTTTAACTCTCCATCAAGCACTGCACAAAGACTCACCCTGCACTGGTAATGTCTCACAGTGTCTGGTATTATCGCTATCCCCAAGGACTGCACAGATTGCTCTAGCCTTCCTGTAGAGTACTTACCTGATTGATTACCTAGAAATTGAAATTGACAGTGATAGCTAGCATGGGACAAAAATGTGGCATGTCCAAATAGATACACGCAATGTAAATGCAGACCAATAGATTAACAGGAAAATATTGATATAAGTATATTTTTGATATTCCATTCCAATTAGCCTATTTAATTTGTAAAAAACGTGATGACTTGTAAATAATCTAATAGTCTCACTGTACATTGCTATACTTGTTATGGTGAAGCTGTTGCTTACACATTTCATCTGTGCTTTGCTAGAGAACCCTGAATAATTTCAGATGCTCTGATTTGATTCTTAATTTTCCATCTGACAGTTAAATTAAATGTGAATTTAATGAACTGACTTATAAAATTATGTGACTGCAAATCCATTAAACTTATTTACAACTGTCATGAACTGCCCTGAGACACACAGGTTGAGGATCCAAATGCAGTATTTATTAAAAGATGAATCCACAACCATAATCCAAATCCAGGAAAAGGTCATAGACAAACAAAAAATCCAAATAATAACTGGGTTAAGGGTCAAGGAAAACAGAGAAATCCAAGGGAAAAGGCAGAGAATCAAGAAAACAAGAGAACTAATGAATTGTGATTTTAATCGCAACATATGTTTGTTATGATGCATATATCTCAATTTTAACAAACGAAAAGTGTGATGCATGTTCCACAACAATAACGTGCATAGTTCTTATCTACTGTCTTAAATGGGTCCTGCCCTGCCATCTGCACAAGATGTAAAATAAGTCTCTGATGTCCTCAGAGTGTGAAGTTTTAGCTCAAAATTCCAAATATATATTTAGCTCAAGATATTTTTTATATAGCATTTTAACATTTTCATTTTGTGAGGATAAGCAAAGACGCACAGTTTTTGTCCCTTTAAATGCAAATGAGCTACTTCTCCAGGCTCAGAGGGCAGAGCTTCAAGAGCTTGTCTGTTAGCAGCATAGACATAATAAATACATAGACACCCTATTGGCCGCTTTTATCAACCAAAAAGTTCCATCTCTAGTTATTTAAAATCTCGATAGTTAGACTTCTAAAATATTTTTTTTTAATAAAGAATGGTCAAGCTTAGGCTTGTCATGTATCTGGTTTTTATTCTTGGATAAGAATGGTGAAGACCCCCATATTGAGATATAATTCAAGTTTTCTTATTGTGGAAAAAGCATTTTCTGTGATTTACCAGATTTAAGCAAAAATAAAGATAACTTGTAACGAGGCTGGAGACTTAGTAGAATCCATTTGCAGCTTTATTAAAGTCACATCAAACAGGCAGGGGTCAGAGAACAGCAAAACAGGGTTTTCAGAGAGCGGGCACAGAGAGTAGTCAGATAACAGGCAGAAGATCAGGGCAGGCAGCAAACAACGATAATCCAAAGCAATCTAAGTCAAGACAGGCGGCAAACAGGCAGTAGTAATATAACGTTCCAGGGTCAGTAAACAGAAACAGCAAGACAGGGAAAACCGCTCAGTCATTACAGGCCGTGGCAATTCAATACTTCGCACTGAACTTACCAAATACCAAAAGCCGACGTGAAAAATACTCATGAACACCCCCTCATGTGGTATTTTCCACTGGGCAACTCGTAGAATATTTTGATGGACGAGTTGCCGAGATGAGATAACCTTTGATCTTTTCAAAATGGCGGAGAGCACCGCAAGAGTTGTGAATGGTAGGCTATATAGGCTACAGCATATTATTTACCTTTTAGACAAACGCGGGTCGGCGTGTATGGTTGGGTTGCGGAGAGTTCAGGTTACGGAGAGTTTGTGAGATAGTGGTTTTCTAACACCGACTCCCGTATAATGGAAATCATTATGAACATCAGCTATGTTAATTATTTCCCATCTGCCTTTCTGCGGTTATCTCGGGACGCTTGTCCCGAGAAAAATGGCATTCGTCAGGTCCAGTTTTGTGTCCAGCCTCTCACAGGGATTTCGAATGCCCCAATGCCTGTGATGAGAAGACCAACGCCTGTGAAGAGACGACTCAACGCCTGCGATATGTTATGACGCCGTTTTATACATAAACAATATTTATATTTAATATTTATATATAAACAATATGAATGTAAGCCAGAGGAGAACTGGCCCCCGACTGAGCCTGGGTTCTCCCAAGGTTTTTTCTCCATCCAATCTGATGGAGTTTTGGTTCCTTGCCACTGTCGCCTTGCTTTTGGCTTGCTTAGTCGGGGTTATTTAATATTTAACAATATTATTGATCTGTGATGTACTACTTTCATGTTATCACTGTGAAGCTGCTTTGATACAATCTGTATTGTGAAAAGCGCTATATAAATAAATGTGACTTGACTTTTGAGTTTTGATAAATCATTTTCTTGCTGTTGCAGATGACTTCTAAAATAGTTTTAGCTAAATAACAGGTCTGGATCTCCATCTTTTTACCACATTACGACAACAAAAGGACTTGAACGCAACACACTGGTAAATACCAGTTCACAAGTGGAAAATATCCTATTTTCCATAGCACGTGAACGCAGCATGAGTGTGGCTTTATAGCAAGTCTGAATTAGGTGCAGGTGTGTGTGCAATCAGTTCCAGGAATGAGGCATTATGGGAATCAGATTTCCAGAGTAAACTAGAGCTGTGTCTGAAACCGCTCACTCGTTCACTCATTCACTAATCCATATATAGTGTATGGCATTTGAGTGCACTATATCTGCAAGGAGTGAACGAGATGAAGTGAGTGAATTTGGACGCTGACGTTTACACTGTGCGTCGGAGAGTTGGAGCTGTCGCAGAAAAGGCTTTGTCACGCGTACTGATAAAACTCCTTTTATCTTACATTACCTACTTTATGAAATAATATTAACAACAATAACAATCATAATGACTTTATTTTGTAATTATACCTCCGTGCCAGCTTTGTAGTTTCATCGACTGAAATTGTCTGTTAACTCTCACGTTCAGATGACGTGTCGTCGAGCGCCCTCCGGCGACCGTTATTATATTCAAAACGACGATTAACGGATATTTTTCAAATCCTCCACTGGATGTAATGTAATCTCAGTTCTCTCCGCATTGGATTGTGGGAAATAGGGCTTCAGCAAGTGTACATCGAATGTACACTCGAATTCAGAGAGGATTGTGGGTAAAAGTAGTGAATGAATGTAGGGAATGATGTTGTTCACTCAGAATTCGGACACCACTACAAAATGGCCGACACCCGATATAGTGCACTATATAGTGGATAGGGAGCGATTTCAGACACAGCTTAGTATTCTGGTGAAGGCTTCCTCTGGTGGTGAAGAGGAGGCGGTGCAGGAGCCTGCTCCGTAACATAACTGATGGATCCTTTATGATAATATGTTATGGTACAACTAGGCCTACAGTGCAATGCAAGTAGCCTAAATATAACTGTTACGAATTGGGAAGACTCAGTGGGATCCATTTGCAGCTTTATTGAAACAACGTCAAACAGGCAGGGGTCAGATAACAGCAAAACAGGGTATTCAGAGAGCGAGCACAGAGAATGGTCAGGTAACAGGCAGAAGATCAGGGCAGGCAGCCAGAAACAATAATCCAAGGAAATCCGAATCAAGACAGAGAAGTAGTGTGTGGAAGTGGCTTTTATGTGTGTGTAAATGCGGTGCAGGTGTGTGTGTGTGTAATCAGTACAGTGCAGGTGTATGGTGTAATCAGTCCAGGGAGATGTATGATGGGAAATGTAGTTGTAGAGTTGGTCAGTCTGACATGGAGTGCCCTCTGGTGTCTCTCAGGGGCACTCCAGCTAGTGATCGTTACATAGCAAAGTCTCTGGATTAGCAGAAGTAATGTAAACAGTCTCTGAATCGGCCATCTTGTCCATAGACACTGGCTCGGAGGCGGCTATCTTGTCCATAGACACTGGCTTGGAGGCTGTGACGTGAACAGTCTCTGGATTGGCTGAAGTAACGTGAACGGTCTCTGAATCGGCCAACTTGTCCTTAGACACTGGCTCGGGGGCGGCCATCTTGTCCTTAGACACTGGCTCGGGGGTGGCCATCTTGTCCTTAGACACTGGCTCGAGGGCGGTGACGGGAAGCGTCTCTGGCTCGGCAGAAGTGACGTGAAGCGTCTCTGGCTCGGCAGACATGGCATGAATAGTCTCTGGATCGGTAACAGGACAAGACAAGGATTTACAGATGGCCTCCATAGCCGTGACATGACAGGCTGAGAGAACATTGCTGGGTGCTTCCACCATAGAAGGGGCTAAAGTGAGCCCCACCGCTTCGAGAGGTCCTGCAGCTCGTGCCGCCACCTCTGGTGAAACTGCAGCGGGTGCCATCACCTGGGGCAGTTCTGAGGTGGTGTACACTGCCCAAACGTAACCTAGAGCGATTCCCATCATGGGAAGTGCTTCTGACAGGGTAATTAGTGCAGGAACAAAATGATTAAAAGCAGTAGGTTTGGAGATACCAGCTGCACGTGCAGACCCCAAAGGTGTATCCCTCACACTGGAAAAATCGAAGCACTGACCTTGAATATCTGAGCGTGGCAGACAGAACGTGAGAAGACTCTGGCTGGTCAGCGGTGACATGAAGAGACTGTGGAAGGTCCGTTGAGATGTCAAGGGACTTGTGATGATCAGTTGAGACATGACTTGACTTGTGATGATTAACCGTGACTGGGCTTGACTCGTGATGATCAGCCGTGACTTGGCTTAACACTTGACTATCAGCTATGATGGAAAGGGATGTTGTTGTGTCCGCCATCTTGTGAGCGTGCTCTGGTACGACTGGCATTACCTGAGTGAGTGCGGAGTCGTGCTCCTCTGCGACACCCACAGTAAACGGTGAACCGTCAACAAGGCATAGTCCATAAACTGACTGAACGGGGACCCTCACGGATTAAACGGGATTTTAGTGGTTGATTAATGCCCTCACAAAAATAAATCTATGAGCACACAGTCTGGCATATCAGAAAAATAGGCGAGATCCAAATACTCCTGTATATAATCCTCAAGCGATCACGAGCCCTGCTCGAGCTTTAATAACATTTGTGCGTTGTCCATACCTGGCCAATATCCACAGGGAAAGCCACTGGAACCTTGTGTGGCGAAGTATTCGAATTGGGAATACTCAGTAGGATCCATTTGCAGCTTTATTGAAACAATGTCAAACAGGCAGGGGTCAGATAACAGCAAAATAGAGTATTCAGAGAGCGAGCACAGAGAATGGTCAGGTAACAGGCAGAAGATCAGGGCAGGCAGCAAGAAACAATAATCCAAGGCAATCCGAATCAAAACAGGCAGAAGTCAGGTAACAAACCAGGGTCAGTAACCAGAACGGCAAGATAGGATAAACGCTCAGTGATTACAGTCAGTGTCAATGTGATACTTCACAGAAGAAGTAGTGTGTGGAAGTGGCTTTTGTGTGTGTGTAAATGAGGTGCAGGTATGTGTGTAATCAGTACAGTGCATGTGTATGGTGTCTGGTGTAATCAGTCCAGGGAGGTGTATGATGGGAAATGTAATTTTGAGAGTTGGTCAGTCTGATATGGAGTGCCCTCTGGTGTCTCTCAGGGGCACTCCAGCTGGTGATCTTTACAACATAAAGTGACAAGTAATAGTAAATATTTTAGTCAATAAAATAGACAAATAGTATACAGCAAATAAAATGGTAATGAATAATAGTATAATTGTATAATATCATAAGTACAATAATAAAATCATAAAAATATTGATAATAGTGTATAGTTTATTAATATTACTATAGCAATAAAATAAGACATTTCAATTACAGAATAGAAACAATAAAAAATAAGTTAAATAGTGACTTTAATATTTAACTCTTTTGTTAAATTGTCAGTTCCCTTTCGTAGTCACTTCGAGTTACGTCAGAAGTGACGGAGATTGGGGGATTTCACATAGAAAGCCAATCCTCTTCGAGTATTTAAACACGAGCCAATGGCATGCAATGCCTTGGGGCTGCGGAAATTTGCATAGCGTACTCCGCCCTACTCCGTGAGTATAAAAGGAGGAAGTGAACGCAACCGCAGTATGTTTTCGCTTCGGAGCCAAGAGAACCTCTTCACTCCTGAAAGCTATTACAAGACTCTTCGAGACGAGCGTCCTCTTCAGTGTTGGTGTGACGGCGGTACCCAGCGAGTTTCTGCATTGCCTGCGATCTGTGCAGTGGTCTGCCAGACTTTGCGCTTCTCCCTGGTCGCCTCAGCGCTGAAAGAGTGAATTTCCTCCTCTCTGTAAAAGAGCTACACGCGGCACGTCTTTTTAAAGACGGTTCGCCCGTGTTCTTCTGGATGCGGTCGATTTCTGTCGTCATCTGATGGTCGCGATCGCTGCTCTGTATGCCTGGGCATTCAGCATGCAGCAGCAGCGTTCGTGGATGACTCATGTTCCTGCTATGGGGACATGACTATCTCCACACTGAGGTTAAAAAATATATATATATATATATATATATAAAAAGATATGTATATATATATATATATTTTGTATATAAAATATATATTTTTATATATAAAAAAAAAAAAAAATCTCACTAGAGTGAGAGCCCCGGTCCCCCTTACTCGATCGGCTTCCTTCACGAAAGGGGGCCCGTCGACCGGGGACCCGGCGAATTAACGGTGACGGTGTGGCATAAAGCCCCGACGATTTCTCGGGCCACACCTCCCGCCTCAGTGCGTGAGCCAGCGAGCGTTAGTTCGATTCAGTCGGCTGCCTCTTCAGTGGTACCGGCTGCTTCGAGCAGCGCTCCAGATGATGATGTGATGTCGATCGCAGCATCACTAGGCGGGCTACAGTCCTCGGGAGATGAGGATGCGGCTGCACTGCCCCCTTCGGGAGAGCCAGCGCTGCCCGTGTCGGATCCCGAGCTGACGGCATGCTGTCTCAAGCCGCTGGGAGTATTGGGTTAGAGTGGCATCCTCCATTCTCCCCCGATCTCTCACGGAGGGATAATTGGTTTTTGGACAAAGCTGCCGCCGCGAGGCCACGGCCAACTCCATTGCCTTTTTTTCCCCGAGCTGCATGCGGAGTTATCGCGCTCTTGGGGGACTCCTCTGTCCACTCGAGAGCGCGATCTCTCCCCCGCCTTTCCCCCCTCGATGGGGGGGCCGCCCGTGGGTGCACTGGGATGCCCCCGCTGGAGCGTTCTGTTGCGATACAGCTGTGTCCACAGGGCGCCTCCTCCGTGGTCCTCCTAGGCACCCATCCAAAGCCTGTAGGTTCTCGTCTGCCATGGCGGCGCGTTCCTATAGAGCGGCGGGACGGGCGGCCTCCGCTTTGCATGCGATGAGCACTGTGCAAGCGCAGATGCTCAGAGATATGCTCGAGGGCGGGACTGATCCAACGGCATTCGAAGATTTGCGGTCCGCCACTGACCTAGCTCTCCAAAGGGGCAACGAAAGTGGCCGCTCGCGCCGTTGGTCAGGTGATGGCCACTAGTGTGGTCCAGGAGCGTCAACCTGGCAGACACTCGGAGCGCTGAGCGGATTCGTCTGCTCGACGCCCTTCTCTCCCAGGTTGGCCTTTTTTGGCGGTGCAGTCGAGAACTCTTGCCCAGCAGTCTCCACTGCCCAGGAGCAGACAGAGGCAATCAAACATGTTCTGCCCCGACGACCAGCTGCTGCCTCCACCCAGTCGTCGGCACAGATGCCTCCCGCTGCTCGCCGCCGAGGACGCCCCCCCGCGGCTCCCCTGCCTCCCGCCCCGCCCCAGCAGCAGCCTTCATCCGGGCCACGGCGTGGAGGAGGCCGCCGGCAGGCGTCACAGCCCCCTCAGGCCGCACACCCCGCTAAACGCCAGGTAAGCGATGATCCTGATACGGGCTGCTCAGTGATGGAGTGGAGTTTTTCCCCAGGAGGCGGGAGCAGGCCCCCTCCTGCCCCCGGTGGAGGGCCGGGGGGAAAATCTTTCGTTTTCAGTTCCCGCTGCTCGCCCACGGGTGGGCAGCGCCCTGAGTTGGTTAAGAAGGACTTGACATCATCACTGAGCCCACAGTCTGGAATGAGTGCGCTCGACGTTCCAGTGCGTCAGCCCACACATTCCTCTCTGTCTCTGAGGGTGCGGAAGGGTGCGAGTGTCGTCCCCGGGCTACGCCAATCCCTTCCCCCTCTGTCGCCAGACCCCCGGCGGAACGGACCCCCGTGGAACGCTCCGCTTTCCCTGGTCCCTTCCGTCGGGGAGCGGGCTTCGACGCATCCGAGCTGGGTCATCCCTGCACGCGTGCCAGTCGACCCGCCACGCTGCCCCTCCGGGGGGACGTCTGTGGTTCACATGACCCCGTTGGCTCACTTCCTGGAAGCCTGGCTAGTGCTTCCCGGGATATCCCGCTGGGTCATCAGAATGATCAGATTCGGCTACGCGATTCAGTTCGCACGGTCTCCTCCCCGCTTCAGGGGAGTTCGCTCCACGATAGTTGGTGGCAATGCCCCAATCCTGAGAGCGGAGATTGCGACCCTGCTGGCGAAGGGTGCAATCGAGACGGTCCCTCCAGCCGAGGTGGAGTCCGGGTTTTACAGCCCCTACTTCATTGTCCCCAAGAAGACCGGTGGGTTACGACCGATCCTGGACCTGCGCATTTTGAACCGTTCTCTCCATCGACTACCGTTCAAGATGCTCACGGCCAAACGCATTTTCGAATGTGTTCGGTATCAGGATTGGTTTGCAGCGATCGACCTGAAGGACGCGTACTTCCATGTGTCCATCTTACCTCGACACAGACCGTTTCTTCGGTTTGGCTTCGAGGGCCAGGCATATCAGTACGCCGTTCTCCCATTCGGGTTAGCTCTGTCCCCTCGCGTCTTCACGAAGTCGTCGAGGCAGCCCTTGTTCCCCTTCGCGAACACGGGGTTCGCATCCTGAATTACCTCGACGACTGGCTGATACTAGCACACTCTCGAGCTCAGCTTTGCGAACACAGAGACTTGGTGCTCCGGCACCTAGCCCATTTGGGCCTTCGGGTCAACCGGGAAAAGAGCAACTTTGCCCCGTGCAGAGGATCTCTTTTCTCGGCATGGAGATAGACTCGGTCGCCATGTCCGCGCAGCTCACGAACAAGCGCGCACTCACTGCTGGCTTGCCTTCGTCAGTTCGAGGGCAAGAGTGCGGTTCCACTGAAACTTTTTCAGAGGCTCCTGGGGCATATGGCATCCGCGGCCGCGGCAACGCCGCTCGGTTTGCTTCATATGAGACCGCTTCAGCTGTGGCTTCGCGATCGAGTCCCGAGGTGGGCATGGCATCGCGGCTCGCTCCGAGTCCCAGTGACTCCGGCATGCCGGCGAACCTTCTTCCCGTGGTCGAACCTCAGCTTTTTACGGACAGGTGTCCCTATTCAGCGAGTTTCCAGACATCTCGTCGTCTCCACGGATGCATCTACCACGGGTTGGGGTGCCATGTGCAATGGGCATGCAGCCGCCGGTTCCTGAACAGGAGCCCAGCGCCTCATGCACATCAATTGCCTCGAGCTGTTGGTAGTACGGCTCGCCCTGCACCGCTTCCGAGCGTTGCTCAAGGGCCAGCATGTGCTTGTCCGCTCAGACAACACTTCGGCAGTAGCGTACATCAACCACCAGGGGGGTCTACGCTCACGCCAGTTGTCGCAGCTCGCCCGCCACCTCTTGATATGGAGTCAGAAGCACCTGAGGTCCCTTCGTGCAGTTTACATTCCTGGAGACTGGAACTGGGCAGCCGACGAGCTGTCCCGGGTCCGTCCCCTCTCCGGCGAATGGCGACTCCATCCCCAGTCGGTCCAGCTGATTGGGACGAGTTCGGGGAGGCACAGATAGACCTGTTCGCCTCTCGGGACTCGTCCCACTGCTTCCAGTTTTATTCTCTGACCCGCGGCACTCTCGGCTCGGATGCGCTGGCGCACAGCTGGCCACGGGGCCCACGCAAGTATGCGTTTCCCCCAGTGAGCCTCCTTGCACGGGTGTTGTGCAAGATCAAGGAGGACGAGGAGCAGGTCTTGCTGGTAGCCCCTACTGGCCCACCAAGACGTGGTTCTCCGATCTCTTGCTCCTCGTGACAGCACCTCCTTGGCCTATTCCTCTGAGACAAGATACTCTCTCAGAAACGGGGCACTCTGTGGCACCCTCGTCCCGATCTTGGAGGCTGCACGTGTGGCTCCTGGACGGCACGAGGCAGGTTTGAGTTCGCTGCCACCTGCGGTGGCGGCAACCATCACTTCCGCAAGAGCGTCGTCCACGAGACACCTTTATGCGTTGAAGTGGAACCTCTTCGTCAATTGGTGCTCTTCTCGCGGAGAAGACCCCGGAGATGTTCGATCAGTGTCGTGCTTTCCTTCCTGCAAGAAGGGTTGGAGCGCAGGCTGTCGCCCTCCACCCTTAAGGTTTACGTCGCGGCCATTGCCGCTTCTCATGAAGCAGTGGAAGGTAAGTCCTTAGGGAAGCACGACCTGGTCATCAGGTTCCTGAGGGGAGCGAGGAGGCTGCATCCGCCTTGTCCTCCCCTCGTACCCTCTTGGGACCTCTCGGTAGTTTTAAGTGCTCTGCAGAGGCATCCCGTTGAGCCTTTGCAATCGGTAGAGTTAAAGTTTCTGTCCTTGAAGACAGCACTCCTGGTTGCATTGGCCTCCATCAAGAGGGTGGGGGACCTGCACGCATTCTCCGTTGACGAAGCGTGCCTGGAGTTCGGGCCGGCTTACTCTCACGTGATCCTGAGACCCCGGCCTGGATATGTGCCCAAGGTTCCCACCACTCCCTTCCGGGACCAGGTGGTGAACCTGCAAGCGCTGCCCCCGGAGGAGGCAGACCCAGCCTTGGCACTGCTCTGTCCGGTACGTGCTCTCCGCACCTATGTCGACAGAACGCAGTGTTTCAGGACCTCAGACCAGCTCTTTGTCTGTCATGGAGGGAGCCAGAAGGGAAGGGCTCTCTCAAAGCAACGGCTGTCCCACTGGATTGTGGATGCCATTGCTTTGTCTTACCAGCAGCAAGGCCTTCCGTGCCCCCTTGGTGTGACGGCCCATTCCACTCGGAGTGTGGCCTCCTCTTGGGCTTTAGCGCACGGCGCCTCGCTAACAGACATCTGCAGAGCTGCAGGCTGGGCGACACCCAACACCTTCGCCAGATTCTATAATCTGCGAATTGAGCCGGTATCCTCTCACGTACTCGTTTCGGCCAGTTCTGGATCCGCTCAGGTGTCTTCGCTTGCTCGCCACTCCACTCCCCGGACTGGATAAGTGCGATATTTCCTCAGTTCTTCCATTGAAGCCTTGAGTCCTCCAGCACCGACGATGCGGGCACCACTGCTGTGGCTCTGGATGCTGGCTAGGTGCCTCCATGCGTACGGTTCCCCCTTGGTAACCGTCTCATGTGTATTATCCACTGTAAGCCTCTCTGAGCATGTGTCTTCCCTTGGCAAGCCATCTGCCACCCCTGGAGCTGAAATTAGTAGCCACCTGCGGTTGGTGCTCCAGTGATTCCATATGTGTTCCTATGTGGCCATATGTGTATTCGTAAGTCCTCCCTTCGGTAGGCAGCTGGTAGCATGTCCCCTTCGGGATATGTTTCCCAGTGTACCTTGGTAATCCTGTGTCTAAGTCGGATCCCCTAAGGAAAACAGGTAAGGCTCGGGGGTTTAGACTTTCGCAGGGCACTGGAAGACAGCCTGAAGTTGGCGTGATGGCACAGACCCCCAATCTCCGTCACTTCTGACGTAACTCGAAGTGACTACGAAAGGGAACGTCTCGGTTACGTATGTAACCCTCGTTCCCTGAGTAGGGAACGGAGACGTTACGTCTCCCTGCCACTTCTGCTGTATCGCTGGGTAGATGCCGAGTTCGGTCTTGGCTCCTCAGCGAAGACATACTGCGGTTGCGTTCACTTCCTCCTTTTATACTCACGGAGTAGGGCGGAGTACGCTATGCAAATTTCCGCAGCCCCAAGGCATTGCATGCCATTGGCTCGTGTTTAAATACTCGAAGAGGATTGGCTTTCTATGCGAAATCCCCCAATCTCCGTCACTTCTGACGTAACGTCAGATCAGAATGGCGCGCACACACGGTTGGTGGGGCTCCGTGTTTGCTGCACTTTTTTTGGGATTAACTAGTCTCTTTTTAAGACTTATATATTATAAACATTGGTCGACCAAGCTTTCAACACCGACGCAATCACCGCCGATAACAAACAAAAAACAAAGCAAGCGCGCACGTCTTAAACAGAAACAACTTGAGCGTCAGAGACAGCACAACAAACAATGTTATCTGAGTCTCTACTTGAGTTTCCATTTGCTGTTCTTCTGCACTATAGCGGTATTTTCCACATTCTTTGCTTCTACGACTGGGTTCTTAAAACCTAGAACCCAACCAGAGTCTGGAAGAAATGATAAAGTACTAAGCTTTTCCCCCCAGAAAATTCATCTGAATAACTTTGGATACGGACAATTCATCATTTACCGCTCATTTTTAATTTTTGACTCAAAGCGCACTTGTCGTATAACACCAGGTCACTCCAACCGCATTAAAGTAAATAAATCTTGTGCGGTATCATACCTCTTCCTCCTGGTTCTGCTGGCGGGTGATGTGCAACTCAATCCAGGCCCAGGCCTAACGTCAGTGGATGCATCCGTGGGTGCGCCTGTTTATGGCGTGGCGGACCTTCTCCCCCCCGCGCGTGTGGAGTTTCTTGCATTGGAAGACGCAAGTTCGACCGGCTCCACGCTGCCCGGACAGCCCGCGGATCTTTGCTCTCTGTCCACCGGCGAGAGCGGAGCCTGGCGCGGAGACCTGAGGGTCGTGGAAACCGAGGGCCGTGACGTTGGAGGGTCGTGGAAACAGGCGGAGAAGCTGAGTGATGCCGTTGACGGGTTGATTGTGACCGGGACGATGGACAACAACAAACCGGCCTACGCGAGTACCCCGAACCGCTCAGCCAACAGTGCTGAGCGGCGAGGAAGAATCGTCACCGACAAAGTAAGATCACTCCAAACACAAGCATTGACTAAACAGAGACAAACTTTACTCTTTCAGACTGTTAATCATGCCAGAGTGGTCTGGGATCCCGTTACAAAGCCTAAAGGTATTTTAGGAGGTCATTAAAATATCAGAAGCTTACTCCCCAAGCAAGACGAGATCAGAATACTGTTGTCTGAGTCTAACATCGACTTTCTATGTATTAGTGAAACCTGGTTGCATGATAAAACTCCAACCTGTTTAATTGACGTTCCGGGGTATACATGTTATAGAAGGGACCGAACTGTAGGGAGGGGTGGGGGTGTACTGATATATATTAAGGACACATTTAATGCAAAGCAAATGTACCCAACTGTTGATATGTCAACTGAATGTTTATGCATTAATGTAATATTATCGCAAAGTATGCAATTCTACATTTTAGTGGTATATAATCCTCCCTCTGCATGCACCACAAAGCTTTGTGAAAATTTGGATGTTATGTTCAAAAATTTTAACCACAAGAACGAGGTGCTTGTTTTCGGTGATTTTAACATAAATTGGATGGATAAACAATGCAGGAAAAAACTGAAAATTCTTGCATCCAAACATGATTTTATTCAAATGATTGAAACCCCAACGCGAATTACCAGGAAGACTCAAACACTGATAGACTTAGTCTTTGCTAATAAACCTGATAGAATCATAAAAACATATAATTTAGTTACTGGTCTATCCGATCATAATATGATTTTAACTGCAAGAAAATTGACAAAGAAAAGAACAAATAGATTTTTAAATTCAAATAAGAACGTATATAAATTTGAAATTCCTCGTAAGAAGCAGATTGAATTTGAAACCGAGTTAAAGAGTGTTAACTGGGATGAGCTTCAACAATGTGATCAAACAAATAACTACTGTGATAAATGTATGTCCACTATTGAGAGCATTGTCAATAAATACACTAAAAAGCAAAAGAAATCCCAGAGAAAATATCAGCTACCATGGATGAACGATAACATTAGAAAAACGATGAAAAAAAGAGACTTGGCTTTGAAAACTTTTATTAAGACCCGAAGGGACATAGATTTTAAAATATTTAAAGGTTTGCGTAACCAAGTTATAAAAGAACTTAGACTGTCTAAATCAAATTACTATATTCACGCCCTAACAGAGGTTAAAGGGAACGGCAAATTAATGTGGAAAAAGCTAAATAGCCTACTAAATCCAAAAGGTAACTTCACCCAAACAAAATATGAACTTAGAAAGGATGAAAACACTATTACAGATAGCACACAAGTTGCTAATGAATTTAATACCTTTTTTGTACAATCCGTTGACAACTTAGCATCAAGCTTCCCAAGCTGCATTAATACAGGCTTGACAACAGTATACGTGCCTGAAGATCAAGCCAACTCATTCCAGCTGAAGGAGGTCGATCAGACAGCTGTTTTGAAAGCCATACAGGGCCTAAACACCTCCTTTTCGAAAGATATTTTTAATTTAGACACAGTGTTTCTTAAAAAATATAGCAGCATTTTGGTCCAACCTCTTACAAACATTGTTAATATTTCCATCAAATCCGGACAATTCCCAGATGGGTGGAAAAGTTCCCTGGTAACACCGATTTTCAAATCAGGAGATGACAAAATGTCTTGTAATTATAGACCTATTAGTCTTCTTCCAGCTTTGTCTAAAGTTTTAGAAAAGATTGTTTCAGAACAACTCATTCACCATCTTGAGATAAATCAATATCTTAGTCCCCTACAATTTGGATTCAGGAATAACCATTCCACAGAGTCTGCAATCTGTCTACTAACTGAAAATATCAAACAATTTCTTGACAAGGGAAATGTAGCTGGTGCTGTGTTCCTGGATTTAAAAAAAGCTTTCGACACAGTAAATCACAATATATTAATCTCCAAATTAAGCAAGTTTAACTTATCCAAAAAATCATTATCCTGGTTTGAATCATATCTAAAGGGCCGTGAACAATGTGTTGTGATTAACGGTGTGAGATCCACTTTTCTTGAAATCAAGACAGGTATTCCTCAGGGCACGGTCCTGGGACCCTTACTCTTCAGTTTATATATTAACGATTTGCCGGATGTAGTATGTCCAGATATAGGTCTTCTGATGTATGCAGATGACGCAGTTGTGTATGCTTCTGCTGATACCTGTACTACTGTGGCTGACAAACTTAATGCCAACTTGGAAAGAATATCATCTTGGCTGGCCTCATCTCATTTAACTTTAAATATTAAAAAAACAAACTCTATCTGTTTCTCTATTCAAAAACTACCCTCAGTACAACTTCTGAACATAAAAATTAATGGTGAACTTATCGAACAAGTACCTGAAGTAAAGTACCTTGGAATAAATATAGACTATCAGTTGAATTTCAAAAGTCACATTAAGAAAATCTATAAAACTGTTAGGGCCAATTTGAGCTGCTTTATGCTGATTAGAAATTGTCTTACTCTTGATTGCGCTTTTATTTTTTTTAACTCTATGATTCTTTCGCATATATCTTACGGCATAACCACATGGTCTCAACTCTCAAGCTCATCAGTCATCTGTCGAAACCATAGAGTGCCTTTATAACAGAGCCTTGAAAGTTTTGGATAAGAAAAGAATAAGGTACCATCATTGTCATATTCAAAGCAAATACAAGATTTTAAGTTTTGTTAATTTTATTTCTCTGCATTTGATTAAGCTGATTTTTAAATGTTTAAATGATGCTGCTCCACTACCGCTTTGCAAGATAATAACAAGACAACAAAGTACTAGATTAACCAGATCTGCTTTTAAAGTCAACTGTAACATCCCTTTCTGTAGAACATCATTTGCTCAGACTTCTGTTTCAGTGAAAGGGGCAAAATTGTGGAACTCTCTGCCAGATCATCTGAAATGCATCCCGACACTAGATATCTTCAAAAAAAAAACCAAATTGTGGTTAATTCAGAAACAGTGTTGTTCGCATATTTAGTTCTTGTCGACTCTGCCTTTTCTGTAAATTTTTTCATTTTTTTTTATTTTTTTTATTTTGCATTTATATTATATTCTATTATTTTTTTTCTCTATTAGTATTTTTATTCCTGTACTGCATTTTATCAAAAAGCCCTTACTGTTTTGTATTGCTCGTGTATTTTTTGCATGTATTGCATTTTACTAGAAAAGCCCTTCTAGGGACTAATGTTGTAAATTAGCTTTGGCTAAAAACATTGATACATGCATCAGATCACTGTCAAAGTGTATCTATGTTATCTGTATCTGTCCCTATCTAAATAAACTATAATAATAATAATAGTCTCCGTTCCCTACTCAGGGAACGAGGGTTACATACGTAACCGAGACGTTTTATTGATCAGTAATAGGCTAGCCATTATAACAGAAGTAGCTTCAGTCCAACGTACAGCATGATACAACGTTAAAATAGCCTAAATTTATATATATATATATATATATATATATATATACTGTATATATAAAGTTCTGAAACTTCACTTTGCCCTTAGCCAAAACAATTTACCAGGGAACCATTTATAGATTAATGAGACCAAAGATCGCCATTAGATAAACACAAGACGAATTATATCTCATGTTTAACCACTAGACTAGAGACATCCAAGCCAGCGGCAACCATCAGAAGCACTGGCCGAGGTACGGCTGTTCTGTGCATCTAACAACTCCGAAAACTTCAGATCAAATTTTTAAACAGGCGCTAGAGAGAGAAAGAGAGAGAGAGAGAGAAAATGGGGAGAGGGAGGGTCTGGATTGAGGCAAGGAGAGAAGTAGAATGCGAATGTGAATGAGAAAGACAGAGAGAGAAAGGCCAGACAGGGATGGAGGGGTGGAAAGAGTTTCCTATCAAGATGATGTGCTAGGTTTTATTTTTCACCCCATTTTTTCATAATTTACTTATCAAGTTGTTTCAACCCTGCATTATTTGTCAGAATAGAATTTCAAAGGCTCTGTTTTACATACAAGGAAATAGATAGTAGTTTCTCTGAAAAGAACAATATAAGTATTATAAAAATTGTCCAGCCTTCCCTTTGTGCTGGAGATTTCAAATCTCATTTTTGACATGCAAAAGGTGTATATGAGGTTACAACTGGTGCAATGTGTCTAAATATACCACAAATGAGATTTAATTTGGAGGTCTGCATTCCCATGGGACACAATTAGATTTCTTGTGGTGCATGATTAAATTAGAGTTGATTAAAGATAGAAATGGGCAGGACTTCTATAGGTGCGAACGAGCGGCCTGACAGTGGCCTTTAATTAAAAAATGTGTACGTGTTTGTTAAAAAAACAGAGGGTATAGTATCATAAACCATGCAGCCATGTACACAGCAGCACATGCGTCAAATAAGCCAGCCTTAAGAGCAGGCTAAGAGCAGGTGGTTCATTAGTACAATGACCAGCCTGTTCTCACATAAATGCGTCTCTATAACACGCATTGTGTATTGTCGTGTTATTTATATGCGAAAATGAGTTTTTACCTGCATATGAGATGCAGTTTTCACATGTATTTGATACTCAGTTCATTTGCGTGTAATACAAACTCACCCAACACCACTACTAAACCTACCCTAACCAACTCATGCATATCCTATGCACGTAAAAACTCACTTTAGACAATACACATGCGTGCTATAAAGATGCATTTAGTGTGATCAGGTTGCAATGACAGATCAAAGTGTGGACACGATGTAGTCAGACTTTGGATCTAAATTAAGCGGGAGTGGACAGGAAAAAAATCAATGTAAGCAGAGGGCAAATGTACAAGGACTAATGCCGGGCAGGAACGGGTGGTGCTGGATTAAAAAAAAAAAATACATTGAATATGAATGTTTGGGAGAGAAATGCTTCCAAACTTTCAGAGACAATGTAGATTTTCAAGTGAGAGGAGGTAGGAGGGTACAGACCAAATGGATGCTCTTAATACAAGCATCTTTGCCTTGAATTTGAACCACTAGCAGTTAGTGAATTAAGACAGAGAGGTGTAATATGTACTCTTGAGTTAAAGACCATGCCATCACATTCTAGCTAATTTGCAGAGATTTGCTTTCTGTAGACAGCAAGGCAGATTAAAAGTCTAGTCTGATAACAAAAGCATAGACAAGGAGATGTACAGCCTGGTAAGTTATCCTAGCCTTAGGTAATCTGGGATTCTGATTTTTTTTTTGATGTTGCAAATCTGCTAAAATTTGGTCTGTGAATTACAAATTTGGGTAACACTTTATTTTACGACCCGCAAACAACTGTGTAAGTACACTGAAATTACGGTATACGTTTCTGTAATTATAGTGTACTTCCGTGTAAGTACAAGGGAACAATATGTTAAGTTTGGGGTAATAAAGGGGTAACAAACAGATATACACCCTGCAAATAACTTTGTAAGTACACTGAAATTACGGTGTACGTTTCTGTAATTATAGTGTACTTCCGTGTAAGTATAGGGAACAATATGTTAAGTGTGGGGTAATAAAGGGGTAACACAAGCAAATACAAGCAAATTATTTAATTAGTTAAAAAAATAACAGGTACCTATTCTGTTAATATATTCCAGGCAAAAATTGTACGTCTGTTGTTTATAAAATGTATCAAATTTCTGGAAAAATATGTTCCTGTGCAATGTTACAGGGTAATTTTGACATCTGGGGGTTATATATATATATATATATATATATATATATACATATATACTATGATAAAAATTACATTTATTGGCTTTTCTTACTAGATTACTTAATGTTAAGTCAAAATAATTTGTTTGTGCTATGATTTTAATTTAGACCGTACCATGTGGTAATTAGTACTTACCTTATACCATTGAATTGCAATAACACTTAAATGTCAGGGCAAATATACTGTGTAATTAAAACGTTTTTTTTTTTATAACAGTAGCTTTCTCTGCAATTACAGTGCAAATTATGTTGTTTCGTATTGCTACATAGTAAGTAGCTTTGTTACCCCCTTGTTCTGCGTAGTTACAGGGTAAGTGTAACTCCTGCGGGCTGTAAATTAAAGTGGTGTTTGTTACCCCTTTATTACCCAAAACTTAACATATTGTTCCCTTATACCTACACGGAAGTACACTATAATTACAGAAATGTACACCGTAATTTCAGTGTACTTACACAGTTGTTTGTGGGTCGTAAAATAAAGTGTTACCCAAATTTGTACACAAATAAAACAATAAAACTGCCCAGGATAACAGAAACTACAGTTCTGAACTCTTTTGTGTTGAAAGCATACATTAAACTCTCTTGTCTTTTCCATACTGTACGTTCCCTTCCTCCTTCTCTACCACCTCCACCCCCATCCCCCTAGACAGCTTCTAGATTCAGCTTTCTTCCCTCGCACAGCTTCTTTGTTTATCCTTTAAAGGGTCACTTCACCCATTTGCATTAATCTTTGTATCTTTAGAAACCCAGTCATATTTTTGAATGGTCATTGTTTATTCCCTTATTTCCCCCCCGAGATGGGAGAAATAAGGATTTAAGTGTTTTATTTCCTGAAAAAACGTCACGATAAGCAGGAAGTCACATTTCATTGAAATGTCAACAGACTACACTGATTAGCTCATTATTATTCAAGGGTGTGGCACCCACTCACCCACAGGCCTATTACAGATCAGTGGGTGGGACTTCACTTGCAGAGACTGAAATCAATATGCGCACGCCATCATGTTTGGAAGCTAAGCTAACAAGCCCTGTGGAGATATGAAGTTATGATAATGATGGAAGAAACTAAACATGATATGCAGTGTTGTAGTACTCGAGACTCGGACTCGTCTCGGACTCGGTCTCGAGACCATATTTTAATGGTCTTGGTCTTGTCATGGACTCGTGTCCATTTGGACTCGGAATTGACTCGTACTCGAACATTTTTTTTTTTTTAGGACTCGGAATTATTCCCGAGTCCACTCGAGTTCAATTAAAAATATTTTTCATGATTATTAATGTATGTTAATAAAATATTTCTTTAAATTGATTGACATGCCCAGTGATTGGTGATTTTCTAGTGCGCAACTGCGCATGACAAATTGTAATAAAATTACTTTTAACACCACCTACTATGTGGCCTTTTTACCCTAAACTGATCATATTTTTTAAACTCTAAGTAAATTCAGTAAAAAAAAAAAAAAAAAAAAAAAGGATTTCTCTAAGTAAATAAAAGTAAATTAGGCAATCAACCCTCACTGGTCTCGTCTCGACTTGGACTCGACCGTCTCTGGTCTCGGACTCGACTCGGACTCGGACTCGACTCTCTATGGACTCGGTCTTGACTCGGACTCGACTCTCTCTGGTCTCGGTATCGACTCGGACTCGAGTGAGGTGGTCTCGACTACAACACTGATGATATGGAAGAGGGTTTTGAAAGTCTGCTGCTCTAATCCGATGTCCGTGGCTATCTTTACGAGCTGCAGTATAGTTTAGAGCAGCTGAGGCTGATGAAGAAGCAGGAGACGCCTGGCTGTCGCCTGTCGGTCGAGACGCCCGGACTGGGTCGAGCTCGGCGGCCTGCTGTTGCCTGTACTCTCGCTGTGTGTCACGGCCTACGGACACAGAGTCCGTCTGCTGCAGAGAATTTCAACGATGGCAATTTCTCCTGGAGGAAAGCTCTGAATCAGACGAGCACACGGACGTTTGTGTTGCGTTAGTTTCGCCTTCAGAACATCCAGGTATCATGCAGTAATTCACCATACAGAAATGTGTTTACAAATGTAACGTGAACTGGGTTTGTTGTTGTGGGAAGAAAGAGGCATGAACCGGCGAACATTTAAACATTTTAATAGTAAAATGAACAAATACAAATCGAAAATAATCTCGATCTGCCGTCGTCGCTCCCCATTTTATGCATTCGCTCCTTCGTGAGAGACGCACTGGCGCGCGCCTCACAGGTGTCTTTCATTATCACTCACGCCACCGGCCTCGCGCAGCACGCCGTCCTCTTACATCCCTCGCCCTCGATCGTCCTGCTCGCCACAGCCAACTAACTACACATTTTGTTTGAAATGAATTTCAAACTTTTACTCTGGTGACAGCTAATGCTAGCGTTGTAGACGGAAGAGTGAATTCTCTGTTTGCGCTGTTCCGGTGGATGGGTGGGTTAGTGGGTGTGGCTTGCGGAGCTGTGCAATGCAGTGGCATTCTGGGAACTGTAGTTTTTTAACACAAATGCGCCCCTTGGTTATTTTCTGTCTTTTCTCAGTCAAGAGGGCACCAAATAAAAAAAATATTTTACATTTTGACTACATATATGATCCACTTTCAATAAAGATTCATGTTGCAATGGGTGAAATGCTCCTTTAAGGTGGTTGTCAGATGCTAGTTTTGCATCTGAGTTTTGCAACAAGTACAAGAGAAAGAAACCCATACAGAATTCACAGTAAATATATATATATATTTTTTTTTTAACAGTTAATAAGCTGCCATTTATAAATTGAATCTTTAATAAGGCTCAGATGGAGACCCTCCAAATTGACTCTGCTGGGGACAGTGTGTGGCAAATTTACATCCCATATGGATATTTCTAAAATGCTTTCTGGATGTTACTGTAGGCTTTTTGACTTATACATAAACACACACGATGTAAATTGCTTAAAGCATGAAGATGCATTTTATTTCCAACTCTATAGACAGGGGGCCTGAGATGCCTCATTGACTGACTTATAAATCAGATTTTAAAAAATGCCTTTCCACTTGAAGGTAAGACAGAGCTAGTAGAGGATTTCAAAGAAGAGTCTGTTATCATTGATTCTTTGGATGGGTGTTTATGAATTCTGTTTAATGGACATTCACATTAGAAACGGATACACTTAAATGTGGTTCTCTGAAATTGAATCTTAAAATTGTTAAACTTGTCAGATATTGTTTTGTGCACTGAAGTTCTTGTGTTACTTGGAGCATGGTGAAAACTGTCTGAATGCTAATAAGAATGTCAGGGTTTAGAAAACCTGATGTTTACTAATGACACAGTTAATCACTTTGATCGCAGCTGGGGGCTGCTTATCTTCTGCTTATCGGTGTCACCTCGACCCTCAATTGTTTGAATGAACTTAATGACCAAAGGGTTTGCACAGTTCCCATAGATATCAGCACACAGACACAACATATAAATGGGTTAATAAACCCAAAATATAACATAGAGAGTTAGTAAACAAACATGCTTAAATCATAGATGTCTTACTTGAGGAACACAAAATTGTTGAATACTGTAGGACTCATCCAATGTTTCTGGTAAGCAGAGAGAGAAAGCAAGTCTACAAATCATGGTGGACTGAATTTTGCAATAATGATTTTTGAGATTCTTTAGCATTTCCAGTGAAACATGACACATTTTCTGCCCTTTCCTCTAACAGGAAGCTGCCCAAACTCTGAATATAAGTGACTAACTGCCCCTCAGTGTCTCACAGTGAACCTTTGCCTACTATTAAAGGGATAGTTCACCCAAAAATTTAAATTACCCCACGATTTACTCACCCTCAAGCCATCCTAGGTGTATATGACTTTCTTCTTTCAGACGAATATCAAAAATGTCCTGGCTCTTACAAACTTTATAATGGCATTGAATGACGGATGAGATTTTATAGCCTAAAAATGCATCCATCTAACATAAATGTAATTGCATTGGCTCCAGGGGATAATAAAGGCCTTCTGAAGCAAAGCGATGCGTTTGTGTATAAAATAACTATAACCAACAGACGGCAGTACGCATCGATTTTCAGTGGAAGAGCCCCCGACCTGACACATGACGCATCAACGAACGCAGAAGGACAGAGGATAGAAGAAAGATAGTCACAAATTAGAAGTCTAAAATTAGACTTTTTTAAGAGAAATGTCAGTGATTTGTTGCCCAGCCCTATTTGTTTGAACAGTGAGAGGCATCAAAACTTATGCTACTCCTACACTGTGTCAGGCTTTACTCTTTTGGCATAAGTTGACTTGCGTAGGCCGTCTGCCGGAAGCTAGTTATTTTAGTTTTTAAAGTTTTAAATATGGGTATTTTTCTATAGCAGAGCATCAATTAAAATGGCTCCATCTTTCTCCTTTACATCTGATAGATTGAGCCAGAGATGTCTCTCTGTCTTTCTGCCATAGACTGCCCAATAGCTCTAGTGGTCTCCTTGGTGGCCCTGAGTGACAAATCTGTGGCCCGACTCAGTTCTCAAACCGCATCAGGCCCTACCCCCTCCGTCACCATCTTCCAGGTACTTTAGAAAATCACCCTGGTATGCCTGCAGAATTCACATAGTGTGCAAACATGCGACAGCCTGAACTGCTGCCGTGAACATTTTACCCATCTGGGCTGATGAAGTTCTTAGTGGCTTAGTGGGCAGTGGCAGGGCCTTCAGTGACGATGCTAAGCAAGGGGACAGATAGCTTGTGAGTGTCAGTTCAACCCTAGGAATTGCACCATAGGCATCCCCTTTCAAACCCCTTATATCTGAATGCACATGCACTTAGGAGCTGAAAGATGGGACGAGAATGGATTGTTCCACAATCTAAATTATTATGGAGATCAGGAAAAAATGACAGGCCCCTTGGCAGTGGTATTGTACTAGATGACAAAAAGTGCCGTCCAACTTGCTTTAAGGAAGAGCACCCTGTTTCTTGGCTGGCCATTCGATGTTTAGTTTAGACACAGCACGAGTAACAACCTCCACTAGCTTCTTGTATGCTGGCAAAAGAGGTGGTGAATCCTCTTCCGCTGCTTCAATGCTCAACACATCCACCTCATTAGAGTGGCGTGTTATCTCTACACATTTTGAGCTATCCGCGTGTATGCGTTTATGTCTACGCCATTAACGTCCGAGTTATTCCGCGTGTCTGTACACGCCGTCAAATGTCCGCGCGAAACGAAGCAAAATGTAGATCTACATCTGGGGAGCGATCTTTTTTTTTCCTAGGATGGTAAGGGAACAGTCATAAATGCCATTAACCCCGGTTAGGTTTAGGGACGGGGTTGAGGTAAGTCATATCTTTTTTTTTTCCTACTATGGTAAGGGAACAGTCATAAATGCCATTAACCCCAGTGACGGTTAGGTTTAGGGACGGGGTTGAGGTAAGTCATACTGTATATTTATATATACAGTAATAACGTTAAGTCAACGGCGTTCATGAACACGCTGAAAAGTAATTATGCATCTTGATAGCACGCCAAAAATGGAAATACGAATTGGTGTGTCATACACACGCTACTTCATGAGATCAGTCTGACCTGTGGGATCCAGTGCTCTCTCGTTGGGATCGGAGGCCCGCACTCTCTTCTTCCGCCCAGGTAGAGAGTCCTGTGCTTCAGCTACCCAGCAAACAAATTTAGGTTCTGGGAACGTTCTGGGAACGTTAGTTTTTGGTTCCCAGAACGTTCCTAGAACGTTCCCGGAACATTCTCCCTACGTTATAAAAATGGAACCTAAAAATAACCTACATGGAACGTTCCTATAACGTTCTTGTTTGGTTCCCAAAAAATAACCTCATGGGACCATTCGGGAACGTTAGGGGAACGTTCTGTGTTTACAAACTCGTGTGACAGACAGACAGTACTATTATGAGAAAGGAATGGATCCGTGTTAGTTCTTAAAGTGAACGCAGCCAGATGTGTCTCATTAATTTAGTTGTCATAACAACATAATATTGCATTAATTGTAAGCAATCAGAATTAATAGCCTATGTATTTAATTCTGTCAGGACTAAAAAGACTATCCAGTGTTATTTTACATTGGATTACTTTATTGAGTTTCTGTAGTATTTCTAACATACCAACAACAACAACAAAAAAACTACTCCAAACTACTGTTCTTTTTTTTTTTATATAAATATAGGATTTGTGTTAGGCCTACATTCATTAGTCGAATCAAGAGTCAAATAAGGAATCGAAATCGAATCGAGAAGCGAATCAAAATTGAATATGTGAATTGATACCCAGCCCTAAAATCTCTGTCCCCACCAATTTCAAAATCAAACCTACGCCACTGATTTTACATTTATTTCACCTGTGCGTTTCTATGCTATCTGTTAATTTGTGCAAGTGAGATGAGTAAAGATCTTGCATCTGTTTTATAAATCATTATTTGTCTGTTTATAAGCAGCACATACAATATATTAGCTATAGCTATTAAATTGTTTGTGGTACAACCTACAGTTAAAAAATATAAATGTAAAATATATGATAATAACATTGATTGAGCAATTGATGTAAGTGAAAATATAAATGCGCAGAATTAAGAAAATAGTATTAATTTAACAACATAGTTGTAACTCTCTGTTTACAGTAGGCATAATTCTCATTGCATATGTCTAGCATGAGTCCAATTCTTCTGTTCGCGAACAGTTGTTTCACTCATTAATCTGACTATGCATCTGTGTATTTAATTGGCATTGGCTCGTGTGTGATAGTAATATGGATCTTAGTAATATTTTAAGTGATATAATTGATGTATAAGAGATCATTTTCGGCTTTCTCTGGCTCCCTGCACTGGGCGAATGCTAAACCGGAATTGTCTATCCGCACACTTGCCTGTGTCTTACCTTAATGCCTTTCTTATGATAATGCCCCTAATTCTATCATACTTCAATGGCCACTTAAAAAATAAAATCAGATCCAAAAGCACACACATCCACAGCAAAAACACTCAAGTTGGGTGCTTAACAGGAAAATATATATATAAAAGGAGGAAAAAAGTCGGCACACCTTGGCTCAAAAATTGAAAAAAAATGTAAAGGACTCACACACAGGTGGTAACGTCTCAAGCATGTAGGCTCTTTGTCAGACAACTAAACATTAAACACACCCCATCTTTATACTCTCAGGTGACCCTAGGTGAGTATAAAGGTATGCCGACCTTTTGTACCTTTTTTTTTTTTACACTTAGGCCTTTTCCTAATATGAACTGTTTCACCTCAAATGCAAGACATTGATTGCATGAGATTAATTTTGTATGAGTTCGTAAATGGCAGCCTATGCCCTTTTTTAGTGTATAGGCTATACTTTTTCTCATGTGCAGTAACATGTGCCATATTGCCACCCCTCAAAAATTCCTGCCCCTCTCTTACCACCCCATAAATATTTTTTAGATCTGCCCCTGAAAGGAAGTCCAGGGCTTGTGCAGTAAAAAGGTCGTTTAAAATGAAAGTTTTGTTTACCAGCGACCGTGTGTTGACAAGGCCCATCTTCAGTACAGATGAGTCACTTACCGCTTGCGTTGCTCGGCACAGTGGTCGAAGGTCACGGAGATTAGATCCGCCGCGGTGGAGGCAATGTTTCGTCCTGTGACGACGTGTGGAAATAATAACAGGGATAATCGTGCAAGGCTGCTGGAGCTGAGCTTCGGAAAAACGCCTTCCTGCAACGCGTCCATGGACCTGGCCTCCTAACGAGTAGAATTGGCACCTTGCACTATTCTCCCGAGCCGATACAGCTCTTTGACGAACAGCGAAGCCTCCTCGTTTGCCGCGCCTCCTCCGGCGCTTTTTTTAGGTAAGTCCGTAGGACACCTATACAGGTGTACTGGAAGGTTGGTCGGAAATGGCAATGGGAACGCTCCATTGGACTGTCCGCAGTGTGAGATCACAAAGCATATTCTGACGAAAGCACCTGCGCTCCCGGAGTGGAGCTAAAGTCAAGATGGTAGAACTTCACAAATGTGTGCGGGGAAGACCACCCCGCTGCATCACAAATGTCACCAATAGGAACTCCTGACACAAATGCCTTAGAGGCAGCCATACCCCGAGTAGAATGAGCACGGACAGCCAAAGGGGAAGGCTGACCTGCCGACTTGTAAGCAAGCGAGATGGCCTCGACCACCCACTTACTCAGCCTCTGCTTCGATGCCGGACAACCTCTCTTAGGAGGTCCAAAGCAGACAAACAGCTGCTCAGATTTTCTCCACAGGGTAGCTCTGTGGACGTAGGCATCCAGGGCCCTCACAGGGCAGAGCAGATTTAACCTCTCCTGGTCTGAAGTCCGGAACGGAGGCGGACAGAAGGCCTGCAGGACGATAGGCCTGACAACGTTTGTCGGGACCTTAGGAACGTACCCTGGTTTAGGGAGGAGAAAGGCCTTCGCCATACCGGGAGCAAACTCAAGGCACGAGGGAGAAACCGACAGAGCCTGAATATCTCCTATCCTCTTCAGGGAAGAGATGGTTAGGAGGAAGATGGTCTTTAAGGTGACACATTTTTCAGGGACATCTTCAATGGGCTCAAACGGTGCTTGGCAGAGCCCCTCCAGAACAACCGCAAGGTCCCATGTCGGTACCCTTGTGCGCACTGCTGGCCTCAGCCTCAAAATACCACGCAGGAAACGGATTACCAGTGGGTGTCTCCCGAGAGCTCCACTCAAAGGGACATGGTAAGCTGACAACGCCGCCACATACACCTTCAGTGTGGAGTGGGATAACCCTGTGGAGAAACGCTCCTGAAGGAATTCCAGCACCGCCAACACCGGGCAGTTAACTGGGTCCAACTGGTGCTCTCCACACCAAGAGGTGAACATTTTCCACCTCAAGGTATATAATTTCCTCATGGATGGAGCTCTGGACTGGAGGATGGTCTCTACGACCTCGGTCGAGAGACCTGACTCTATGAGCTGGGCCCCCTCAGAGACCAAGCCCACAGCCTCCAGAGATCTGGGCGGGGGTGCAGTATCGACCCGCATGCCTGGGAGAGAAGGTCCCCCCTGACCGGAATCTCCAACGGAGACCCGTCCAGGAGAGAAATGAGGTCCGAAAACCACACTCGGGCCGGCCAGTACGGGGCTATTAACAGTAGACTGACCCCGTCCCGGCGAACCCGCTCCAGAACTCCTGGGAGCAGAGCAATCGGGGGAAAAGCGTACAGGGGTGACCTCGGCCACTCCTGTACCATCGCATCCACCCCCAACGGGGCTGGTGGACTTAGAGCGAACCACAGCGGGCACTGTGAATTCTCGCTGGATGCAAAAAGGTCTACCACGACCGAAATATAGGAGCTCCACCACCTCGGGGTGGAGTCTCCACTCCCCGGGCCTCGGCCCCTGCCTCGACAGGATGTCTGCTCCCTGATTCAGATAACCTGGAATATACATCGCTCTTAAAGAAAGAAGTTTCCCCTGGGACCACAAAAGGATCTGGCGAGCCAGTTTGTACAGAGGGCGAGAGCGCAGGCCCCCCTGATGATTTATATAAGAGACCACCGATGTGTTGTCTGACCGGACGAGCACATGGTGGCCCCTCAGGTCTGACAGGAAGTGTTTCAAAGCCCGAAACACTGCCAACATCTCCAGGCAATTTATATGCAGATGATGAAGATGGTCCTGCCACAGACCCCGGGCTGAGCGACCACTTATGATCGCCCCCCAGCTTGTGAGGGAGGCATCCGTTGTTATAGTCACACGGCGATACGGAGCTCCCAGCACCGGTCCCAGGGATAGGAACCAAGTCTCTTTCCACATAGCCAGGGCACGGAGGCAACGTCACGTGACCCTGATTGTGCGGAACGGGTTTCCCCTCGGGGAGAACCCTTTGGTTCTGAGCCACCACCACAGCGGCCTCATATGCAGCAGGCCACGGGGAATAACGTTGGACGCTACCGCGAATAGACCCAGAATTCTCTGATAATCCTTGACCGTGAATGACTGGCCTAGCTTCGCTTGCCTGACAGCTGCGAGAATCGCCGCTATACGGGCAGAAGACAGATGAGCCTGCATCGTCGTTGAATCCCAAACGATGCCCAGAAAAGTGGTCCTCTGTACCGGAGAAAGCACACTTTTCTTGGCGTTGAGTCTCAACCCCAGATGGATCTGTCAGCGGGGATGGAGACGAGTTCCGAAGGGACTCTATCTCTGCCCTTACCTGACAGATCCATCTGCGATCCCCACGATGCAAGCCTTCGCCGTGCCTCGGCAGCAGCGGGACCCGAACCGCGGGGAGCGCGAACCGAGCCACTCTCCTCAAAGAGAGCCAGGCGGGAGCGGAGCGTCTTCATGGGCAGACGCTCGCATGCTCACAGCCAGCTCCCTCGAGAGCTGACTGAGCATGCTGCACTCCCAGACAAGCAACACACAGGTCGTGTGTATCCCCACCCGTGATGTATCATGGGCAGGGAGGAACACACTTCCTAAACTGCTGCTCGCTCGCCATAATTTTAGTTTTTTTTTTTTTTTTTAATGTGAAAAACTCCTGCCTAGAAATCTCTAAGGACAGACAAAAACACTTAATGGACACAGACTGATATGAAATCACACAAAGAGCGTTTGCTGAAGACTTCAGAACGCCTATGACGTTCCGGCTCGCCATTGGACTGATTTCATACGTGCTTCATACGCACACACGCAAAGGCGTTCCCATTGCGATTACACGCAGCTCGAAGTTCCCTGAACGGGAACCTAATGTTTAACGGTGCCGATTTAAACAACATCTAGAAACTGTTTGTTTCAAAAGAGTCGTGCATAGTCTGTCGGCCGTTGAGGCTTACATGTCCATCTAAGATTCCTTTAAATCAGTAAAATTCTAATTTTACAAATGCAGAGTCTTGCAACTCTTTGAGCACACATTTTCATCTACTTTTAAAAGTTCTACGTCCGATGTTGATCACGGACCTTTTAGCAGAGTCTTGCACAGTGTTCGTGCAGTGTGTCTTCTGGTTTTGTAGCTCAGAATAATTTGGGGTTTTAGGAATTCTGACTGAGGGGGCCTTCACGCATCGTTGAGTGGGCATTGCTTGGGGGCAGGAGAACTACGGTGACTGACGGGTTTCGGAGGAAAAGTTTCTTGAAACTGGTGTCCTCCTCAGTTACAGGTTCATTGTGAGTTCCACAGCGAACTCATTCGGAGCCGGTGGTGGTAGCACAGGCCCTCCTGGGCCTGTCCTGCTGAAATGCGCAGACTGGTCAGGGGAAGCTTGTGGTGTTTGTTTCCCCTTTCCCCGTCATGCTACAGTCTGTAAGAGTGTTGCAACTCTGTGGGTCAAGTTCGTGTTCGAGATCTTGTATCTGCTGAACAAACTTGTGGGTGGTCGCACGGACCTCTTGCGTGTTTCTTTCGCAGGCTGTGGCTTTTGAGTCTCTTTCAGTTCAGTCTCTGCTCTTTGCAAGAGTCTTCACTTTGTCAGAGTTTTTCGTTGAATTCTTCTCTGGTTCTTTTCTCTGACTATTCTCTTCAGTCTGTGTAGAAGATTAGACAGGGCGATATCGTACAATTATAATATCAGGCTTTTAAGAATAGTAAAAGAGCATTGTTTTACTAAATCTTGTCTTCACTCTGTCAGAAGAATCTCATTTGTTCAGAGGAGTTATAATTATTAATTAAAGCTGCAAACAGCGATGGGCGGGCCCTCGCACCTGTAGCACGTCGGGGTATGAGGCGGCCGCGTTGCATATTCTGGAGCTCAGCAGATGCAGCTGTGAATTCGCTACGCATCCAAACCACCCAAAAATTTACGTAAAATTCAAAATGTCCGACTTCCTGTTGGGTTTAGGGCATTGCTCCAAGAGGTTTTTTTGTATGTCTGGACATGATCCTTGTGCCACAGAAATTCCATACATGTAGGTCAAACGTGCTGCGAATACAGGAAAACGAGTTAAACGCCTTTAAAACGAGTTGAATACAGGAAACAGACTTTGTACTAGAAAGTAAAGATCCAGGATCGGATCTGATCACCTGGGGGGGCATCCGCGTGGATTACATGTCTCTGACGTGCTGGGAAGTTCAGAGAGAAGAGAGCGTTCAAAGGGCGGAGCTCACATT
Source organism: Pimephales promelas (assembly GCF_988280905.1). Classification (NCBI taxonomy): domain Eukaryota; kingdom Metazoa; phylum Chordata; class Actinopteri; order Cypriniformes; family Leuciscidae; genus Pimephales; species Pimephales promelas. The sequence goes on along the minus strand of NC_142780.1, from coordinate 10,769,506 downwards.
TATACTGCTTGAAAGACGGTAAACTAGGGAATGAACTTGTGCTCCCTGGGTGGATCGGCTTGCACGAACTTGCTATTTACACTTCCAGAAAACAAGTGCGTCACTGACCAGAAAAAAACTGGTCTAAAGTCAGTGGCGCGTTGTGCGTTGTTCATAATGCTATTTTAAGAGCACATGCTTGCCCAATGTAGCGGGTCCACAACGCGCATACACTGATTCTCTCATCAACACAGATGCAGTAGTTTTTATTTTTGCAAATCATACATTATAACAAGGAAAAATATAAACACATGAGGGAAATCATTGTGGTTTACATGAAAATTAAAAAAACGAATTACCCATTTTTTAAGGCTAATTGTAGAACTGGATCAGACCTGTTTGCCCAATAATGGCAAGAAACATACGTATAGGCTATAATGTTTAATCGACGCTGATGTGCGAGAGTTTTTCCCATCCCCATACAACGTCACCTCTCTGTCTTTTACTGTCCTGACAAGAACGTCGGTCTCATGTGAACGCTAGCTGTGAACGCTACTGGCGCGCGCCTGGTAAACCCGCCGTTATATTAACAATCCTTCATGCAACATGCGCACCTGTTCTTAAAGGGTTGGATGGCGCTCGGATTGGTTTATTTCACGTTACGCCCAAACCACACCTATGAATAATGAAGCTACTTCAGACCAACCCCTTTTAGATTTGCACCAGGCGCAAGAGGCATATATCCCTCCGGGAAAATAGCAACAGCGCCGGGACCCGCCCACAAAGTTACTTGTGCCATGCGCTTTAAAACTTGCGTTTCAGATCTTTAAAATAGGGCCCTCTATGTCACTTGTAACCCGATACCCACTGAAGTAAGTGGGGGGGGGGGGGGGGGGGGGGTGTGTATGTGTTTTCAAATTTCAAAACCCTCCTCGAATTCACCTCTTAAACACTGAAATTTTGAACACTCACCTTTGAACTTGAAAATAAAGAATAAAGATTTATGTTTATTCACTTACCTCTGTCTCCGGGCCTGTATCCTGACAACCATATTACCAAAAATTATTCTTGTTAATATTCAGCATCAGTGATGTAGATTCAATCATAATGTAACGTTGATTCAACAATATTACCATTGATTATTTTTGTTAATTTCAATATTGATTCAGCATCAGTGATGTAGAATATTGTAAGTTGATTCAATAGCATTACCATTGATTTTATTTTTTATTTTCTTCAACATAGTTTCAACATTAACTGAGGGTGCAAAAGTGATGTTGAAAAAATCCCAGCAAACAAATTTAGGTTCTGGGAACGTTCTGGGAACGTTAGTTTTTGGTTCCCAGAACGTTCCTAGAACTTTCCCTTAAGGTTAAGGGAACGTTCCCGGAACATTCTCCCTACGTTATAAAAATGGAACCTAAAAATAACCTACATGGAACGTTCCTATAACGTTCTTGTTTGGTTCCCAAAAAAATAACCTCATGGGACCATTCGGGAACGTTAGGGAAAACGTTCTGTGTTTGCTGGTATATCACTTTGTGATGTTGAATCAATACTATTTCTATTTTATTTTATTTCTATACTATTTTGGTTGAAATCTCAACATTGCTTCACCATTAACTGAGGGTGCAAAAGTGACGTTGAAACAACATCACTTTTTAATGTTGAAGCTTAGCTACGTATATTAACACCATTGATTTTTTTGTTGAAATCTGAACATTATTTCAATATTAACTGAGGGTGCAAGAGTGATGCTAAATCAACATCACTTCCTAACGTCATTTCAATGTAATCAGCGTTGACACATCAACACTGACTCAACATTGTTTCAATGGTTACATGCTATCTGGGATCTTTCTTCCTTAAGGCATTCATACACAGTCTCGACCAAAAGACAGTAAGCTTAATGTCATAGTTGTTCGAAAAATATCAGACCATTTAAGATACAGTATATTGTGATCACATGGTCAATGAAAACGAGGCCTCACAGCTGGGTTCGACTTCATGCGGCACTGCTCAGACCGATCTGTGTATGACATTTAAGTAACACTAGAGCAATTGGAAAGCAGGCGGCTCCGTACCCTTTCAAATCACCCTCACTGTGCTTTGATGTCATACAACAATTGGTCCGCACAGTGGCGCATGAAGTCGAACACACCTATTATTTCCAGTTATGTGAATGCTTCACTGTCAGAATGTTTCAATCTGTACCACTACTCTACGGGTTAATGGAAGTTCAAGTACAAGCATTTTTATATAGGTCTATGTATTACATTATCATATATTCTGCCATACACAACACAGGCTCAAAAGTTTACATACAGTTTGCTGAATCTGCAAATTGTTAATTATTTTAACACACTAAGAAGGATCATAAAATGTTGTTTTTTATTATTTATTTATTTATGTCCTAAATAAGACATTTTACATAAAATGTGTAACATATAGTCAAGACAAAAAAGAAATGACTCAAAAATAACTCAAAAATGTAAATACCCTTGATTCTTAATCCCGTTATTTCAATTTTCAATTTCAATTTATTTATAGAGCACAGATAAACACAACTTCCGTTGACCAAAGTGCTGTACAGAGGGAAAAATACAAATTAAAATACAAACAGCCACAGGGCAATTACTTCCACATTTAGTTTGCATACGACAGGTCAAATAAAAACGTCTTTAATCTCACTTTAAAGATGTGTAGGGTTGGTGCAGCTCTGATTTCTGGAGAAAGGCTGTTCCAGAGTCTAGGAGCGGCACTAGAGAAAGCCCGGTCTCCTCTAGTCTTCAGTTTTGTTCTCGGAGCCACCAGAAGGCCTAGGTTCGCCGACCTAAGAGCTCTAGGTGGTTGGTGAACAGTCAATAGGTCTGTGAGGTATGATGGAGGCATCCCGTTTAGCGACTTGTATACTAATAATAAAACTTTAAAAGTGATTCTATGGCGCACTGGTAACCAGTGCAGAGTCTTGACGACAGGAGTTATGTGTTCTCGTTTTCGAGTTCCTGTCAGAACTCTTGCAGCGGCATTCTGGACTATTTGGAGGCGATTGATGGATGACTCACTGATCCCCATATAAATTGAATTACAATAGTCCAGTCTGGTAGAAATAAAAGCATGTACAACATTTTCTAAATTCGAGACTGAGAGTATAGACTTAATTTTTGCCAGGGTACGAAGCTGGTAAAAGCTTGATTTCACCACTTGATTGACCTGTCTATCCAGCTTTAAGCCACTGTCCAATATCACTCCCAGGTTTTTAACATAAGGTTTAACATATGGTGTTAGGATCCCTAGATTTATATTTGTAGTAACATGTACACTGGAAGGTGTAAACACTACAACCTCAGTCTTGTTTTCATTCAGACTTAAAAAATTTTGCGACATCCATGCTTTCACATCCTCAAGGCAGTTGGCCATCTTGTCTAAAGTCATTCTGTGGTTAAGAGGAAAGTACATTTGAGTGTCATCTGCAAAGCAGTGATTATTCAAATCATATTTTCTAAAGATAGTACTCAACGGAAGCATGTATAAAGAGAACAACATGGGAGCCAGTGTGGAGCCTTGAGGAATTCCACATGTTAACTTTACTGGTGCAGATCGGTAGCTATTAATATTGACTGAAAAACTCCTGTTAGGAAGGTAAGAATGAAACCACTGTAAGACTGGGCCTCTAATGCCTACTATATGTTCTAACCGTGATAGCAGGACATTGTGGTCAATCGTATCAAATGCAGCACTTAAATCCAGGAGTATCAGTACTACCGAATGTCCAGAGTCAGTGGCCAAAAAGATGTCATTAAGCACCTTCACAAGAGCCGTTTCTGTAGAGTGAAATTTTTTAAAACCAGATTGGAAAATATCGTAAATTTTGTTTTCATTTAAAAACGTTTCAAGCTGACATAGAACTACTTTATCCAAGATTTTAGTTACAAATGGGAGATGTGAGATAGGTCTAAAATTTGATAGATTAGAAGAGTCTAAATTTGGCCTCTTTAATATGGGTTGCACAGATGCATGTTTTAAACGCTCAGGGACCACTCCCAACTCAAGGCATTTATTTACAAAGTGTAGGAGTGCCGGACTCACTACATTGAACACTTTCTTCACTAGTCGTGCAGGGATAGTGTCTAGCGGTTATCTGAATGATCCACAACTTGTTTCGTGATGGTTGTTCTTGAGTCCCTTGTTTGTGCTGAGCAGATAAACTGCCCAATGTTCTTCAGAAAAATCCTTCAGGTCCTGCAAATTCTTCAGCGTTCCAGCATATTTTGCATATTTGAACCCTTTTCAGCAGTGACTGTATTACACATTACACATTATTACATTGTATTACACATCTTCTGAAAGAGTACAGAATCTCCTGATCAAAAGACATGAAGAAGAAGCGGAAACAAGCAATAGCATGTAAGCAGATAATATGTAAAATAACATGATCATCAACATTAAACAGCATACAAATCAAAATACGTCATTAGTCATGTTACTGAATGAAATATCGACCCAGCACAAGCTATATGACTGTGAAGCTTTGGTGGTGTTGATGGACTCGATCTACTACATCTTTGTTTTGATCATACTTATGAATCCGAACGCAGCCACATTCAAGGTAAGTTTACTTAAAACAGATTTATTTTTGTTTGTTTAAAAGCAGAGGCTGTGTTCTTTCTTTTGATATTTTGCATGTTCAGACATTCATATAACAAAATATTCTGGGAGCCATGACAATTTTATGAAAATGGTAAAAAATGCAGCATGTGGCTGTCAACTTTTTTTTTTAAAGCTGACAGGAAAATAGTTAATCTGGTTAATTAAATAATTTCTTATTTTGAAGAGCCTCCTCATTGCTACATTTCGCGCATCGAATTTCCTTGGACACGGCAATGAATGAGATATTACATCACGCACTGTGGCCCCTTTTTTAAATTCAACATAGAACAAATAATCCATGCAATCTACTTGATCTACTCATCGTTCCTGCAACACTGCAAACTCAGCAAGAGTTCAAACTTTTACGTATCTTTCTTCTATTGGTCACACGTCATCACATGATATGAATTTTTGCAGGTCTTCAACCAAACTTTTGAAGCATAAGCTTGCGTTTCTGGTCTCCTGAATGTCAATAGAAAGAAATGTGTAGGCCTATTGTGACTGCCCTTTAACTCTCCATCAAGCACTGCACAAAGACTCACCCTGCACTGGTAATGTCTCACAGTGTCTGGTATTATCGCTATCCCCAAGGACTGCACAGATTGCTCTAGCCTTCCTGTAGAGTACTTACCTGATTGATTACCTAGAAATTGAAATTGACAGTGATAGCTAGCATGGGACAAAAATGTGGCATGTCCAAATAGATACACGCAATGTAAATGCAGACCAATAGATTAACAGGAAAATATTGATATAAGTATATTTTTGATATTCCATTCCAATTAGCCTATTTAATTTGTAAAAAACGTGATGACTTGTAAATAATCTAATAGTCTCACTGTACATTGCTATACTTGTTATGGTGAAGCTGTTGCTTACACATTTCATCTGTGCTTTGCTAGAGAACCCTGAATAATTTCAGATGCTCTGATTTGATTCTTAATTTTCCATCTGACAGTTAAATTAAATGTGAATTTAATGAACTGACTTATAAAATTATGTGACTGCAAATCCATTAAACTTATTTACAACTGTCATGAACTGCCCTGAGACACACAGGTTGAGGATCCAAATGCAGTATTTATTAAAAGATGAATCCACAACCATAATCCAAATCCAGGAAAAGGTCATAGACAAACAAAAAATCCAAATAATAACTGGGTTAAGGGTCAAGGAAAACAGAGAAATCCAAGGGAAAAGGCAGAGAATCAAGAAAACAAGAGAACTAATGAATTGTGATTTTAATCGCAACATATGTTTGTTATGATGCATATATCTCAATTTTAACAAACGAAAAGTGTGATGCATGTTCCACAACAATAACGTGCATAGTTCTTATCTACTGTCTTAAATGGGTCCTGCCCTGCCATCTGCACAAGATGTAAAATAAGTCTCTGATGTCCTCAGAGTGTGAAGTTTTAGCTCAAAATTCCAAATATATATTTAGCTCAAGATATTTTTTATATAGCATTTTAACATTTTCATTTTGTGAGGATAAGCAAAGACGCACAGTTTTTGTCCCTTTAAATGCAAATGAGCTACTTCTCCAGGCTCAGAGGGCAGAGCTTCAAGAGCTTGTCTGTTAGCAGCATAGACATAATAAATACATAGACACCCTATTGGCCGCTTTTATCAACCAAAAAGTTCCATCTCTAGTTATTTAAAATCTCGATAGTTAGACTTCTAAAATATTTTTTTTTAATAAAGAATGGTCAAGCTTAGGCTTGTCATGTATCTGGTTTTTATTCTTGGATAAGAATGGTGAAGACCCCCATATTGAGATATAATTCAAGTTTTCTTATTGTGGAAAAAGCATTTTCTGTGATTTACCAGATTTAAGCAAAAATAAAGATAACTTGTAACGAGGCTGGAGACTTAGTAGAATCCATTTGCAGCTTTATTAAAGTCACATCAAACAGGCAGGGGTCAGAGAACAGCAAAACAGGGTTTTCAGAGAGCGGGCACAGAGAGTAGTCAGATAACAGGCAGAAGATCAGGGCAGGCAGCAAACAACGATAATCCAAAGCAATCTAAGTCAAGACAGGCGGCAAACAGGCAGTAGTAATATAACGTTCCAGGGTCAGTAAACAGAAACAGCAAGACAGGGAAAACCGCTCAGTCATTACAGGCCGTGGCAATTCAATACTTCGCACTGAACTTACCAAATACCAAAAGCCGACGTGAAAAATACTCATGAACACCCCCTCATGTGGTATTTTCCACTGGGCAACTCGTAGAATATTTTGATGGACGAGTTGCCGAGATGAGATAACCTTTGATCTTTTCAAAATGGCGGAGAGCACCGCAAGAGTTGTGAATGGTAGGCTATATAGGCTACAGCATATTATTTACCTTTTAGACAAACGCGGGTCGGCGTGTATGGTTGGGTTGCGGAGAGTTCAGGTTACGGAGAGTTTGTGAGATAGTGGTTTTCTAACACCGACTCCCGTATAATGGAAATCATTATGAACATCAGCTATGTTAATTATTTCCCATCTGCCTTTCTGCGGTTATCTCGGGACGCTTGTCCCGAGAAAAATGGCATTCGTCAGGTCCAGTTTTGTGTCCAGCCTCTCACAGGGATTTCGAATGCCCCAATGCCTGTGATGAGAAGACCAACGCCTGTGAAGAGACGACTCAACGCCTGTGATATGTTATGACGCCGTTTTATACATAAACAATATTTATATTTAATATTTATATATAAACAATATGAATGTAAGCCAGAGGAGAACTGGCCCCCGACTGAGCCTGGGTTCTCCCAAGGTTTTTTCTCCATCCAATCTGATGGAGTTTTGGTTCCTTGCCACTGTCGCCTTGCTTTTGGCTTGCTTAGTCGGGGTTATTTAATATTTAACAATATTATTGATCTGTGATGTACTACTTTCATGTTATCACTGTGAAGCTGCTTTGATACAATCTGTATTGTGAAAAGCGCTATATAAATAAATGTGACTTGACTTTTGAGTTTTGATAAATCATTTTCTTGCTGTTGCAGATGACTTCTAAAATAGTTTTAGCTAAATAACAGGTCTGGATCTCCATCTTTTTACCACATTACGACAACAAAAGGACTTGAACGCAACACACTGGTAAATACCAGTTCACAAGTGGAAAATATCCTATTTTCCATAGCACGTGAACGCAGCATGAGTGTGGCTTTATAGCAAGTCTGAATTAGGTGCAGGTGTGTGTGCAATCAGTTCCAGGAATGAGGCATTATGGGAATCAGATTTCCAGAGTAAACTAGAGCTGTGTCTGAAACCGCTCACTCGTTCACTCATTCACTAATCCATATATAGTGTATGGCATTTGAGTGCACTATATCTGCAAGGAGTGAACGAGATGAAGTGAGTGAATTTGGACGCTGACGTTTACACTGTGCGTCGGAGAGTTGGAGCTGTCGCAGAAAAGGCTTTGTCACGCGTACTGATAAAACTCCTTTTATCTTACATTACCTACTTTATGAAATAATATTAACAACAATAACAATCATAATGACTTTATTTTGTAATTATACCTCCGTGCCAGCTTTGTAGTTTCATCGACTGAAATTGTCTGTTAACTCTCACGTTCAGATGACGTGTCGTCGAGCGCCCTCCGGCGACCGTTATTATATTCAAAACGACGATTAACGGATATTTTTCAAATCCTCCACTGGATGTAATGTAATCTCAGTTCTCTCCGCATTGGATTGTGGGAAATAGGGCTTCAGCAAGTGTACATCGAATGTACACTCGAATTCAGAGAGGATTGTGGGTAAAAGTAGTGAATGAATGTAGGGAATGATGTTGTTCACTCAGAATTCGGACACCACTACAAAATGGCCGACACCCGATATAGTGCACTATATAGTGGATAGGGAGCGATTTCAGACACAGCTTAGTATTCTGGTGAAGGCTTCCTCTGGTGGTGAAGAGGAGGCGGTGCAGGAGCCTGCTCCGTAACATAACTGATGGATCCTTTATGATAATATGTTATGGTACAACTAGGCCTACAGTGCAATGCAAGTAGCCTAAATATAACTGTTACGAATTGGGAAGACTCAGTGGGATCCATTTGCAGCTTTATTGAAACAACGTCAAACAGGCAGGGGTCAGATAACAGCAAAACAGGGTATTCAGAGAGCGAGCACAGAGAATGGTCAGGTAACAGGCAGAAGATCAGGGCAGGCAGCCAGAAACAATAATCCAAGGAAATCCGAATCAAGACAGAGAAGTAGTGTGTGGAAGTGGCTTTTATGTGTGTGTAAATGCGGTGCAGGTGTGTGTGTGTGTAATCAGTACAGTGCAGGTGTATGGTGTAATCAGTCCAGGGAGATGTATGATGGGAAATGTAGTTGTAGAGTTGGTCAGTCTGACATGGAGTGCCCTCTGGTGTCTCTCAGGGGCACTCCAGCTAGTGATCGTTACATAGCAAAGTCTCTGGATTAGCAGAAGTAATGTAAACAGTCTCTGAATCGGCCATCTTGTCCATAGACACTGGCTCGGAGGCGGCTATCTTGTCCATAGACACTGGCTTGGAGGCTGTGACGTGAACAGTCTCTGGATTGGCTGAAGTAACGTGAACGGTCTCTGAATCGGCCAACTTGTCCTTAGACACTGGCTCGGGGGCGGCCATCTTGTCCTTAGACACTGGCTCGGGGGTGGCCATCTTGTCCTTAGACACTGGCTCGAGGGCGGTGACGGGAAGCGTCTCTGGCTCGGCAGAAGTGACGTGAAGCGTCTCTGGCTCGGCAGACATGGCATGAATAGTCTCTGGATCGGTAACAGGACAAGACAAGGATTTACAGATGGCCTCCATAGCCGTGACATGACAGGCTGAGAGAACATTGCTGGGTGCTTCCACCATAGAAGGGGCTAAAGTGAGCCCCACCGCTTCGAGAGGTCCTGCAGCTCGTGCCGCCACCTCTGGTGAAACTGCAGCGGGTGCCATCACCTGGGGCAGTTCTGAGGTGGTGTACACTGCCCAAACGTAACCTAGAGCGATTCCCATCATGGGAAGTGCTTCTGACAGGGTAATTAGTGCAGGAACAAAATGATTAAAAGCAGTAGGTTTGGAGATACCAGCTGCACGTGCAGACCCCAAAGGTGTATCCCTCACACTGGAAAAATCGAAGCACTGACCTTGAATATCTGAGCGTGGCAGACAGAACGTGAGAAGACTCTGGCTGGTCAGCGGTGACATGAAGAGACTGTGGAAGGTCCGTTGAGATGTCAAGGGACTTGTGATGATCAGTTGAGACATGACTTGACTTGTGATGATTAACCGTGACTGGGCTTGACTCGTGATGATCAGCCGTGACTTGGCTTAACACTTGACTATCAGCTATGATGGAAAGGGATGTTGTTGTGTCCGCCATCTTGTGAGCGTGCTCTGGTACGACTGGCATTACCTGAGTGAGTGCGGAGTCGTGCTCCTCTGCGACACCCACAGTAAACGGTGAACCGTCAACAAGGCATAGTCCATAAACTGACTGAACGGGGACCCTCACGGATTAAACGGGATTTTAGTGGTTGATTAATGCCCTCACAAAAATAAATCTATGAGCACACAGTCTGGCATATCAGAAAAATAGGCGAGATCCAAATACTCCTGTATATAATCCTCAAGCGATCACGAGCCCTGCTCGAGCTTTAATAACATTTGTGCGTTGTCCATACCTGGCCAATATCCACAGGGAAAGCCACTGGAACCTTGTGTGGCGAAGTATTCGAATTGGGAATACTCAGTAGGATCCATTTGCAGCTTTATTGAAACAATGTCAAACAGGCAGGGGTCAGATAACAGCAAAATAGAGTATTCAGAGAGCGAGCACAGAGAATGGTCAGGTAACAGGCAGAAGATCAGGGCAGGCAGCAAGAAACAATAATCCAAGGCAATCCGAATCAAAACAGGCAGAAGTCAGGTAACAAACCAGGGTCAGTAACCAGAACGGCAAGATAGGATAAACGCTCAGTGATTACAGTCAGTGTCAATGTGATACTTCACAGAAGAAGTAGTGTGTGGAAGTGGCTTTTGTGTGTGTGTAAATGAGGTGCAGGTATGTGTGTAATCAGTACAGTGCATGTGTATGGTGTCTGGTGTAATCAGTCCAGGGAGGTGTATGATGGGAAATGTAATTTTGAGAGTTGGTCAGTCTGATATGGAGTGCCCTCTGGTGTCTCTCAGGGGCACTCCAGCTGGTGATCTTTACAACATAAAGTGACAAGTAATAGTAAATATTTTAGTCAATAAAATAGACAAATAGTATACAGCAAATAAAATGGTAATGAATAATAGTATAATTGTATAATATCATAAGTACAATAATAAAATCATAAAAATATTGATAATAGTGTATAGTTTATTAATATTACTATAGCAATAAAATAAGACATTTCAATTACAGAATAGAAACAATAAAAAATAAGTTAAATAGTGACTTTAATATTTAACTCTTTTGTTAAATTGTCAGTTCCCTTTCGTAGTCACTTCGAGTTACGTCAGAAGTGACGGAGATTGGGGGATTTCACATAGAAAGCCAATCCTCTTCGAGTATTTAAACACGAGCCAATGGCATGCAATGCCTTGGGGCTGCGGAAATTTGCATAGCGTACTCCGCCCTACTCCGTGAGTATAAAAGGAGGAAGTGAACGCAACCGCAGTATGTTTTCGCTTCGGAGCCAAGAGAACCTCTTCACTCCTGAAAGCTATTACAAGACTCTTCGAGACGAGCGTCCTCTTCAGTGTTGGTGTGACGGCGGTACCCAGCGAGTTTCTGCATTGCCTGCGATCTGTGCAGTGGTCTGCCAGACTTTGCGCTTCTCCCTGGTCGCCTCAGCGCTGAAAGAGTGAATTTCCTCCTCTCTGTAAAAGAGCTACACGCGGCACGTCTTTTTAAAGACGGTTCGCCCGTGTTCTTCTGGATGCGGTCGATTTCTGTCGTCATCTGATGGTCGCGATCGCTGCTCTGTATGCCTGGGCATTCAGCATGCAGCAGCAGCGTTCGTGGATGACTCATGTTCCTGCTATGGGGACATGACTATCTCCACACTGAGGTTAAAAAATATATATATATATATATATATATAAAAAGATATGTATATATATATATATATTTTGTATATAAAATATATATTTTTATATATAAAAAAAAAAAAAAATCTCACTAGAGTGAGAGCCCCGGTCCCCCTTACTCGATCGGCTTCCTTCACGAAAGGGGGCCCGTCGACCGGGGACCCGGCGAATTAACGGTGACGGTGTGGCATAAAGCCCCGACGATTTCTCGGGCCACACCTCCCGCCTCAGTGCGTGAGCCAGCGAGCGTTAGTTCGATTCAGTCGGCTGCCTCTTCAGTGGTACCGGCTGCTTCGAGCAGCGCTCCAGATGATGATGTGATGTCGATCGCAGCATCACTAGGCGGGCTACAGTCCTCGGGAGATGAGGATGCGGCTGCACTGCCCCCTTCGGGAGAGCCAGCGCTGCCCGTGTCGGATCCCGAGCTGACGGCATGCTGTCTCAAGCCGCTGGGAGTATTGGGTTAGAGTGGCATCCTCCATTCTCCCCCGATCTCTCACGGAGGGATAATTGGTTTTTGGACAAAGCTGCCGCCGCGAGGCCACGGCCAACTCCATTGCCTTTTTTTCCCCGAGCTGCATGCGGAGTTATCGCGCTCTTGGGGGACTCCTCTGTCCACTCGAGAGCGCGATCTCTCCCCCGCCTTTCCCCCCTCGATGGGGGGGCCGCCCGTGGGTGCACTGGGATGCCCCCGCTGGAGCGTTCTGTTGCGATACAGCTGTGTCCACAGGGCGCCTCCTCCGTGGTCCTCCTAGGCACCCATCCAAAGCCTGTAGGTTCTCGTCTGCCATGGCGGCGCGTTCCTATAGAGCGGCGGGACGGGCGGCCTCCGCTTTGCATGCGATGAGCACTGTGCAAGCGCAGATGCTCAGAGATATGCTCGAGGGCGGGACTGATCCAACGGCATTCGAAGATTTGCGGTCCGCCACTGACCTAGCTCTCCAAAGGGGCAACGAAAGTGGCCGCTCGCGCCGTTGGTCAGGTGATGGCCACTAGTGTGGTCCAGGAGCGTCAACCTGGCAGACACTCGGAGCGCTGAGCGGATTCGTCTGCTCGACGCCCTTCTCTCCCAGGTTGGCCTTTTTTGGCGGTGCAGTCGAGAACTCTTGCCCAGCAGTCTCCACTGCCCAGGAGCAGACAGAGGCAATCAAACATGTTCTGCCCCGACGACCAGCTGCTGCCTCCACCCAGTCGTCGGCACAGATGCCTCCCGCTGCTCGCCGCCGAGGACGCCCCCCCGCGGCTCCCCTGCCTCCCGCCCCGCCCCAGCAGCAGCCTTCATCCGGGCCACGGCGTGGAGGAGGCCGCCGGCAGGCGTCACAGCCCCCTCAGGCCGCACACCCCGCTAAACGCCAGGTAAGCGATGATCCTGATACGGGCTGCTCAGTGATGGAGTGGAGTTTTTCCCCAGGAGGCGGGAGCAGGCCCCCTCCTGCCCCCGGTGGAGGGCCGGGGGGAAAATCTTTCGTTTTCAGTTCCCGCTGCTCGCCCACGGGTGGGCAGCGCCCTGAGTTGGTTAAGAAGGACTTGACATCATCACTGAGCCCACAGTCTGGAATGAGTGCGCTCGACGTTCCAGTGCGTCAGCCCACACATTCCTCTCTGTCTCTGAGGGTGCGGAAGGGTGCGAGTGTCGTCCCCGGGCTACGCCAATCCCTTCCCCCTCTGTCGCCAGACCCCCGGCGGAACGGACCCCCGTGGAACGCTCCGCTTTCCCTGGTCCCTTCCGTCGGGGAGCGGGCTTCGACGCATCCGAGCTGGGTCATCCCTGCACGCGTGCCAGTCGACCCGCCACGCTGCCCCTCCGGGGGGACGTCTGTGGTTCACATGACCCCGTTGGCTCACTTCCTGGAAGCCTGGCTAGTGCTTCCCGGGATATCCCGCTGGGTCATCAGAATGATCAGATTCGGCTACGCGATTCAGTTCGCACGGTCTCCTCCCCGCTTCAGGGGAGTTCGCTCCACGATAGTTGGTGGCAATGCCCCAATCCTGAGAGCGGAGATTGCGACCCTGCTGGCGAAGGGTGCAATCGAGACGGTCCCTCCAGCCGAGGTGGAGTCCGGGTTTTACAGCCCCTACTTCATTGTCCCCAAGAAGACCGGTGGGTTACGACCGATCCTGGACCTGCGCATTTTGAACCGTTCTCTCCATCGACTACCGTTCAAGATGCTCACGGCCAAACGCATTTTCGAATGTGTTCGGTATCAGGATTGGTTTGCAGCGATCGACCTGAAGGACGCGTACTTCCATGTGTCCATCTTACCTCGACACAGACCGTTTCTTCGGTTTGGCTTCGAGGGCCAGGCATATCAGTACGCCGTTCTCCCATTCGGGTTAGCTCTGTCCCCTCGCGTCTTCACGAAGTCGTCGAGGCAGCCCTTGTTCCCCTTCGCGAACACGGGGTTCGCATCCTGAATTACCTCGACGACTGGCTGATACTAGCACACTCTCGAGCTCAGCTTTGCGAACACAGAGACTTGGTGCTCCGGCACCTAGCCCATTTGGGCCTTCGGGTCAACCGGGAAAAGAGCAACTTTGCCCCGTGCAGAGGATCTCTTTTCTCGGCATGGAGATAGACTCGGTCGCCATGTCCGCGCAGCTCACGAACAAGCGCGCACTCACTGCTGGCTTGCCTTCGTCAGTTCGAGGGCAAGAGTGCGGTTCCACTGAAACTTTTTCAGAGGCTCCTGGGGCATATGGCATCCGCGGCCGCGGCAACGCCGCTCGGTTTGCTTCATATGAGACCGCTTCAGCTGTGGCTTCGCGATCGAGTCCCGAGGTGGGCATGGCATCGCGGCTCGCTCCGAGTCCCAGTGACTCCGGCATGCCGGCGAACCTTCTTCCCGTGGTCGAACCTCAGCTTTTTACGGACAGGTGTCCCTATTCAGCGAGTTTCCAGACATCTCGTCGTCTCCACGGATGCATCTACCACGGGTTGGGGTGCCATGTGCAATGGGCATGCAGCCGCCGGTTCCTGAACAGGAGCCCAGCGCCTCATGCACATCAATTGCCTCGAGCTGTTGGTAGTACGGCTCGCCCTGCACCGCTTCCGAGCGTTGCTCAAGGGCCAGCATGTGCTTGTCCGCTCAGACAACACTTCGGCAGTAGCGTACATCAACCACCAGGGGGGTCTACGCTCACGCCAGTTGTCGCAGCTCGCCCGCCACCTCTTGATATGGAGTCAGAAGCACCTGAGGTCCCTTCGTGCAGTTTACATTCCTGGAGACTGGAACTGGGCAGCCGACGAGCTGTCCCGGGTCCGTCCCCTCTCCGGCGAATGGCGACTCCATCCCCAGTCGGTCCAGCTGATTGGGACGAGTTCGGGGAGGCACAGATAGACCTGTTCGCCTCTCGGGACTCGTCCCACTGCTTCCAGTTTTATTCTCTGACCCGCGGCACTCTCGGCTCGGATGCGCTGGCGCACAGCTGGCCACGGGGCCCACGCAAGTATGCGTTTCCCCCAGTGAGCCTCCTTGCACGGGTGTTGTGCAAGATCAAGGAGGACGAGGAGCAGGTCTTGCTGGTAGCCCCTACTGGCCCACCAAGACGTGGTTCTCCGATCTCTTGCTCCTCGTGACAGCACCTCCTTGGCCTATTCCTCTGAGACAAGATACTCTCTCAGAAACGGGGCACTCTGTGGCACCCTCGTCCCGATCTTGGAGGCTGCACGTGTGGCTCCTGGACGGCACGAGGCAGGTTTGAGTTCGCTGCCACCTGCGGTGGCGGCAACCATCACTTCCGCAAGAGCGTCGTCCACGAGACACCTTTATGCGTTGAAGTGGAACCTCTTCGTCAATTGGTGCTCTTCTCGCGGAGAAGACCCCGGAGATGTTCGATCAGTGTCGTGCTTTCCTTCCTGCAAGAAGGGTTGGAGCGCAGGCTGTCGCCCTCCACCCTTAAGGTTTACGTCGCGGCCATTGCCGCTTCTCATGAAGCAGTGGAAGGTAAGTCCTTAGGGAAGCACGACCTGGTCATCAGGTTCCTGAGGGGAGCGAGGAGGCTGCATCCGCCTTGTCCTCCCCTCGTACCCTCTTGGGACCTCTCGGTAGTTTTAAGTGCTCTGCAGAGGCATCCCGTTGAGCCTTTGCAATCGGTAGAGTTAAAGTTTCTGTCCTTGAAGACAGCACTCCTGGTTGCATTGGCCTCCATCAAGAGGGTGGGGGACCTGCACGCATTCTCCGTTGACGAAGCGTGCCTGGAGTTCGGGCCGGCTTACTCTCACGTGATCCTGAGACCCCGGCCTGGATATGTGCCCAAGGTTCCCACCACTCCCTTCCGGGACCAGGTGGTGAACCTGCAAGCGCTGCCCCCGGAGGAGGCAGACCCAGCCTTGGCACTGCTCTGTCCGGTACGTGCTCTCCGCACCTATGTCGACAGAACGCAGTGTTTCAGGACCTCAGACCAGCTCTTTGTCTGTCATGGAGGGAGCCAGAAGGGAAGGGCTCTCTCAAAGCAACGGCTGTCCCACTGGATTGTGGATGCCATTGCTTTGTCTTACCAGCAGCAAGGCCTTCCGTGCCCCCTTGGTGTGACGGCCCATTCCACTCGGAGTGTGGCCTCCTCTTGGGCTTTAGCGCACGGCGCCTCGCTAACAGACATCTGCAGAGCTGCAGGCTGGGCGACACCCAACACCTTCGCCAGATTCTATAATCTGCGAATTGAGCCGGTATCCTCTCACGTACTCGTTTCGGCCAGTTCTGGATCCGCTCAGGTGTCTTCGCTTGCTCGCCACTCCACTCCCCGGACTGGATAAGTGCGATATTTCCTCAGTTCTTCCATTGAAGCCTTGAGTCCTCCAGCACCGACGATGCGGGCACCACTGCTGTGGCTCTGGATGCTGGCTAGGTGCCTCCATGCGTACGGTTCCCCCTTGGTAACCGTCTCATGTGTATTATCCACTGTAAGCCTCTCTGAGCATGTGTCTTCCCTTGGCAAGCCATCTGCCACCCCTGGAGCTGAAATTAGTAGCCACCTGCGGTTGGTGCTCCAGTGATTCCATATGTGTTCCTATGTGGCCATATGTGTATTCGTAAGTCCTCCCTTCGGTAGGCAGCTGGTAGCATGTCCCCTTCGGGATATGTTTCCCAGTGTACCTTGGTAATCCTGTGTCTAAGTCGGATCCCCTAAGGAAAACAGGTAAGGCTCGGGGGTTTAGACTTTCGCAGGGCACTGGAAGACAGCCTGAAGTTGGCGTGATGGCACAGACCCCCAATCTCCGTCACTTCTGACGTAACTCGAAGTGACTACGAAAGGGAACGTCTCGGTTACGTATGTAACCCTCGTTCCCTGAGTAGGGAACGGAGACGTTACGTCTCCCTGCCACTTCTGCTGTATCGCTGGGTAGATGCCGAGTTCGGTCTTGGCTCCTCAGCGAAGACATACTGCGGTTGCGTTCACTTCCTCCTTTTATACTCACGGAGTAGGGCGGAGTACGCTATGCAAATTTCCGCAGCCCCAAGGCATTGCATGCCATTGGCTCGTGTTTAAATACTCGAAGAGGATTGGCTTTCTATGCGAAATCCCCCAATCTCCGTCACTTCTGACGTAACGTCAGATCAGAATGGCGCGCACACACGGTTGGTGGGGCTCCGTGTTTGCTGCACTTTTTTTGGGATTAACTAGTCTCTTTTTAAGACTTATATATTATAAACATTGGTCGACCAAGCTTTCAACACCGACGCAATCACCGCCGATAACAAACAAAAAACAAAGCAAGCGCGCACGTCTTAAACAGAAACAACTTGAGCGTCAGAGACAGCACAACAAACAATGTTATCTGAGTCTCTACTTGAGTTTCCATTTGCTGTTCTTCTGCACTATAGCGGTATTTTCCACATTCTTTGCTTCTACGACTGGGTTCTTAAAACCTAGAACCCAACCAGAGTCTGGAAGAAATGATAAAGTACTAAGCTTTTCCCCCCAGAAAATTCATCTGAATAACTTTGGATACGGACAATTCATCATTTACCGCTCATTTTTAATTTTTGACTCAAAGCGCACTTGTCGTATAACACCAGGTCACTCCAACCGCATTAAAGTAAATAAATCTTGTGCGGTATCATACCTCTTCCTCCTGGTTCTGCTGGCGGGTGATGTGCAACTCAATCCAGGCCCAGGCCTAACGTCAGTGGATGCATCCGTGGGTGCGCCTGTTTATGGCGTGGCGGACCTTCTCCCCCCCGCGCGTGTGGAGTTTCTTGCATTGGAAGACGCAAGTTCGACCGGCTCCACGCTGCCCGGACAGCCCGCGGATCTTTGCTCTCTGTCCACCGGCGAGAGCGGAGCCTGGCGCGGAGACCTGAGGGTCGTGGAAACCGAGGGCCGTGACGTTGGAGGGTCGTGGAAACAGGCGGAGAAGCTGAGTGATGCCGTTGACGGGTTGATTGTGACCGGGACGATGGACAACAACAAACCGGCCTACGCGAGTACCCCGAACCGCTCAGCCAACAGTGCTGAGCGGCGAGGAAGAATCGTCACCGACAAAGTAAGATCACTCCAAACACAAGCATTGACTAAACAGAGACAAACTTTACTCTTTCAGACTGTTAATCATGCCAGAGTGGTCTGGGATCCCGTTACAAAGCCTAAAGGTATTTTAGGAGGTCATTAAAATATCAGAAGCTTACTCCCCAAGCAAGACGAGATCAGAATACTGTTGTCTGAGTCTAACATCGACTTTCTATGTATTAGTGAAACCTGGTTGCATGATAAAACTCCAACCTGTTTAATTGACGTTCCGGGGTATACATGTTATAGAAGGGACCGAACTGTAGGGAGGGGTGGGGGTGTACTGATATATATTAAGGACACATTTAATGCAAAGCAAATGTACCCAACTGTTGATATGTCAACTGAATGTTTATGCATTAATGTAATATTATCGCAAAGTATGCAATTCTACATTTTAGTGGTATATAATCCTCCCTCTGCATGCACCACAAAGCTTTGTGAAAATTTGGATGTTATGTTCAAAAATTTTAACCACAAGAACGAGGTGCTTGTTTTCGGTGATTTTAACATAAATTGGATGGATAAACAATGCAGGAAAAAACTGAAAATTCTTGCATCCAAACATGATTTTATTCAAATGATTGAAACCCCAACGCGAATTACCAGGAAGACTCAAACACTGATAGACTTAGTCTTTGCTAATAAACCTGATAGAATCATAAAAACATATAATTTAGTTACTGGTCTATCCGATCATAATATGATTTTAACTGCAAGAAAATTGACAAAGAAAAGAACAAATAGATTTTTAAATTCAAATAAGAACGTATATAAATTTGAAATTCCTCGTAAGAAGCAGATTGAATTTGAAACCGAGTTAAAGAGTGTTAACTGGGATGAGCTTCAACAATGTGATCAAACAAATAACTACTGTGATAAATGTATGTCCACTATTGAGAGCATTGTCAATAAATACACTAAAAAGCAAAAGAAATCCCAGAGAAAATATCAGCTACCATGGATGAACGATAACATTAGAAAAACGATGAAAAAAAGAGACTTGGCTTTGAAAACTTTTATTAAGACCCGAAGGGACATAGATTTTAAAATATTTAAAGGTTTGCGTAACCAAGTTATAAAAGAACTTAGACTGTCTAAATCAAATTACTATATTCACGCCCTAACAGAGGTTAAAGGGAACGGCAAATTAATGTGGAAAAAGCTAAATAGCCTACTAAATCCAAAAGGTAACTTCACCCAAACAAAATATGAACTTAGAAAGGATGAAAACACTATTACAGATAGCACACAAGTTGCTAATGAATTTAATACCTTTTTTGTACAATCCGTTGACAACTTAGCATCAAGCTTCCCAAGCTGCATTAATACAGGCTTGACAACAGTATACGTGCCTGAAGATCAAGCCAACTCATTCCAGCTGAAGGAGGTCGATCAGACAGCTGTTTTGAAAGCCATACAGGGCCTAAACACCTCCTTTTCGAAAGATATTTTTAATTTAGACACAGTGTTTCTTAAAAAATATAGCAGCATTTTGGTCCAACCTCTTACAAACATTGTTAATATTTCCATCAAATCCGGACAATTCCCAGATGGGTGGAAAAGTTCCCTGGTAACACCGATTTTCAAATCAGGAGATGACAAAATGTCTTGTAATTATAGACCTATTAGTCTTCTTCCAGCTTTGTCTAAAGTTTTAGAAAAGATTGTTTCAGAACAACTCATTCACCATCTTGAGATAAATCAATATCTTAGTCCCCTACAATTTGGATTCAGGAATAACCATTCCACAGAGTCTGCAATCTGTCTACTAACTGAAAATATCAAACAATTTCTTGACAAGGGAAATGTAGCTGGTGCTGTGTTCCTGGATTTAAAAAAAGCTTTCGACACAGTAAATCACAATATATTAATCTCCAAATTAAGCAAGTTTAACTTATCCAAAAAATCATTATCCTGGTTTGAATCATATCTAAAGGGCCGTGAACAATGTGTTGTGATTAACGGTGTGAGATCCACTTTTCTTGAAATCAAGACAGGTATTCCTCAGGGCACGGTCCTGGGACCCTTACTCTTCAGTTTATATATTAACGATTTGCCGGATGTAGTATGTCCAGATATAGGTCTTCTGATGTATGCAGATGACGCAGTTGTGTATGCTTCTGCTGATACCTGTACTACTGTGGCTGACAAACTTAATGCCAACTTGGAAAGAATATCATCTTGGCTGGCCTCATCTCATTTAACTTTAAATATTAAAAAAACAAACTCTATCTGTTTCTCTATTCAAAAACTACCCTCAGTACAACTTCTGAACATAAAAATTAATGGTGAACTTATCGAACAAGTACCTGAAGTAAAGTACCTTGGAATAAATATAGACTATCAGTTGAATTTCAAAAGTCACATTAAGAAAATCTATAAAACTGTTAGGGCCAATTTGAGCTGC
Source organism: Pimephales promelas (assembly GCF_988280905.1). Classification (NCBI taxonomy): domain Eukaryota; kingdom Metazoa; phylum Chordata; class Actinopteri; order Cypriniformes; family Leuciscidae; genus Pimephales; species Pimephales promelas. The sequence goes on along the minus strand of NC_142780.1, from coordinate 10,748,901 downwards.
TTTATGCTGATTAGAAATTGTCTTACTCTTGATTGCGCTTTTATTTTTTTTAACTCTATGATTCTTTCGCATATATCTTACGGCATAACCACATGGTCTCAACTCTCAAGCTCATCAGTCATCTGTCGAAACCATAGAGTGCCTTTATAACAGAGCCTTGAAAGTTTTGGATAAGAAAAGAATAAGGTACCATCATTGTCATATTCAAAGCAAATACAAGATTTTAAGTTTTGTTAATTTTATTTCTCTGCATTTGATTAAGCTGATTTTTAAATGTTTAAATGATGCTGCTCCACTACCGCTTTGCAAGATAATAACAAGACAACAAAGTACTAGATTAACCAGATCTGCTTTTAAAGTCAACTGTAACATCCCTTTCTGTAGAACATCATTTGCTCAGACTTCTGTTTCAGTGAAAGGGGCAAAATTGTGGAACTCTCTGCCAGATCATCTGAAATGCATCCCGACACTAGATATCTTCAAAAAAAAAACCAAATTGTGGTTAATTCAGAAACAGTGTTGTTCGCATATTTAGTTCTTGTCGACTCTGCCTTTTCTGTAAATTTTTTCATTTTTTTTTATTTTTTTTATTTTGCATTTATATTATATTCTATTATTTTTTTTCTCTATTAGTATTTTTATTCCTGTACTGCATTTTATCAAAAAGCCCTTACTGTTTTGTATTGCTCGTGTATTTTTTGCATGTATTGCATTTTACTAGAAAAGCCCTTCTAGGGACTAATGTTGTAAATTAGCTTTGGCTAAAAACATTGATACATGCATCAGATCACTGTCAAAGTGTATCTATGTTATCTGTATCTGTCCCTATCTAAATAAACTATAATAATAATAATAGTCTCCGTTCCCTACTCAGGGAACGAGGGTTACATACGTAACCGAGACGTTTTATTGATCAGTAATAGGCTAGCCATTATAACAGAAGTAGCTTCAGTCCAACGTACAGCATGATACAACGTTAAAATAGCCTAAATTTATATATATATATATATATATATATATATATACTGTATATATAAAGTTCTGAAACTTCACTTTGCCCTTAGCCAAAACAATTTACCAGGGAACCATTTATAGATTAATGAGACCAAAGATCGCCATTAGATAAACACAAGACGAATTATATCTCATGTTTAACCACTAGACTAGAGACATCCAAGCCAGCGGCAACCATCAGAAGCACTGGCCGAGGTACGGCTGTTCTGTGCATCTAACAACTCCGAAAACTTCAGATCAAATTTTTAAACAGGCGCTATCCTTATAAACAAACCTTATATTTGAGCTTTAAACAACTACATTGTCGACTGAAAAACTATTAAAACTACATTTCGCGACAATAACAGATATTATTTTAAAATTTAACCTCTGAACGTTACTATTACTAATTAAATCATGACCAAATACAACCAAAAACAAACGTGCAGTCTTGCTTGTGAAAGGTACTTCCTCGAAAGCTGTTTTCAATTGTGTGGCGATTTGTACAGCCCTAAGCAGCGCAGAAAACAGGCATTTTTCTCAATTCCCGGTATGAGAGGTATGGGAAAGTTGTCATCCCCAATATGGCGGCGCCGTTGACGTACGCTACAGCACACACTAACTAAAATTTTTAAAAAAGTGAAATCATAATCAACCACAAAATCATAATGATACTGTCACAGTCTGTCGTCCTCACCTGTTTTGACCGTCATCTGCACCACACTTCCCCGGATCCTTTTGTTCCTCTCCCGGACTCACTCCCCAATCAGCCACCTGTTCCTCGTCCTGTCATGATCATTTTCACCTGTGTTCACCCCAATCAGCCTTATTCCTCTGTGTATTTAGTTCAGTTCTGTTTGAGTCGGTGTTTGTCGGTCAATGTTTAATGTTACTGGGTGAATCCCGTCTTCCTGTCTGTATTTATTTAATAAATCCATGTTCTTCGTGATTTTTGACTCAGCCTGTCCTTCTGCCTGCACCCGCACCGTGACAGATTGACCGACCCAAAAAACTACATGGACGCCGTGATCTTCCGGGGGATCCCCTACCCGGTCCTGCGACCCCGGTTACGGCTTGTTCCCCGGAAGTCTGCGCTCACCGTCAGCCCTGCCGAGCCCGCACTCACCGTCAGCCCTGTCGAGACTGCGCCCACCGTCAGCCCTGCTGAGTCAGCGCTCACCGACAGCCCTGTCGAGCCCGCGCTCACCGTCAGCCCTGCCGAGCCCGCGCTCACCGTCCGTCCTTTTGAGCCTGAATGCTCTTCACCGCTGGTTCCGTCCAGCTCTCCAGAGACTGTATGCTCTTCACTGCTGGTTACGCCCAGCCCTCCAGAGACTGTATGCTCTTCACTGCTGGTTCCGTCCAGCCCTCCAGAGACTGTATGCTCTTCACCGCTGGTTCCGTCCAGCCCTCCAGACAACAGGGACGTCGTGATCTTCCGGGGGATCCCCTACCCGGTCCTACGACCCCGGTTACGTCTCGTTCCCCGGAAGTCTGCGCTCACCGTCCGCCCTGTCGAGCCCGCGCTCACCGTCAGCCCTGCCGAGCCCGCGCTCACCGTCAGTCCTTTTGAGCCTGAACGCTCTTCACTGCTGGTTCCGTCCAGCCCTCCAGAGACTGTGTGCTCTTCACTGCTGGTTCCGTCCAGCTCTCCAGAGACCGTCCAGTCAGCGCCAGAGACCGTCCAGCCAGCGCCAGAGACCGTCCAGCCAGCGCCAGAGACCGTCCAGCCAGCGCCAGAGACCGTCCAGACAGCGCCAGAGACCGTCCAGCCGGCGCCAGAGACCGTCCAGCCGGCGCCAGAGACCGTCCAGCCGGCGCCAGAGACCGTCCAGCCGGCGCCAGGGACCGTCCAGCCAGCGCCAGAGACCGTCCAGCCAGCGCCAGGGACCGTCCAGCCAGCGCCAGAGACCGTCCAGCCAGCGCCAGAGACCGTCCAGCCAGCGCCAGAGACCGCCCAGCCAGCGCCAGAGACCGTCCAGAGCGTCCGGCCAGAGACCGTCCAGAGCGTCCGGCCAGAGACCGTCCAGACCGTCCGGCCAGAGACCGTCCAGACCGTCCGGCCAGAGACCGTCCAGACCGTCCGGCCAGAGACCGTCCAACCAGAGACCGGGATCCCACCCAGCCTCCCTCTCCCGCCTCCTCTCATCTGTCCTCCCTCTGCTCTCCTGCCCTTCAGCTCCCCGAAACCAGCCTGGTCTGTGTATCCCCGGTCTTCGCCTCACACCTCCTCCTCTGAGACACTTCCTCGGCCCCCGGTCCCATCGGCTCCTCCGTGGCTGCTACCTCCCTCAGCTCCTCCATGGTCCCACAGTCCACCAGCTCGGCCAGGCTCCCTTGTCCCTCCGAATTCCCTGCACTCCCTCGTCATCCTCCCCTCACCTATGGACTTCCTTACTTTGGCTCCGCCCCGTTTTGTCACCCCTTCGGTTCAGTTGGACTCCTCACTCCCTCCAGTCACCCGTCAGCCCTCACGCCCTCTGACCTCACCGTGTCCCTCTGTGCCCCTGTCAGCACTTCAGTCACCAGAGCCTGCGGTGTCCCCATGTTCCCTCGGTCCCTCCTCAGCACCCATTGTCGTCGGTCCCTCAGCTGCACCCTGGTCTCCTCTCCCATCCGCTCCGCCCCTGTCAGTCGGCCCCCTGGTGTTGTCAGCCCCACTACCATCGGCTCCACCAGGGGTCCTCCCTCCAGCTGCTCCGCCCTGGTCTCGCCCTCAGCCTGCGCCACCCTGGTCTCGCCCTCAGCCTGCGCCGCCCTGGCCACGCCCTCAGTCTGCTCCGCCCTGGCCACGCCCTCAGTCTGCTCCGCCCTGGCCACGCCCTCAGCCTGCTCCGCCCTGGCCTCGCCCTCATCCTGCTCCGCCCTGGGGGGCTGCCTCCTCCTGACCACGCCTTCCACAGCCTCCAGGGTGCCCACCCCCCCCTCCCCATTGATGTTATGGCGTGAGGCCACGCCTTCCGGGAGGGGGGAGTAATGTCACAGTCTGTCGTCCTCACCTGTTTTGTCCCGTCATCTGCACCACACTTCCCCGGATCCTTTTGTTCCTCTCCCGGACTCACTCCCCAATCAGCCACCTGTTCCTCGTCCTGTCATGATCATTTTCACCTGTGTTCACCCCAATCAGCCTTATTCCTCTGTGTATTTAGTTCAGTTCTGTTTGAGTCTGTGTTTGTCGGTCAATGTTTAATGTTACTGGGTGAATCCCGTCTTCCTGTCTGTATTTATTTAATAAATCCATGTTCTTCGTGATTTTTGACTCAGCCTGTCCTTCTGCCTGCACCCGCACCGTGACAGATACTATGGTTTGTTTCTATTAATATTGAAGGCTTTATGCTTTATATGAAGTTCTGTTTGACACATTTTGTCGGGGGTTCCCTGCTCCATGACTATATTGCCTAAGGAGACAATTTTCCTTGCCCGGAAAATCATTGAAGACCCCTGCTCTCTAGATTGCTAACTGCCCAACATCAAGGACATTCTTGTTATTTCACCAGTTAGGCAATTATTACTTCATTTCTCTGTTTCTTTAGTGTTTTTGCTACTGTGGTACTTGGGCATCCTTGGCTAGTGCTCCATAACCCGCATATTAACTGGCGCAGGAATTCAGTTTTCTCCTGGAGTGAATCCTGACATGCTTTTTGTTTATTGTCTTTGTGTTCTTGTGTCTTGTTCTGTGTTTCAGGACACAGATTTATCTAACATGCCACATGAGTATCATGTTCAGTAAGTCGCGGGCTGCTTCTCTCCCTCCACACCATCTTTATGACTGTGCTATAGATTTACTGGTATGTCTCCGCCTAAGGGCAAGTTATACTCACTTTCTGCCCCAGAAAAAAATACATTTCTGATTCTCTGACATCCGGGTTTATTCGTCCTTCTTTTCCAGTGGGGGCAGGGTTCTTTTTTGTGGGGAAGAAGGATGGTTCTCTGCGACCTTGTATTGACTACTGAGGGTTGAACAACATCATGGTAAAGAATACTTATCCTTTGGCAATGATGTCTTCAGCTTTCGAGAGGTTGCAGGGAGCATCTGTCTTCACAAAGTTGGACTTACGTAATGTATATCATTTGGTTCGCATAAGGATGGGGATGAATGGAAAACTGCCTTTATCACCCCCAGGGGGCACTTTGAATATTTGGTCATGCCTTTTGGGTACTCCCCTGTGGTTTTCCAGGCACTCGTGAATGATATGCTGAGAGATATGGTAGATCAGTTCATATATATTTACCTGGATGACATATTGATATTTTCTTCTTCTCTCCAGGAACACATTCAACACATCAGGCGAGTGCTCCAGAGACTGTTAGAGAATAGGCTTTTTGTCGTAGGCAGAGAAATGTTCATTCCATGCACAGTCTGTTCTATTTCTGGGTTATATCATCTCATCCGAGGGGGTGCGCATGGATGCCGACAAGGTTAAGCCTGTAGTCACCATCACCAGATTTATTGCCCTAGAGGTTTCTGGGATTCGCCAATTTTTACCGGCGTTTCATTCGCAATTTCAGCCAACTAGCCGCTCCTCCAGGCCCGTCGTGACAGGACAGGCAAACCAAGCAATTGCTTGGGGCCCCGAGCTGGACGGGGGCCCCAAGACAACGACTGTTTAAGAATAAAATGCAACGATAAACTGTGAGCTCCCCTTGATATAATGCAGTAAAGTGCAATAACACTGTTATCGGAATACCCCTCAAGGGGTCTCCCTCAGTAGTCGCTGAAAGCAGCCAGCCAACCACGCGATCTCTGCTGCCGGTAAAATACAAACCTCCTCGGCAGTCATCATGAAGCGGAATTATGCTTGAGCAAGCCAGAAAAAAGAAAGAAGAGAAAGGAATTACACTGCATAAAAATAACTCTACTTGTCTTGTACATATGGTGTAATTTTGCAGCAGGTAACGTTAGGCTATAGGAAAAATATGTTTATGTTAGCTACCTGCCTGACGGCAAATGCTGCTTGCAACGAACAGTTAGTGCAATTATTTTTCGAACGGACGGAATATGGTTAAAATTACATCCTGTAATATGTTTTTTAACGAGATAAGGACGACGCAGATCTGTTCCAGAATCATTGTTTATCGTATTTAATGACATGACATTGCTGTAGCTTTGTAATAGGTTTTGATGAAAGTAGCATAGCATGCTATACTAACTATGATCATATATTTACCAATGGGGGTTAGGAAAACCACACAATAAATTCCGTGCATCAAACATTAGCTTGGGATGTTTTTAAGCATTGGTAGTGAAAGCAGTATCCCTTCCCTTCTAATATCAAAGTATGTAAATGCTAACATATCTTTAAGTTTTCGGCAACACTTTATAATATAACCATCATTAATAGATGGTAAACTGCTTTTAATTTTAAAGTTTGCACAAATTCTTTTTACTTAATAAATAATTTGTAACCTTACCCATCTATAAACATTATTTAACCTGAAAAAGGCAGAGGAACATGATTTTTTCATAGCTTATCTTAATTTCACTGTAAATATTTTTTTTATTTATGCACAGTATATGCAACAACAGTATTTGCTCTGTAACCCTTTTTTATTTATATAATAAAGGGGGGGGGGGTGGATGTTGAGGGGGTTTGGGGGGCCTCCATGTCCATTTTGCTTGGGGCCCCCAAATTCCTTCAAATGGCTCTGCGCTCCTTTGACTGCCTTGACCTACACCAAAATGACGTTCAGGTGGTCGGGTGTAGCTCAAGTTGCATTTTCCAACCTACAGTGAGTTGCTGGCAGTCAAGTTAGCGTTGGAGGAATGGTTAGAAGGGTTCGGGGGTACCCTTTATTGTCTGGACCGACCTTAACACTAGAACGGCCACAACGGTCATTTTGACCGTTTTGAATTTTATATCTACAATAACTTTGTTGAAAAAAATAATAAAATCCTGCTGGTACATGACTTGTCTATTTTTTCATTAAAAATACTTTTCATATAAATTAAGTTACGTAAACGTAAGGCAAAACAAAAAAATGAACATGTTTACCTATTTCGGCCATAGACGGTCATATTGACCGCACTGAATTTCGCGATATTTTTTTGTTAAATATCCCGCGGTTGATCGTGGTCTCTCTCAACTGTCAACAGAAAGGTCCGTCCGGTCACCTCTGTAGCGGTGTTTGCTATAATAATTTCTACATTAGTTGTTGATCAGAAATAAGCAAATAAAACCGGACTACAGTTCCCTTTCGTACTCACTTCGAGTTACGTCAGAAGTGACGGAGATTGGGGGATTTCGCATGAAAGCCAATCCTCTTCGAGTATTTAACAACGAGCCAATGGCATGCAATGCCTTGGGGCTGCGGAATTTTGCATAACGTACTCCGCCCTACTCCGTGAGTATAAAAGGAGGAAGTGAACGCAACCGCAGTATGTTTTTCGCTTCGGAGGCAAGAGAATTCTTCACTCCTCAAGCCATTCTCACTGATTCAAGACTCTTCGAGACGAGCGTCCTCTTCAGTTTTGGTGTGATGGCGGTACCCAGCGAGACTCTGCATTGCCTGCGATCTGAGCAGTGGTCTGCCAGACTTTGCACTTCTCCCTGGTCGCCTCAGCGCTGAAAGAGTGAATTTCCTCCTCTCTAAGTCAAAGAGCTGCACGCGGCACGTCTTTTTAAAGACGACTCGCCCGTGTTCTTCTGGGTGCGTTCGTTTCATGTCATTTTCTGATGGTCACGATCGCTGCTCTGTGTGTGCCTGGGCTTCAGCATGCAGTAGCAGCGTTCGCGGATGACTCATGTTCCTTCTGAATGGGAACATGAGCATCTCTACACTGTGATCGAGACTCAATGATCTGATAGTGAGAGTCCCCGTGTCCGTTACTCGTTCTGCTTCTTAAAATAGAAGCTCTTCGACTCGCGGATAGGGTGATATGACGGTGAATGTGTGACACTCCCCCCGACGCTAGTTCCTCGGGTCACACCCACCGCTCCAGTGTTAGAGCCAGTGAGCGCTGTATCGCCTCAGACGTCTGCCTCTCTGAGGTACCGTCTGTTTCGTTTAGCGCTCCAGAGAATGATGCGATGACGATCGCAGCATCACAAGGCGGGCTTGACTCCTCGGGAAGTGAGGATGCGGCCGCGTTGCCTCCCTCGGGAGCGTCAGCTTCGCCGTGTCTGATCCCGCGATGATGGCCATGCTATCTCGGGCCTCCGTGAGCATCGGGTGGGGATGGAACTCCGCCCTATCCCGATCTCTCGCGGATGGATAATTGGTTTTTGGGTAACGCTGCCGCCTCACGGCCAACCCCAATTTCCTTTTTGAACTGACACGCACTTAAAAAAAAAAAAAAAACGAGAGCTTGCTTCAGTTCCCCGCCCTTCCTCCCCTCGGCGATGCGGCTGTCTGTGGGTACGCTGGGGCTCCCCCGGTGGAACGCTCTGTTGCGATGCAGCTGCGTCCGCAGGGCGCGTCCACCCGCGGTTGCTCTCAGATGCCCCTCCAAGGCCTATGGGTTCTCGTCGTCTATGGCGGCGCGATTCTGTAGAGCGGCGGGACAGGCAGCCTCCGCCCTGCATATGATGAGCACCTGCTAGCTGCTCAGGAATGTGCACGAGGAGAGGACAGACCAAGCGAGCTGCGAGCCTGCCGCCTACCTTGCCCTTAAACGGGTCACGGAAGCGGTTGCTCGCTCCCTTGGTCAGGTGATGCCCACCGCTGTGGTCCAGGAGTATCATCCAAATATTCGGCGGTGCGGTCCAGGACTTTGCCCAGCACTTCTCGACCGCCTAGGAGCAGACGAAGGCGGTTTCTCTGCCCCGACGGCCAGCTGCTGCCTCCAACCAGCCGCGGCCGCGGCAACGCCGCTCGGTTTGCTTCATATGAGACCGCTTCAGCTGTGGCTTCGCGATCAAGTCCCGAGGTGGGCATGGCATCGCGGCTCGCTCCGAGTTCCAGTGACTCCAGCGTGCGGCCGAACCTTCTTCCCGTGGTCGAACCTCAGCTTTTTACGGACCGGCGTCCCTATTCAGTGAGTTTCCAGGCATCTCGTTGTCTCCACGGATGCATCTACCACGGGTTGGGGTGCCATGTGCAATGGGCATGCAGCCGCGGGTTCCTGGACAGGACCCCAGCGCCTCATGCACATCAATTGCCTCGAGCTGCTGGCAGTACGTCTGGCCCTGCACCGCTTTCGAGCGTTGCTCAGGGGTCAACATGTGCTTGTCCATTCAGACAACACCACGGCAGTAGCGTACATCAACCACCAGGGGGGTCTACGCTCACGCCGGTTGTCGCAGCTCGCCCGCCACCTGCACCTGAGGTCCCTTCGTGCAGTATACATTCCAGGAGACCGGAACCTGGCAGCCGACGAGCTGTCACGGGTCCGTCCTATCCCCGGCGAATGGCAACTCCATCCCCAGACGGTCCAGCTGATTTGGGACCAGTTCGGGGAGGCACAGATAGATCTGTTCGCCTCCCGGGACTCATCCCACTGCACCCAGTTTTATTCCCTGACCGAGGCTACGCTCGGCTCAGATGCACTGGCGCAAAGCTGGCCGCGGGGTCCACGCAAGTTGCGTTTCCCCCAGTGAGCCTTCTTGCACGGGTGTTGTGCAAGATCAAGGAGGACGAGGAGCAGGTCTTGCTGGTAGCCCCCTATTGGCCCACCAAGACGTGGTTCTCCGAACTCATGCTCCTCGCGACAGCACCTCCTTGGCCTATTCCTCTGAGACAAGATCTACTCACTCAGAGACGGGGCACTCCGTGGCACCCTCGTCCTGATCCTGGAGGCTACACATGTGGCTCCAGGACGGGACGGGGCAGGTTTGAGCTCGTTGCCACCTGCGGTGGCGGCAACCATCACTTCCGCTAGAGCGTCGTCCACGAGACACCTGTACGCGTTGAAGTGGAACCTCTTCGTCAGCTGGTGCTCTTCTCGCGGAGAAGACCCCCGGAGATGTTTGATCGGAGTCGTGCTTTCCTTCCTGCAAGAAGGGTTGGAGCGTAGGCTGTCGCCCTCCACCCTTTGGGTTTATGTCGCGGCCATTGCCGCGTCTCATGATGCAGTGAAAGGTAAGTCTATGGGAAGCATGACCTGGTCATCAGGTTCCTGAGGGGAGTGAGGGGGCTAAATCCGCCTCCCTCCCCTCGTGCCCTCTGGGGACCTCTCAGTAGATCTAAGTGCTCTGCAGAGGCCTCCCCTGGAGCCTTTGCAGTCGGTAGAGTTTTTGCCCTGTCCTATGTAGACAGCACTCCTGATTGCATTGGTCTCCATCAGGAGAGTAAGGGACCTGCACGCACTCTCCGTTGACGAAGTGTGCCTGGAGTCCGGGCCGGCTTACTCTCACGTATTCCTGAGATCCCGGCCTGGATATATGCCCAAGGTTCCTACCACTCCCTTCCGGAACCTGGTGGTGAACCTGCAAGCGCTGCCCCTGGAGGAGGCAGTCCCAGCCTTGGCACGTGCTCTCCGCACCTACGTTGACAGGACGCGGTGTTCAGGACCTCATACCAGCTCTTGTCTGTCATGGGGGGAGCCAGAAGGGAAGGGCTCTCTCAAAGCAACGACTGTCCCACTGGTTAGTGGACGCTATTGCTTTGTCTCACCAGCAGCAAGGCCGTCAGTGCCCCCTTGGTGTGACGGCCCATTCCACTCGGAGTGTGGCCTCCTCTTGGGGTCTAGCGCACGGCGCCTCACTAACAGACAATTGCAGAGCTGCAGGCTGGGCGACACCAAACACCTTCGCAAGATTCTTATCTGCGAATTGAGCCAGTGTCCTCTCACGTACTCGCTTCCGCCAGTACTGGACCCGCTTAGGTGTCTTCGCTTGCTCGCCACTCCACTCCTCGGACTGGATAAGTGCGATATTCCCTCAGTGTCTTCCATTGAAGCCTTGAGTCCTCCAGCACCGATGATGCGGGCACCACTGCGGTTACTCTGGATGCTGGCTAGGTGCCTCCATGTGCACGGCTCCCTATGGTAACTGTCTCATGTGTATTTTTCACTGTAAGCCTCTATGAGCATGTGTCTTCCCTTGGCAAGCCATCTGCCACCCCTGGAGTTAAATTCTAGTAGCCACCTACGGTTGGTGCTCCAGTGATCTCCATATGCGTTCCTATACGGCCATATTTGTATTGTAAGTCCTCCTTCGGTAGGCATCTGATAGCATGTCCCTCCCGGGATATGTTTCCCAGTGTACCTTGGTAATCCTGTGTCAAAGTGGGATCCCTGTAAAAAAAGAAAAGAAAAAAAGAAAAGGTAAGGCTCAGGGGTCCAGACTTTCACAGGGCACTGGAAGACAGCCCGTCACTTCTGACGTAACTCGAAGTGACTACGAAAGGAACGTCTCGGTTACGTCTCCCTGCCACTTCTGCTGTACCGCTGGGTAGACGCCGAGTTCAGTCTTGGCTCCTCAGCGAAGACATACTGCGGTTGCGTTCACTTCCTCCTTTTATACTCACGGAGTAGGGCGGAGTACGTTCTGCAAAATTCCGCAGCCCCAAGGCATTGCATGCCATTGGCTCGTTGTTAAATACTCGAAGAGGATTTGTTTTCATGCGAAATCCCCCAATCTCCGTCACTTCTGACGTAACGTCTCCGTTCCCTAGTCAGGGAACGAGGGTTACATCCGTAACCGAGACGTTATCTATAATACTTACGTTATCTGAAGGCTATATGTATAACATATATTGCTGGGCTAAAATGTCTAAAATGAATGAGCGAATGAGGAGGAACATGACTCGAAACATGGCCCTGGAGATACTTCAGAACTTGACTGGTGATGATTCGGATTCAGGGGAACAATCGGAGGTGGAAAGTGACAGTGACATTTCCTGGGTGCAAGTTAACATTTTCTCCTCATCAGAGAGTGATTCAGAGTCAGAATCCACATCAAGGAAAAAGAGACAGCTGCTATCATCAGACACGGCGGATCCAGATGTTCCATTCATGTCGGATGATCCTGGTGAGCTCTGCTGCCCTGTCCTGCACTGTTTGTTTTGCTGCATGGGCTGTTCACTAGTTCTGCTAGTCCTATTATTATTATTAGCCTATTGACCGCTTCGCAAATCGTCACTATATAACATTTTCGTCATAGTTTTTGTCATTCAAACCTAGTTTTTATTTAGTTATCGTCTCGTTTTCGTCTTTAAAAAATTTGCGTTTTTAAAAAAATTATTCGTCAACAAAATCAACACTGTTTTGAATCTACCAGTCAAAACGACCATTTGTGGCCGTTCTAGTATTTTTGGAATTCTGGCACTTCTACGTAGTGTTAAGAACCTTTAATATATCAGATCAAGTCAAGTTATTTATATAGCGCTTTTCACAATACAGATTGTATCAAAGCAGCTTCACAGTGATAACATGAAAGTAGTACAACACAGAACAACAACATTGCTAAACACTAAATAACCCCAACTGAACAAGCCAAAAGCAAGGCGACAGTGGCAAGGAACCAAAACTCCATCAGATTGGATGGAGAAAAAACCTTGGGAGAACCCAGGCTCAGTCGGGGGCCAGTTCTCCTCTGGCTTACATTCATATTGTTTATATATAAATATTAAATATAAATATTGTTTATGTATATAACGGCGCCATAACATATCGCAGGCGTTGAGTCGTCTCTTCATAGGCGTTGGTCCTCTCATCACAGGCGTTGGGGCATCCGAAATCCCTGTGAGAGGCTGGATACAAAACTGGACCTGACGAACGCCATTTTTCTCGGGACAAGCGTCCCGAGATAACAGCAGAAAGGCAGATGGGAAATAATTAGCATAGCTGATGTTCATAATGATTTCCATTATACGGGAGTCGGTGTTAGAAAACCACTATCTCACAAACTCTCCGTAACCTGAACTCTCCGCAACCCAACCATACGCGCCGACCCGTTTGACTAAGGCTGTCGAGCCCCACTGTCGCGGAAATGCGTTTCAGTGGCAAACGGTTTCGTATGGCATAACAGAGGACTAAAAGGTAAGCATTATGTGAATGCTTGACTAAAGAGATGCGTCTTTAATCTAGTTTTAAACTGTGTCAGCGAGTCAGAGCCTCAGACCGTATCGGGAAGGCTATTCCAGAGTTTTGGAGCTAAATGTGAGAACGCCCTCTCTCCTTTACTGGACTTTGATATCCTAGGAATGACCAGAAGCCTTGAATTTAGTGATCTTAAGGAACGCGGTGGATTGTAGGGCGAAAGAAGGTCCGTTAAGTACATAGGAGCTAAACCATTTAGGGCTTTATAGGTTAGTAGTAGTATTTTGTAATTGATACGGAACTTAATAGGTAACCAGTGTAGAGATGATAGAATCGGTGTTATATGATCATATTTTCTTGACCTAGTAAGAACTCTAGCAGCTGCATTTTGTACTTTGAACAGATCAGCTAAACAACTCAACTCTAGGCAGGCTCAGTGGGCTCTTTTTTTTTTTTTTTTCAGTCGTTTTCAGTTTTCTTTGTCGTATTGTCCAGACTCCAAGAACATCAAGCCTGATACTTTATCAGAGCTAGGGCTAACACTGAGCCGAGCCGAGCCAGTGGCCTCAGACCTCAAGCACCAGGCTTGCGTTTCCACTGGTGGGCCAGTAGCCCCCCAGCGCTGGCCTAAACCCCGCCCCTAACACGCCTTTCTGGATCAAAAGACATACAACCCAACCCATTTCAGCGGGTATTATGAATTTATTTATTTAGCATGTACAAACCCAATTCCATAAAAGTTGGGACACTGTACAAATTGTGAATAAAAACAGAATGCAATGATGTGGAAGTTTCAAATTTCAATATTATATTTAGAATACAACATAGATGACATATCAAATGTTTAAACTGAGAAAATGCATAATTTTAAGGGAAAAATAAGTTGATTTTAAATTTCATGGCATCAACACATCTCAAAAAAGTTTGGAAAAACAAAAAAGGCCATTTTTACCACTGTGTGGCATCCCCTCTTCTTTTAATAACAGTCTGCAAACGTCTGGGGACTGAGGAGACAAGTTGCTCAAGTTTAGGAATAGGAATGTTGTCCCATTCTTGTCTAATAAAGGCTTCTAGCTGCTCAACTGTCTTAGGTCTTCTTTGTTGCATCTTCCTCTTTATGATGCGCCAAATGTTTTCTATGGGTGAAAGATCTGGACTGCAGGCTGGCCATTTCAGTACCCGGATCCTTCTTCTATGCAGCCATGATGTTGTAATTGATGCAGTATGTGGTTTGGCATTGTCTTGTTGGAAAATACAAGGTCTTCCCTGAAAGAGACGATGTCTGGATGGGAGCATATGTTGTTCTAGAACTTGGATATACCTTTCAGCATTGATGGTGCCTTTCCAGATGTTTAAGCTGCCCATGCCACACGCACTCATGCAACCCCATACCATCAGAGATTCAGGCTTTTGAACTGAGCGCTGATAACAACTTGGGTTGTCCTTGTCCTCTTTAGTCCGGATGACATGGCGTCCCAGTTTTCCAAAAAGAAATTCAAGTTTTGATTCGTCTGACCACAGAACTGTTTTCCACTTTGCTAGAGTCCACTTTAAATGAGCCTTGGCCCAGAGAAAACGCCTGCGCTTCTGGTTCCCGTTTAGATATGGCTTCTTTTTTGACCTATAGAGCTTTAGCCGGCAACGGTGAATGGCACGGTGGATTGTGTTCACTGATAATGTTTTCTGGAAGTATTCTTGAGCCCATGTTGCGATTTCCATTACAGTAGCATTCCTGTGTGTGATGCAGTGCCGTCTAAGGGCCCGAAGATCACGGGCATTCAGTATGGTTTTCCGGCCTTGACCCTTATGCACAGAGATTGTTCCAGATTCTCTGAATCTTTGGATGATATTATGCACTGTTGATGATGATAACTTCAAACTCTTTGCAATTTTTCTCTGAGAAACTCCTTTCTGATATTGCTCCACTATTTTTTGCCTCAGCATTGGGGGAATTGGTGATCCTCTGCCCATCTTGACTTCTGAGAGACACTGCCACTCTGAGAGGCTCTTTTTATACCCAATCATGTTGCCAATTGACCTAATAAGTTGCAAATTGGTCCTCCAGCTGTTCCTTATATGTACATTTAACTTTTCTGGCCTCTTATTGCTACCTGTCCCAACTTTTTTGGAATTTGTAGCTCTGATGAAATCCAAAAGGAGCCAATATTTGGCATGGCAATTCAAAATGTCTCACTTTCAACATTTGATATGTCATCAATGTTGTATTCTAAATATAATATTGAAATTTGAAACTTCCACATCATTGCATTCTGTTTTTATTCACAATTTGTACAGTGTCCCAACTTTTATGGAATTGGGTTTGTATATTAACTCACCGGCCGTGGCTGCAATAGTGTCCCGATTGTCTCTGCACTAACAGAGGGACGGTGACCCAGCACATTGTCCATCAAATCGAACCATGGCAAGTTCCTTTTCTGAGCTCTGCTTCATTGTCCATTGTGCGTTTTAATCGCCTTGTACAATACTGCACCCGCAACTTTTTTATTTTTTCCTGAACTTGATGCGAGCTCGCTGAATGCTTAGCTTAGAAAGTTTAGCATCAGCACAACGTTCCATAACTCCGATAAACTCCGCATTTTACCTCGAGCACGCCTCTAGCCCGAGCTGGCCCGCTTTGGCCCAAGGTATTCGACAGACCAGAAATCCTGGCCATTGGCCCAGAGTAAGCCCCGAATAAGCCCCGCTCAAGCCCCGGAAGTGACAGTGGAAATGTGACTGGCCCTGGCACGCACTAGCACGGCTCGGACCTGGCCCGGCAGTGGAAACGCGGCTATTGACGTTGTACCTTTTCTTCTGCCCAAATGCTCAGAAGAGCTTACTTCAACAGACAAGTACAGGCGATTCTCCATTTCGAGTCCTTGCAGCGTTGTTTCCGTCTATTGACTCTCTCTCGGGATTGTTGCATTCAGGTCGTCCTCCTGCATAAGTGGCGTTTTGAGATTTGTCCTGTGATAAATTAAATTGTTAACTTGCATTTGGATCTTGGGACTCTTTATTGTGACAACATTATATGTAGTAGACCTCAATCAGCACTACAAATGAACCACCGGCACCAGGCTCTTCAGGGAAATTACATCTGCAGTTTATTAAATACAGGATAGGAATTAACACATCACACTCTCACACTCTCAGTTCTGTAGTCTCTGTCTTGTTCAAATCCAAAGCTGTTCTAATAACATTTACTAATAGACATTCATTTACAATGTCTCTTTTCACAACATGCATCACAAATTACATACAACACATCTTAAACACACTCAATCAGGTAAGTAGATATAATAAATGTTATAATAAATGCCGATATAATAAAACACTCTTAAAGGGGTGATGAACTGAGAAATCAAATTTTCCTTGAGCTTTTGACATCTAAGAGGTCATCATATTATAAGAATATCCTGTAAGTTTCAGAACTGAAAACGTCCTTGTTAGTCCAATAAAAGCTTTTATTGACACAGCCTCTAAAAACGACTCGTTTTTTAAAAGTGGGGAACTATGACGACAAAGAGGATAAAACACCACCCCCACAGAAGATGATCAACGCCTGCTTCACCTTGGCAGGTTTAGCCCCGCCCACCGATTTGCGCATTACACACATAAGTATCATACTTGTACATGCTTACCTCGTGATGACAAACTGGATCGCTACGGAGCAATACAGAATATTGTGCAGTTCCTGGTTGTGCAAGACAGCCGCTGCATAAGCTTCCTGTGGATTCCAATAGGACTGCATGGATAAAATTTATTTTTAATGACGTTCCAGCTGATGAGGTAAAACATCGTCGTCTGTTCGCTTCATTTCACTGAGGATTGTTTTGTCAACAAGACTGGATTTGCAGACCGATTAAGAGTAAAGAACGGTGCTGTGCCGTCTATATTGGATCTGACAGGAATATTGTGCAACACACGGACTCTGGGTTGAACATGTATGGGTGAATCCGGTTGCCATTTGACAACATAGGACGTTTTCCCCCACGTACACCGACGGGTGAGTTAAACTCATTATAATATGCAAAACTGTTCTCCACTCGCAGCAGTGGGTGTTTACTTCCAAGTCTTCAGTGCGACACGCCCATAAAAACCGACTTTTTTTTAGGTAGGCTCACAACCAGGGTACAAAATAGCCTATTACTTGTTCATTTTGATGTTTTTGAATGCAAAAACCAAGCGAACGTTAGAAGTTGACCTCAGACAACAATATAATAACATTTAAAAAGCCAGTTCATGACCCCTTTAAGTAATATACTTTGAAAATACATGAAAATAGGTCTCAATCTAACCTCACAATGACATATGATCGTATAGTGGTGATTATATTTGTTACAGTATGACATACCTGCAGTTTATTAAAGACAAGACAGGAATTAACACATCACACTCTCAGTTCTGTAGTCTCTGTGAGAAGTGCGAAAAATACAAAAAATGAACCCCTGCCCACATTAACACGGTAACTGCATCTGCATCACTATTTCAAGTACACATTTTAACTACAAATACACATTCGAAGGATAAAGACGATATACATTGTCATGGTTAACTGCAAGATATTCTAGAAACGTAATTCACCCTTTTTAACTATATTTACAAATTATAAAACTGTAGAACCCACCGTTCCAAATGGCACACTGGCGGCAATTCGAACCAATGCATTAAGAGCTTAACACAAAACTTGGAATATACACAAAAATAACGACATTCAAGCACATTAAGTGACTCAACTCAGCATTAAAACATGTCATTCACTAATATATTGATTAAAATCTTGACTTAATATATTATATTTCAACACTTTACTTCAGAGCTCATTTACAACATACCTGTCTCGCTCAAATCAAATAAAAAAAATACAATAGAAATAAATTCAAGGAGGGTGACGAAATTTGCTGGAACAATCACAAAATTCAAAACACTACTGTGACGTTGTGCGGAGAAACATAGCTGAGGCTGGATCCAAACGCAGTGTAGCTTTAATCACAAACTTGAAACAGGACAAGAAGCAAGACTACAAGCAAGCGAGAATACAAAAACACCAACGTTCACATACATAAATTCAACAACCAACCAAGACAGGGCAGAAACACAGGGCTTAAATAATCAAGGACAAACAAGCTAGACAAGATAACAAGGGGGCGTGAGAAATACGAAACACCTGGGACAAATAATCGACGGGGAATCACTAATAACGAAAACACACAAAACCACATCATGACATAGCCTCCCCCACAAACAACAAAAAGTTCAGGAGGGCGGTGGAGCGGAGACAGTCTTGGGGGAGGGACGGAGGGCCAGGCCCGTGCAGGGGAACAGGACCAGGAGGTAGCCAAGGCGGGCCTGGGCTGCAGAGCGTGGGCATACTAGACTGGACCGGAGACCAAGGCGGAGAAGGACGAGGCGGAGGCCAGGGCGGAGCAGGAAGAGGCGGAGGCCAGGGCGGAGCAGGACGAGGCAGAGGCCAGGGCGGAGCAGGACGAGGCAGAGGCCAGGGCGGAGCAGGACGAGGCGAGGTCCATGTCTGCATCGCCTCCATGGCCCTCACAGGGTACCTACTGCCCCCCCCCCAAAAAATACTTGGGGAAATCCACAGGGATTTGAAGGGCACAGCTTGAACAGAGCTTGAAGGGCACAGGCAGGGCGAGGTGCAGAGGCGGGGCCGGCAGGGCGAGGCGCAGAGGCGGGGCCGGCAGGGCGAGGCGCAGAGACGGGGCCGGCAGGGCGAGGCGCAGAGGCGGGGCCGGCAGGGCGAGGAGTCTGGGTACGCTCACTGGGGCCTGGCGAACCGAGCGAGTCCTCCTTCTCCTCCTCCTGCGGCGGCGCGTCACAGGGCTAGACACACTCGCTGGGCTGGACAACTCACTCACTTGAACTGGAGATTCAGCGCTCACTTGAACTGGAGATGCAGCGCTCACTTGAACTGGAGATGCAGCGCTCACTTGAACTGGAGATTCAGCGCTCACTTGAAGAGGAGATGCAGCGCTCACTTGAACTGGAGATTCAGCGCTCACTTGAAGAGGAGATTCAGCGCTCACTTGAACTGGAGATGCAGCGCTCACCTGAACTGGAGATGCAGCGCTCACTTGAACTGGAGATGCAGCGCTCACTTGAACTGGAGATTCAGCCCGCACTTGAACAGGAGATTCAGCACTCACTTGAACAGGAGATTCAGCGCTCACTTGAACTGGAGATTCAGCGCTCACTTGAACTGGAGATTCAGCGCTCACTTGAACTGGAGATTCAGCGCTCACTTGAACTGGAGATTCAGCGCTCACTTGAACAGGAGATTCAGCGCTCACTTGAACAGGAGATTTAGCGCTCACTTGAACTGGAGATTCAGCGCTCACTTGATCAGGAGACTCAGCACTCACTTGAAGAGGAGACTCAGCACTCACTTGAACAGGAGACTCAGCACTCACTTGAACAGGAGACTCAGCACTCACTTGACCAGGAGATTCACTCACTTGAACTGGAGATTCACTCTTTTGAACTGGAGACTCACTCACTTGAACAGGATCACTCACTTGAACTGAAGATTCACTCACTCGAACAGGAGATTCCCTCGCGGGGCTCTTGTGAATCGTGGGTTCGGCTGGGCTGACGTGAGTTGCGGGCTCGTAAATGCGCACGTGAAGCGCGGGCTCGTCGTGGCTGACGTGAACCAGCGGTGAAGACGACGAGGGCTTCGCGGGTAAAGTACACTCGGCAGGTGTCGAGTAGAACAAGCGCGTAGTAGAGAAGAGGTCTTCCAAGGAACAAGCCTGAGCGATATACCGGTCAAGACTCCAGTTGGTAAGGTCCCGCGGCATCCATCGAGCGATCTCATAATCCAGCCCATTCCGAAACAGGCCCATGAGCTGGATATCATCTAGCGCTCCCAGATGGCAAATGGTCAGGAAATCCTTCGCGTACCTTTGGACAGACTGGCCCTCTTGCAAGAATGACGACAGGTATTCTATCAGAGCCCGGTTGCTGACGACTGCTGGACCCATTTTGAGGTTGGTTGTTCTGTGACGTTGTGCGGAGAAATAGAGCTGAGGCTGGATCCAAACGCAGTGTAGCTTTAATCACAAACTTGAAACAGGAAACAAGACAAGAAGCAAGACTCGAGAATACAAAAACACCAACGTTCACATACATAAATTCAACAACCAACCAAGACAGGGCAGAAACACAGGGCTTAAATAATCAAGGACAAACAAGCTAGACAAGATAACAAGGGGGCGTGAGAAATACGAAACACCTGGGACAAATAATCGACTGGGAATCACTAATAACGAAAACACACAAAACCACATCATGACAACTACATATACATAATATATTTTTGAGACAATAAAAATTGTAATTATTATTGGATATTATTGGATTATTATTATATTATTGGAAATTAATAAATTTATTTGCGATAATTCCTGCCTTTAAGAATACTGATGTATTCTATTTGTTAATGGTGCAACATGACATCATGACGTTTGCGTAAACATACACGCTGTCACAGTCTCGTCTGCACCATTCTGTCTGTGTCTCCTACACTACACTTCCCATGATCCTCTCGTCTGCACACCTGAACTCACTCCCTCATCAGCCTCCCGTTCAGCGTCTTGTTTCATCTGTTTCACCTGTTTGCACCTCATTATGTTTGATTCTTCCATGTATTTTGTTCCCTCTGTTCCATTCAGTCTTTGTCGGTCGTTGTGAATGTTACCCTGTGTTGTACCCTGCGTTGTACCCGTTACGTGGGGAAGACTAAAGAGTAGTGATGGGCAGATCGAGGCTTTGTGAAGCAATGAAACAGTTGAAGCAAATGTGCTATATTGTTTCGAGGCTTCGAATCAATCCGACACCCGTCTCCATGATGACACCTAGTAGTCAATTTTTATTATTGTATTTTTTAAATATATGATGCTTGTAACCTGTAGTCTCTTCACATTGCATAATGTTATTTTGGTCATGAAAAATTAATATTAATAAAACAAATCAAGCCACAATGTCTCACTTTCTTATAGATTTTTATTTAAAAATATTAATTTCTCTTCTGTTCTTTCTATTAATCTGTCTATATTGTGCACACAGAATGCCTATTCTTAAAGTCTTGTGCTGTTTTATGAAGGCAAAAAGCCATATAATGGTTTCGATTTTAGTTCATTGGCAAAATGTAACGCTAGAGGATAGCGAAATTCGAAATACGAATTGGCGTGTCATACACACGCTACTTCATGAGATCAGTCTGAATGGTAATATTCTGTTACACCAGCAAATTAAGCAATTTAAGAAAACTTCAACAACAACACTTTCTCCACAATTTGGCACTCAAGAATAAAAGTAACCTCATGGTGGAAAAATTAACACTGTTCCAATTACCTGTCACTCCTAGCCTGGGAGCAGGCTTATAAACATTACAGCCAGTTTTATGTGCGTCTATCCCTCTGTTATATATTCACATATACTTTCAAACATTAAACATATTAGCTGTGTGAGCTACATTTAGACATTCAGACGACATTTAGACGATATTTTACGACCCGCAAACAACTGTGTAAGTACACAGAAATTACGGTGTACGTTTCTGTAATTATAGTGTACTTCTGTGTAAGTATAAGGGAACAATATGTTAAGTTTGTGGTAATAAAGGGGTAACAAGCACCACTTTAATTTACAGCCCACAGGAGTTACACTTACCCTGTAACTACACAGAACAAGGGGGTAACAAGCGCCACTTTAATTTACAGCCCGCAGGAGTTACACTTACCCTGTAACTACGCAGAACAAGGGGGTAACAAGCGCCACTTTAATTTACAGCCCGCAGGAGTTACACTTACCCTGTAACTACACAGAACAAGGGGGTAACAAACGCAGGGTTCTCAAGTCTCACGCATTGGCCGTGAGACACACGCATTTCGACCGGTTCACACGCTCACACGCCACACTGTGTATTTCTCACGCTGAAAAGGCAATGCCAACCAAGTTGTCCTGGCTGAAAGCTTTCTAACGTTGTATACGAGGCGCAGGCAAACAAAGTGAAGCAAAACAAAGCGCAACATATATACGCGCTGCGTGCACCATGTGATTCAGTAGCGCGAACACACGGAAATGGACGGAACATCCTCGGCCACCGTACGTTCGTTACTAGGTAACCAACAACATCGCGCGAACACATGTGTCGTGATGGAGAAGAAGGTAACGCCCGTTTCACACATAATCCGTTTATACGCACTGCAAACGGAGTGTGAAACGGGCGTAAGTTGGAAGAAGCTCGTCTAACATTTTTGGGCTAGAACATTTAATATGTAGCCCATCGTACATTATTATTGATGCAGTCAAAAACTCTACAACTACTTTGCAACCAGGCTCAGTTTGGCTATCTTACGTTATCTGAAACTAAGAGAAATGTTAGTGGGTATGGAAAGGAATGAAGATTTACTGATTTTATTTTAAATTATATTATACTGTAATATTAATAGTCTTTCTAGTTACATTAAGGATGTATTACAGCAGATTGCTCTGGGTAATATTTAATCATTGTCATAATGTTGCATTTGAATTTTTCAAAGATGTCAGGAAAAAAGCAGAAAGATATTTTGGGCACCAAAGGGTAAGCCCCCTAAAAAGGTTGCCAGATTAGAGGAGGAGACGGTGGAAGAGGTGGTGCACTCTAATCTGTCCATTTGTTCTCAATGTCCCACCACACAATAAATCATTCGTCTAGATAGAAGACGCATTCAAAAATCAAAATGCAATTTTTAAAGATTTGTTTGAAACTGTTTGGAGCAATTTGTTATATTTTTGGTTAGCTATATTTGTAATACTGCATTAAAGAGTATTTGATGTGATGAATTGCTGTCATTTATCAGATTTACTAATTGTTATAATTTTTATTTGTTCTGGTTAATCATGAACAATGGGTAAAATTGGGGGCGGAGATGGGTGGGGCGGGGCTTCATTATGGCTCCTCCCCTAACCGCGTGTGATCTCACTCCAAGCTTTTGCTCAAACTTGAGAACCCTGCAAACGCTACTTACTATATAACAATATGAATCAACACTACTTGCACTGTAATTACAGAGAAAGGTACTGATCAAGAAAACAAAACAACAACAAAAAAAAAAACCAACATAAAAAACGTTTTAATTACACAGTATATATTTTTATCATAGTATATATATATGTGTGTGTGTGTGTGTGTGTGTTTAATTTTCAACCCTCAGATGTCAAAATTACCCTGAACATATTTTGCCGCAAATGTGATACATTTTATAAACAACAGACGTACAATTTGTCTGGAATATATTAACAGGTACCTGTTATTTTTTAACTAATTAAATAATTTGCTTGTATATCTGCTTGCTACCCCCTTATTACCCCAAACGTAAAATATTGTTCCCTTATACCTACACTGAATTACACTATAATTACAGAAAAGTACACCGTAATTTCAGTGTACTTACGAAGTTATTTGCAGGTTGTATATCTGCTTGTTACCCCTTTATTACCTGAAACTTAACATATTGTTCCCTTATAACTACACGGAAGTACACTATAATTACAGAAATGTACACCATAATTTCAGTGTACTTACAAAGTTATTTGCAGGTTGTATATCTGTTACCCCTTTATTACCCAAAACTTACATATTATGCTTACACAGGAATACACTATAATTACAGAAACGTACACCCTAATTTCGGTGTAGTTACACAGTTGTTAGCGGGTCGTAAAATAAAGTGTTACCCATTTTTCTCACACTCTGTGGGAAAGGTTCAGTGACATTAAAATTTACAAATTTTGTGTATCCATGTACGCAGTAGATGCTTTGGTTGTCTTGGGTTCTTTATTTATTCCTTTCATCTTTCAGCCACACACACTTTTGTGCATCTGAGTTTTCAATGAAAATAAGCATCCAGAGAGGAGATCCCTAGCTGGCCGGCTTACTGACAGCATGACAGGAAACACATTTCCCTGCACCTGCCTACTCCTTTACACGAACAAAGAGAGCCCGGACAGTTTTTTTTCTCTCTATACAATACATGTAGGCTACTTTTCTCACACTTCTCAACATCAGAAACGATCTCTCAAGTGACACAGACAATAAACTAAACAACTAGATGTTTGAAAAAACAACGTGAAGGTCCCCTGACATGAAATTCTCACTTTCTGTGGTTTTTTTAACATTAATCTTATGGCGCTTTTCCACTGCATAGTACGGTACGGTTCGGCTCAGTACGCTTCCACTCGGCGCGGAACAGTTCGGCTTGCTTTTCGTTTCCACCGCAGTAGTACCCCTTCAAAGTGTGTGGGACTGATCGTTATTTGCGCGCGCCTCTACTGCCATGACATCATCTTAAAAGCACCACATTTTCAAACCCACAACACAGGAACAATGGAGACTATCGAGGGGATGCTGTTCCTGATTCTCGGTATGTGGTTGTTTTTAACTGCTAGATGGAAAAATGTGTTTAAAATTAGGCTGATGGCAGCAAAACAAAAATACTGCTAAAAAAGTGTCTTGTGTCGCAAATCCAATGACGCTAGTAGTGACGCTGGTAGTGACGATTCTGTCTGACCAATCAGTGATCTGCAGTGTTTCACGTCACATTTTAGTACCAGTACGGTACGCTTGGAACCTCAACAGACCAGGTACCATTTAAAGCGACCTGAAGCGAACCGTACTGTACCGTACCATGCAGTGGAAAAGCACCACAAGTGAGCCGTACCGAACCGAACCGTACCGTACCGTACTACCCAGATAGCAAACTGATATTGAATCAACGTGGAAATATGACATCGAAACAACGTTGATCTGACATTGTTTTGCTCATTGAATTAACGTTGAACCAACGTCAGAAGCGTCATTCTTTCAAAACTAACGGAAAATCAACTTGAAATCAACGCGTTGTTTCAAAGTTATGAAAGCAAACCAATTTTCGATTTTCATTTAGCTTTGAAGAATGCCGCGTCTGACGTTGGTTCAACGTTAATTCGATGAGCAAAATCAACGTTGTTTCAATGTCATGAGAGACGTCGTTTCCACGTTGATTCAATGTCAGTTTGCTGTCTGGGTATGCAGTGGAAAAGCGCCATTAGTTCCCCTAGCCTGTATATGGTCCCCTTGTGTCTACAATTTTCAATCGGTGTACACCGAGCTTTGGCTATATTTCTCTTTTCTGCAGCTCAAAAGAGCTGATCATGAATCTCCTCCTTATGACGTCATAAGGAGGAAAGTTAACCTCCCCTTTTCTCTACTTTGCCTGCACAGAGAATTTGGCTCGCCCATGAGAAAACGAGCTAGGAACAGGAAGTACGAAACAGTAACATTACCGTAACAGTAACTATAACAATAATGACCCATGAAGGATCATGCGGTTCCCCAGCAGGCTTTCACCTTGCAGACAGCAAAAGAAAAGCAGAAAACAAAGGTGTTCTTTGGATTCTTTAAATGTGACAGGTTATGTAATGATTATTTCTTACATAAGTCTACACATTATACTGTATTTCAGTGTTGTTGTCTCATTTTCCATCTTCACTCTTGTCCATTTCATTCTCCGCTCTCATTCCCTCTCACATTCACCAAAAAAGATAGAAAAAAAAATCAGAATGTAAAAAATTACACTAGCCTACTGACTTTTGTTCCATTGAATAGGTTTGTTCCTCGTATTCATTTTTGTTAGACTAGCAATCAGCCATTTTTCCGCTCTTTTTCCTGACCTCGCTCTTCATCATGCAGGAGTGAATGCAGAGACAGATTTGTCTCTTTAATACAAAAAAGCAGAGCACTTTCAGTAACTGTGTAAGTGTTGCAAGTTGAGTCATGGATCTTAGCGCAGGCCTTTAATTCACATATGAGGATGAAAAACAGCTATCTTACTTCAATAGTGGAGTAACTATCTTACTCCAACACTGTTGTGAGTGACATTCACATTACTCTATGTTAGACAACAAATACATTTTATTGCCGCTAACAAATATTTTGGAAGGAAAATTGTAAATATAAATGGAATCAGTATAAAATGAATAATATTAAAGATGAACGAGAAACAGTGAGTGCTCTTTGCCATCGCAGCTATTTAAATGCAGCAAACGGGCAAATACCGGTCTATCTGGGTTCCCTAAACCATTCAGAGTCAGTACGGTGATCACCACTGTATATACACGGAGATATATCATAAATTATAGGACAGATTCTGACTGCTAAAATGGACTTCTCGTTCAACTTGCCTCTATCAGACTCAGTACTGAAGTGACGCACTCCACTGACTTCACTCCTATTGGTTATCGCTCGCGAAAATCCCTCTTCATTTGCATAAAGTTAAAAATTTCTCAACTTTGTCACTTCGTTAGACACGCCCCATCCAGTCGCCAATGGTCGCTATCGTACGTGTAGCCGGAAGTCGCCCGCTCACCATTGAAAATGAATGGCATCGTGTCGCTTGGTCGTGTATAGTGTGAACGCAGCTTGAAACAAAAAACAGGATGTTACTTAAGAACAAATCAATTCAGTTGTTATACATACAGTCACATTCAAGAATGTTTATATATATATATATATATATATATATATATATATATATTTCCATAGTAGGACAAAAATACCATGGAAGTCACTGGCTACCATCCTTCACTCTATCTTCTTTTGTGTGCAGCAGATGAAAGACATTCATAAAGGGTTGCAACAACTTGAGGGTAAATAAATGATGACATAATTTTAATTTCAGGCTGAGCTATCCATTCAAATATCAAAATGTCTATCTCTACCATAATGGATGCTTTGGATTATAACTCAACATTGTATCAATGTCACCATGCTATCTGGGTTACCTTTTGTACTTAATAAATATATCCGCTTGTTGCTAGGTACTTGTCTGGACTTGTGGTTCTTTGAACAGCACATTAGTTGTATTTCTTTTTAACCGTGTGGTGTTCATATTTTTGTTATTCAGCCAGTGTTCGTGGGTCTGGTGGACCCGCTGCATTTTGGGGGTTTTATTTCAACAAAATCAAACAATTTTATGTTAAAATACTCAACAGATGTTTCCTTCATCCCATTCCAGCAATATGAACAGCATATATGGTTAATATTTTCTCTTTACCTTTGTTAGATCACATTTAAGAATTGAAAGACAGAGGGCCCTATTTTAACAATCTGAAACGCAAGTGTCAAAGCGCAAAGCGCAAGTAACTTTGTGGGTGGGTCTCTGCACTGTTGCTATTTTCCCGGCGGGATCTAAAAGGGCGCAAATCTAAAAGGGGTTGGTCTGAAGTAGCTTCATTATTCATAGGTGTGGTTTGGGCGTAATGTGAAATAAACCAATCAGAGCGCCATCCAACATACCCTTTAAGAACAGGTACGCATGTTGCATGACAGATTGTTATTATAACGGCGAGATTAGATTTTAGAGTTTAGAACGCCAAGAGCGTTCACAGCCGATGAGACCGATGTTCTTGTCAGGGCAGTAAAAGACAGAGTAATGACGTTGTATGGGGATGTGAGAAACCCTCGCACATCAGCGTCACAAAGATGGCGCTGAGATGTTTGGCTGGCCGTCTGTCTCTCCATTCTGTCTTTGTTTTATATCTATTATTATTTTACTTATGTTGCCAAGGCCTATTATCGTTTCTCACCTATGATCGCCAAACGCTGCTTGAGATTGGAGTCTTCTGCAATCAGTTTAAACCTGATCTATTAAAAAGCTCACCTCCACCTCCATGCCTCGAGGAAATTCCGGCCTTCCTGAGGCTCTACCATGTTTCCAAGAGACGGTGCAGAAGACGTGGTAAACGCGGAGGTGTCTGGGTAAGGTTAAAGGCTATTCTGAGGACTACTCGTGTGCTTGGTCGCTGGACTGAGCTGTATCTATGGACGACGCTGTTCTGCACTCGGGGCTGTACAGGGACCATCACCGATGGATCCAGCCGGTGTTTCCTGAAGCTGGTGGCTTAGGCGGTGTCGGTCGCTCGGTGGACTCTGATTGGCTGGTGCTTTCCCCTCCCAGCTGGCGTGTGGTGACTAGGAGAAGAGGTGTGGATCGTCAGAACCTTCGCTCCCTGAAACATGTCCTGCCCGTATCTGACACTCTTATTTTAAATCTGGCTCTGCTGAATGTGAGATCTGTCACAAACAAAATATTTTTACTGAACGTTCTCTTTATCGCACGTAGTTTGGATTTTATGTTTCTGACGGAAACCTGGCTCTGTGAAGGTGATCTTGCTCCTGTATCGGAGCTTCTTCCCCCTGGATGCAACTATTTTAACTCCCCTCGTATTACCGGTAAAGGTGGAGGACTGACATCCATTTTTAAATCTACTTTTTGCTGTCAACAATCTTCAACTGCAGGCTACTCCAGCTTTGAACTGCAACTTTTTGAGGTAAAGCTTTCGGAAACTTTTCTCTGTGTGGCGATCTATCGGCCCCCAAAATTTAACAAAGACTTTGTTTGGGACTTTGCAGACTTTGTATCAGGTGTCACCGGTCTTTCTTAAATATGACCACTTTTTTATTGTTGGTGATTTTAATATACATGTATGTTGCGAGAACAGACCTCTGGTCAAAGACTTTATGAATGTAATTGACTCTCTTTAACCTTATGCAGTCTGTTCGGGAGCCAACGCATGAAAAGGGTCATATTTTGGATATTGCGCGTATGGGCTGGACATACAGATAACTGAGATCGGCCACACACTTTTATCTGACCATTTACCTGTTTTATTTTCCATCTCTGTGCCTGCTCCCTCTCTGTCTTCGTGTTTGTAATTCTGGAACTCCATAGTTGTTTTGTGCTATGTTTAAAGACTCTTTTTTATATTCTCTAGACGATCTTAACGACCGCAGTGTGGATGAATGCATAGCAATGTTTGATTCTCTCTGTACTAAGATTTTAGATTCAATTGCACCCATTACTTTAAAGCGCATGAAGCCACAGAAGGAGCCCTGGCTGAATGAGTCCACCCGTACACTCAGGCGCACATGTAGACAGGTGGAGAGAAAATGGAAAAAGGACAGTCTTCCAATTTCTAGGGAGCTCCTTCAAGACAGTCTTATTAAATATCAGCAGGCTGTAAAAACTGCAAAAACTGATTATTTCTCCTCACTTGTGTCAAAAAATGCTCATAAGCCCCAGGTTCTTTTTATTGTTTTTGATTCACTGGTGAACTCTGGTCATGCTGTCTGTATGGAGCCTTCTACTAGCTTGTGTGTCATGGGTTTGGGTCTTTCTTTCTGTTTTCTTTCCTTTGTCTCCCTCTGCTGGTTATTCTACATCATTTCTTCTCTTTTTACTGGCATACACTTCCATTATCTCTTCCTCTCATTACCGTCAGCTGACCCTCATCTACTACACACCTGTTCTCTATCTTCTCCTCATTTCCACGCTATTTCTAGTGCTCTCTTTCTCATCCAAATTGTCGGATTATTGTTTGACCCTTACGTGTGTTGGATCGCTGTCTGATGCTTCTTCTCAGTAATTGTTTCTCCAGTCCTGTCCTGTCCCGTCTAGTCTTGAGTGTCAGAGACAACCGTTTCCTACTGCTGTTTTCTACCGCTTCTGTGCCGCACCCAGCAGTCGCCGAGGAGAGTTGCGGAGGGTCTGCCTGCAAGCACGCTGTACCGACTCCTCAGGGTCACCGGCTGAGATCCACTTTCTTCGGTTGAACCTGCTACAGAGCATCTTTCAGTTTTCTTCTGTGAAGAGACTTTTTTCTGTTGATTCAGCCTGTGAGGCGGTGATTAATTTCTTATTAAAGTATTTACCTGCAATCTACTCTGGACTCCTCTGATCCTTGACATTGTGTGAGGCTTTTCTGCACTTTTTTATAGATAAGATCTCTGCTATTAGAATCCCACTCTCTCGGTCTGCTCAGGTCCCTTCAGCTCCTATAGCATGCACATTTACGCCCTGCTAACTGTCAAACAGATAGTATTCCATCATGTTTGTTTAAGGAGGTATTCTGTTCAGTGGAGTCTTTTATTTTGAAATTTATTAATTTGTGTCTTAGCTATGGCTGTGTTCCATTTTCCTTTAAACATGCCATAGTTCCCTTTCGTAGTCACTGTGAGTTACGTCGGATGACGGAGAATGGGGGTTTCGCCTAGAAAGCCAATCCTCTTCC
Source organism: Pimephales promelas (assembly GCF_988280905.1). NCBI lineage: Eukaryota > Metazoa > Chordata > Actinopteri > Cypriniformes > Leuciscidae > Pimephales > Pimephales promelas. Next base: position 10,718,876 of record NC_142780.1, on the reverse strand, counting down.
GAGTATTAAAAAATGAGCCAATGGCAAGAAAATGCCATGGGTCTGCGGAATTTGCATAGCGTAACTCCGCCTCACCTCATGAGTATAAAAGGAGGAAGCAGACGCAACCGCAGTATGTTTTTCGCTTCGGAGCCAAGAGCACCTCTTCACTCCACAAGCCATAAAATCTGAGTTTACAAGTGACTCACCTCTTCGAGACGAGCGACTCTCCAGTGTTGGTGTGACGGCAGTACCCAGCGAGTCTTCACTTTGCCTGCGGTCTGTGCTGCGGTCTGCCAGACTCTGTGTTTTCTCCCTAGTCGCCTCAGCATTGTAGAGTTTCCTCTCCTGAAAGAACTGCACGGTGCGTGTCTATTTAAAGATGTCTTGCCCGTGTTTTTCTGGTTGCAGTCGATATATGTCATCTTCTGATGGGCACGAGTGCTGTTTTGTGTGTCTCCTTCTGTGGGAACATGACCATCGCAACACTTAGATCTAGACTCAATGATCTGAAAGTGAGAGTCCCCGCATTCACCACCCGTTCTGCTTCCTCCAACAGGGCTAGTAGTTTGGCTGGGGGACAGGGTGATCTCAGGGTTACGGTGTGGAGTGACACGTCCTCGGACCACGCCCCCTCTCCAGTGTTGCAACCCGCGAGTGCCGCGGTGGTGCCGCGGGGCTATCTACAGAGGTCCCGCGTGTTTCATTCGGCGCTCCAGAGGAGGACGCTATGTCGATCGCTGCATCACAAGGCAAGCAAGAGTCATTGGGAAGTGATGATGCGGCTGCATTGCCTCCCTCGGGAGTCCCAGCGTTGCCCGTGTTGGATCCCGAAATGACTGCTATGCTGTCCCGGGCAGCCGTGAGCATCGGGTTAGAGTGGAACCCTCCCCCCTGTCCCGCTCGTTCGCGGTTGGACGATTGATTTTTGGGCACGGCTGCCGCTGCATGAGGAGTTGAAGTCATGCAAGCCTCCTTTGACCTCCCGTGAGCGTTCGTCAGTTTTCTCTGCCTTTCCCCCCCTCGACAGCGCAGCTGCCCATGGGTACACTGGGGTTCCCGCGGTGGAGCGTTCTGTTGCGATGCAACTGTGTCCTCAGAGCGCCTCCTCTCGCGGTAATCCGAAGCACCCGTCCAAGGCCTGTAGGTTCTCGTCATCTATGGTGGCGAGGTCTTATAGAGCTGCAGGACAGGCGGCTGCTGACATGCATGCTATGAGCACCTTGCAGGTCTACCAGGCCTAGCTGCTCAGAGATATGCACAAGGGACTGATCCGGGGACGTTTGACAAACTGCGTGCCGCCACTGACCTCGCTCTCCGGGCAACTAAAGTGGCCGCACACTCCCTGCTTCAGGTGATGGCCAACAGCGTGGTCCAGGAACGTCACCTCTGGCTTAACCTGGCCGATATGCGGGACGCTGAACGGACTCGTCTGCTTGACGCCCCCATATCCCTGGCTGGCCTTTTCGGCGGTGCGGTTGAGGACTTTTCCCAGCTGCTGCCTCCACCCAGCCATCGGTACAGACGCCTCAGCCTGCACACCGCCGAGGGCCACTCACCACTCTAAGCCTCCTCTGTCTCTGAGGGCGCGGATGACAGTGCGTGCCATCTCCGGACCACACCACTCTCATCTCCCTCTATCGCCAGACCCTTGGCAGAGCAGACCCCCGTGGAACGCTGGTCCTTCCCTGGTCAGGGCGCGGAGCTTGACCGCGCACACACGCAGGGTTGCTATGCCACCCTCGCCTGTGCCAGTCTCTCCACCCCGCTGCCCCTCCGGGGGGACGCTTGTGGCTCGGATGATTCCACTGGATCAGTTTTTGGGGGCTTGGTTAGAGCTCCCCAATCTGTCCCGTTGGGTCGCCCGATCTATCAGGCTTGGCTATGCGATTCGGTTCGCACGGTCTCCTCCCCGGTTCAAGGGGAGTCCGCTTTATGATGGTCAGTGACAATGCCCCGATCATGAGAGCGGAGGTTGCCACCCTGCTGGCGAAGGGTGCAATAGAGGCTGTCCCTCCAGCCAAGATGAGGTCAGGGTTTTACAGCCACTACTTCATTGTCCCCAAGAAAACCGGTGGGTTACGACCGATTCTGGACCTGCGCGTTTTGAACCGCACCCTTCACCGGCTGCCGTTCAATATGCTCACAGCCAAACGCATTTTCGAATGTGTTCGGCCCCAGGATTGGTTTGCAACGATAGACCTAAAGGACGCTAACTTTCATGTCTCCATCTTACCTCGACACAGACCATTTCTTTGGTTTGCTTTTGAGGGGCAGGCATATCAGTACGCGGTTCTCCCATTCGGGCTGGCTCTGTCCGAGTGTCTTTATGAAGATTGTCGAGGCGGCCCTTGTTCCCCTTCACGAACAAGGGGTTTGCGTCCTGAATTATTTCGATGACTGGCTAATCCTAGCGCATTCTCGAGATCAGGTCTGCGAACACAGAGACCTTGTGCTCCGGCACCTAGCCCACCTGGGCCTTCGGGTCAACTGGGAGAAGAGCAAACTTTGCCCTGTGCAGAGGATCTCTTTTCTCGGTATGGAGATAGACTCGGTCGCCATGTCCCCGCAGCTTGCGAGCACGCACACTCACTGCTGACTTGTCTTCGACAGTTCGAGGGCAAGAGTGCGGTCCCACTGAAACTTTTTCAGAGGCTCCTGGGGCATATGGCATCCACAGCCGCGGCAACGCCACTCGAATTGCTTCATATGAGACCGCTTCAGCTGTGGCTTCGCGATCGAGTCCCGAGGTGGGCATGGCATCACGATACAGTACGCTCAGAGATCCAGTGACTCCGACCTGCCATCAGACCTTCACCCCGTGGAGGAACCTCAGCTTTCTACAGGCCGGAGTTCCCCTAGAGCGAGTTTCCAGGCATGTTGTTGTCTCCACAGATGCCTCTGCCACGGGTTGGGGCGCCATGTGCAATGGGCATGCAGCCGCGGGCTACTGGACAGGTCCCCAGCGCCTTATGCATGTCAATGGGCTCTGTGCACAGCGGTATTTCTGGTAAAGGTGTAAGGATGCTCGATAACTTCCGCCAATCGTAGAGTCCGAGAATTTATATTTAATTTTATACTCCATGGTTATACTAAAGAAATGTTAGTCACAAAAACAGATAAAACAGACACCCCTCATTGTGTTTTAGCTTCTTTTTAAAATTATATTAAATAAACGTAACTATATATAAAATTACATCTAAACGTATGTACGTTTCGCTTCAAAGACGGGAGGACAGTAAATTTTGAAGACTCTGCCATAATCCCGTTTCCTCGGTTTTCCTCCGCTTAAAGGAACACTCCGACTTTTTGGGACTTTAGCCTATTCACCTTATCCCCCAGAGTTAGATAAGTCCATACATACCTTTTTCATCTCCGTGCGTGCTATAAGTCTGTTTGACGCACCCACCGCTAGCCTAGCTTAGCACAAAGACTGGATGTGAATGGTTGCAGCTTTCATACTAATCCAAATGAGTGACAAAATAACGCAAACATTTCCCTATTTACATGTTGTGGTTTGTATAGTCACAGACTGTACAAATATCAAGGCCATATGAGACACAGACATCTTTTAACCGTATAAATACTATATTTTCTGAAGGCGAAGCACTGCTACTTGGGCAGAGTGATAACCATCACCTGACACGCACCGTGACGAGGAGCAGAGAGTTCGCTCAGTGTTGGAGTAAAGAGTAAAGAGTCAGCAATTACTAACGTTAGATAGAAAAGCATAGTTTATCATGGGTGTTTGCTTTATTGTATGAGCTGTGACAATAAACAGGGGAGATACAGTACCATGTTTCATTGAATTCCAACCAAAAACGCATCCAGATTTATAAATATCACAGAACATGAATAAATAATTATTATTACAGGAATCAATATATTTTAAATGCAATTTATTAGCTGAACTAAATGTATTCAACAACATATACAGTATAATTGCATTACTATAGGATAGAATAAGGGGAAAGTAATAGCACAAATTGTTTTTGCACAATGAACTCACAGCCTATCGTACCTTTTTGCACGTTCAAGTTCGTTATTTCTACGGTTATTTCAAATTTAGGCTACTAGGCGCGCCGCGCGCAAGTTCAACGCGCTCGTTTTTTTCCAAGCGCGTCCGCGTTTATATTATAATCAATTATATATTATAATCATATAATAGTGTCACTAATGTTACATTAGATCTGGCTAAAGGCACTGTTACAGTAGGTCATCTAAAAACATAACGGAACACTTACCTCAGCCGCAGGTGATCCACTTGTCCTGTCTGTGCTATCGATGGGATGGCCGTATCCTTCAGCACATTATGGTCCGTGTGGCAAATTCCGTTTTTTCAAAATAGTCGTCCTCATTGAAATGTACCGAGCAAACATAATGTCCCTTGATAATCTATTTAGGTGTGTTTGGATCAATATCCAGAGTAAGTAGCCATTTCTTCATCCAGTCAGCGTTTTTAGTTGGAATTCTGTGAAACATGGTATTACCTCCCCTGTTTACAGTCGCAGCTATTTACAATAGAGCGAAAACCCATGACTGTAAACTACGCTTTTACTATTTATAAATTGCTGACTCTGTTACCCAAACACTGAGCGAACTCTCCGCTCCTCACCACGGCGTGTCTCAGGTGATGCGGTTATTACTCCGTCAAAGTAGCAGTGCTTCGCCGTCAGAGAATAGTTTCCAGGTTTTATACGGTTAAAAGATGTCTGTGTCTCATTTGACTTTGTTATTTGTACACTCTGTGACTATACAAATCACAACATGTAAATAGGAAAACGTTTGCGTTATTTTGCCACTCATTTGGATTAGTATGAAAGCTGCAACCATTCACATCCAGTCTTTGTGCTAAGCTAGGCTAGCGGTGGGTGCGTCAAACAGACTTATAGCACGCACGGAGATGAAAAAGGTATGTATGGACTTATCTAACTCTGGGTGGTAAGGTGAATAGGCTAAAGTCCCAAAAAGTCGGAGTGTTCCTTTAAATCTCCACAACCGGAAATGGACGAGCATCCTTGCGTCAAATGCGGAACTTATGAGTGCATATAGCCCATTGCCTCGAGTTGCTGGCAGTACGCCTTGCCCTGCACCGCTTCCATGCGTTGCTCAGGGGTCAACACGTACTAGTCCATTCAGACAATACCACGAGAGTACCGTACATCAACCACCAGGGTGGTCTACGCTCTCGCCAGATGTCGCAACTCGCACGCCACCTCCTCTTATGGAGTCAGAAGCACCTGAGGTCCCTTCGTGCTATCCACATTCCAGGAGAGAGGAACTGTGCAGCCGACGAGCTGTCTCGGCTCCGTCCAGTCTCTGGCGAATGGCGACTCCATCCCCAGTCGGTCCAGCTGATATGGGACCAGTTCGGGGACGCACAGATAGATCTGTTTACCTCCCACGACTCATCCCATTGCGCCCCGTATTACTCTCTTACCGAGGGCACGCTCGGCACAGACGCACTGGCGCACAGCTGGCCACGGGGCCTACGCAAATATGTGGTTTCCCCAGTGAGCCTTCTCGCACGTACTCTGAGCAAGATCAAGGAGGACGAGGAGCAGGTCATCTTGGTCGCCCCATACTGGCCCATCAAGACCTGGTTCTCCGAACTGACACTCCTCGCGACAGCACCTCCTTGGCCAATTCCTCTGAGGAAGGACCTCCTTTCTCAGGGACGGGGCACCCTGTGGCACACTCGCCCTGATCTCTGGAGGCTACATGCGTGGCTCCTGGATGGGTCGAGGCAGGTTTGAGTACCCTGCCACCTGCGGTGGCGGCTACCATCACTTCCGCTAGAGCGTCGTCCACGAGACACGTCTATGCGTTGAGGTGGAACCTCTTTGTCAACTGGTGTTCTTCTCGCCGAGAAGACCCCCGGAGATGCTCGATCCGTGTTGTGCTTTCCTTCCTGCAAGAAGGGTTGGAGTGAAGGCTGTCTCCCTCCACCCTGAAGGTGTATGTGGCTGCCATTGCAGCATATCACAAAGCAGTTGAAGGTAAATCCCTGGGGAAGCACGACCTGATCATCAGGTTCCTGAGAGGAGCGAGGAGATTGAATCCTCCTCGCCCCCCTCTCGTACCCTCTTGGGACCTCTCAGTGGTTTTAAGTACCCTGCAGAGGCCTCCTTTTGAGCCTCTGGCAATCAGTCGAGATTAAGTTACGGTCTCTAAAGACAGTGCTCCTGGTTGCACTGGCCTCCATCAAGAGGGTAGGGGAGCGAAGCAGTGATATATATATATATATATATATATATACGTATATATATATATATATATATATATATATACATATATATATATATATCAAATATATCATGTTTCATGATATATCATTATAAAATATATCATATATCATGATATATAATATATATCTTTTAATATTTCATGATTTCATTATTATTATTATCATATTGTTTGTTTTCCTGGCCTTGTAAAGCACTTTCGTCAAATCCAGTTGTTTTTAAACGTGCTATACAACATTTGTTTTATTGTATTGTATTGTATAAAATAAAAGGCATAAAACAAAGTGCGAAGCAGTAAGCAAGATCGTCCGGACAGTAGCTAAGCAGGAAGCAGTGTGCTTCTCTGACTAAGTGCTTGTATTGTTGCCAACTTCAGGATTAGTTTTGTCTGCCAGTTTTTATACCCCCTCTTAGTTACTCTTAGTTGCTGACACACATAAGATAATAGATAATCAGGCTGTACAATTAATGTGCATAGGGCACATCATTTGTTCTTGGAAATAGTAATGTACCCGATGCCTTTATCAAAACTGATTTACTGAGGTCTTACTACAGGAACAGTAACCCTGGTGATTTGCTGAAAGGCACATTAAAGGCTTATGACACAATCCTTGACCAATGTGATTATACATATTATATGGTAGAAATGTTTGAGTTCATACTGAGACATTTGATTTGTAAAATTCTTGACATCTCTTCTAAACTTTAGAGGAGACAAATCTCAGCTCCCAAGGCACTGCATCCTCCTGGTTGAAGTAGGCACAGTACATCTCACGGAGTTGGATGGCTCTATGAATTGCATTTTTGGAGCCCATCATTGGTGTCTCTTGCAGGGCCTCAGGAGCTGAAGATGGCTCAATGGTGGGTTCAGCTATGCGTGGGGCATCTTCTCCACCAACCTATCCCAGCTGAGGCGGAACACCCTTTTCTCTGGTGGGATGTGATGTCCAGGGTATGGCCAAGGTTTGTCACCGGAGGGAAACCCTCATCCCCCACAAACACTGCTCTGCTCCTGGAATAGCAGTGTCTGGTGTTAAATCAAGCGTGCCATCTCTGAGGCCTTCTCCAAATGCTGAATTCCAGAGTGTCCCATTGTCACTGGTCTTCCCATACTGGTCTTGCCAACAACCACAGATCGATGGCATCAACAACGGCCAGGAGAACCAGTGAGTAGGTGGATTTGTAGTTAAAGAACAGGGACCCAAAATTTGTCGGTGCTTGTTAGACCTCATGTTTCCCATTGATGGCACCAAGACAATTTGGAAAATTCCAGCGCACATGAAACTGGTCAGCGATGGCACCTCAGTCTTCCATGTTGGGAACTTGTTGGGAACCACATGGAGGACTGAGGTGCCATCGCTGACCAGTTCCATGTCCCCTGGAATTTCCCAAATGTGCACTGGAATTTTCCAAATATTTTATATATATATATATATATATATTATAAAAGTAGTCACCTCCTGTGACAGTAGAGTGCCCAACACCGAAGGCAACTGTTCTGAAGGAATATTCAGTGGCCAGGTACCTGGAAAAAAGCAAGATACATGACATTAAAAACATAAAGACTCATAATATTTACTGTGTATGTATGTACTGTGTCGTTTACTCTCAGCACATCTATCAGACTGACTATGGTAATCATGTCTAATCTGCTTTTTTCACGTTGGCCAAAGTTTATGGCACCCTTAGAATTGTTTACAAGTAAAATATCTCTGAATTATATTCTCATTAATATTTACCTTTTTTCACACCGGGGTGACTAGGAACATGAAACTGTCTAGCTATGACTTCTTGTTTCACAGGAGTTTAAATATGAGGAAACACAAAGGCCAAATTCCCTTAAAGGGGACATATCATGCAAAATCCACTTATTTAGCCCTTAAATGCATTTTTTTGTATATTTGGAGTGTTTATAAGTACAGAAAAGATGAAATTATTCTCTTCAGGTGCTTCGTTTATATCTTTATATTCTGTTTTGGTCATATTTTTCAACCTGTTCAGATTTTTCTGTTCTCTATGACGTTTTTTGTCACCGTATTTGCAGCGGAACTGACAAATAAGGACATTGACTACCGGCCCAACACTTCGAGCAATCCGCCATTATTATTTCTCGCTCCGATTTTGTAGTCCAAGCTCAAAGATGCAGATGTTACAAGAGGGCAAGTCAAAATGTTCGGTTCTTGGATGTAGTGATGGATGCACTTCAAGGATCCCCACTTCAACAACCTCCGCCAGTATACAGAAGGGTTCGCCGATCGACTTCGTCTGAATGAGGGGTAAATTCCTTCTATCATTTAGCTGCTGTGTTTTCTGATGCTTTCCTACACGTAAGTTATTATATTATTATTAATACAGATTTTTAGTGGCAAGATTGGACCGTAGTCATTTATCTTGTCGGTGTGCTTGTTTTAACAAGTGAAATAGTCGACTTTCACTAATAACACAACATGGTTAACTTAACGTTACATACCCCTGCATCCATATGAAGACATTGTTCTGCAGGTTCGTCGTTGTCTTTTTCAACTCGCTCGCTCTGGCTCGAATATGTAAGGCTTGATGGACAAGTCTTCCGTTGTTGACATTTTGTTAACGAGTGACTAAAAATGTTCTTTGAAGCTATAGTATATAATTGTATATCTCTTATCAAACTACAATAATGGCCGAACGCGGGGAGTTGAACCGAGTGTGAACTCAGCGACCTGGAGAGCGGGCGGGGAAAGACCCAATTCCATTTTATTTAAAGGGGCCGCTTTGAAATGGGTCGCTCACAGACGCACATCAGAAAAGGGGTAGAAAAGGGGCCTGTGGAGCTATAATAATGAGGAATTCAGACCGAAGCATTGCAGTTATGCTTTATATAGACCACAAATGTATGATTTATAAGTAAAAATATATGATTTAAAAGCATGATATGTACCATTTAATCATTCATCACAATGAGTAAAACCAAAGAATATAGTTCTGATGTGCATCCAAAGATTGTTGAGCTTCACAAAATAGAAAGTGGGTGTAAGAAAATAGTTAAAGAGTTGAAATCCCCATTTTGACCATCAGGGTAATAATTAAAAAGTTCCAATCAACTAAAGATGTTATGAATCTGCCAGGAAGAGGACGTGTGTCTATATTGTCTTAATGCACGGTGAGGAGGAAAGTTTGAGTGGCCACAGACTCTTTAAGCATCACAGATGAGATTAGTTGAGTCTTGGGGACAGAAGCCTACCAAAATAAATAAATCAAACATCCCCACATGGTGTTTGGGAGGGTTTAAAGATAAATCTTCCTAGCTCATCCAAGAACAAACTCCAGCAAATTCAGTTGTCAGACACAACTGGAACCTAAAACAGCAGAGATTTCTGTGGTCAGATGGAAATAAAAAACACGCTATGGGTTTGGTGCACACAAAAAGTACCCCATGTCTACAATTTAAAATATTGTTGGATCTTTAATGTTGTGGGACAATTTTTCTGCTGGAGGTCCCTGTTCAGATACATGGCATTGTGGATTCTATCAAATTTTTAAAGATAAAAAATCAAAACCTGATGGCCTCTGCTAGAAATCTTATAATGGGCTGAGGTTGGATCTTTCAGTTCCTTGACCTAATGAGTGGAGTGGAGCGAACTGAAGAGGAGAAGAACCAACATGGAGCTGGGAATCTGAAGGATCTGCAGAGGTTCTTTATGGAAGAATGGTCTCTGATCTCTTCAGGTGTTCTTCAAACTCATCAGCCATTTAAAACTCAGAGCTGTTGTCTGGGCAAAAAGGAGAATGCAAAAAGTATAAAAGGGTGCCAATAATTGTGGCCAATGTGTTTTGGAGAAAAACAAATATTTCATAATGTGATTTCCTCCACCCTTTTATAATTCTTTTACTTCAATGAAAGGTTAGATTTTTACAAATGTTTTAATGAAAGATCAAAAGGATAAACAATGCAGATTTATTTTGTACCATATGTACAAGGGGTGCCATTAATTCTGACCACAACTGCATGTAGTATTACTTTTTTATTATAAAATTTCAAGCTGAACTCATCTTCAAACTAAACAATATATTTTGGTGACTTTAAAAAAACTAAACTAAACCACATGCCTTTCAAGCAAATACAGTTCATACATAGACTTTACAAGCTAGACCACAAGTGTAATCATAATAAAATTATCAGATAGACAGATAGCGAGTCGCTCGGCAGGTTCAGTTGCCAACGGCATCACTGAGTTGCCCTTTGTGATGCAAGTAATATGGCAGAAAGTGTTGTCACTATGATGGTCACGTCAGCATCAAGCATTGATGGTCACGTCAGCACCAAGCGTTGATGTCGACACCCTGTGTGAATGCAGTGTTATACATATTATTCAATGTGCACTTGGGGGAAAGTGTTGCTGCACTTATTTTAATGTTATGTCTTTAACGATTAATAACAAAATATACTAGATTGTCACATTAGCTGAAGAAAATGTGTTGCTAGGGTATACAGTTGCAAAGGTGTTATGAGTTGATTTAAGCATGTTTTGCTATGCAGTTTGAGCATTTCTATTATAGGTGCTTGCTTACAGCATGAGAAACCTATTATGTATTATGACCCTTCATGAATTGAATCACTCCTCCAATGTAAATGGGAACGTTTTGCCAATGTATCATTCGCCAAGCAAAATTGTTGCTTAGAAAAGTAATAGCACACCTCTCCTTAAAAAAGTTTCATTCATGACCAGCACAAACAGTGTGGGGCAAGTTATACTATGAAATTTAGTTAGTTATTTACAGTTCTAGATATGGTATGCTGTGAGCAGGAGTCTGGTGCTAAGACTGATAGGGTTGCTTGTCTAAATAAGCTGCACTAATTAAAAACAAATAATTGTCATGTTAAATTCTGCTGATGCTTTCTATAAAAGTCATAGTGTTCCATCAATGCCAGCAATTTCAAAAAAAAAAAAAAAAAAATAAGGAGGCAGACAAATTCGTAGATCTCAGAGTCTTGAAATTACATGGACTGTGTATATATCATTATTGGGCTTGATGAGGCTCTGCTCCCATCCTGAAAAGTTAAAAATGAGGGTTGTCTAGAAACAAGCTACAGAGTGAATGAAAAAAAAAAGTAGGCTAAAAGGCAAATATTCTCTCCAAAACTCCCATTGGTCAGCTGTGTGCCCAGAGCTTATTCAAGCAATTTGTAATTTTCTTAAATACGAGAGAAGAAAGGTCATTACTCACTGAAAATAACATTATTTTTGTTACATTTGTCATGTTGTTAATGCAAGAGAATGGTGACAGATCTTTTCACTGTAAAATAAGCCAACATCATTCTTACATGCATAAAATGTCACAAAAAGAACCGCATATATAGACAGGCTTTGAAGCAAACTACCAAAAAATAACCGCATTAATGCTTAAAGGTTGTATCAGCGATTTTATGCCCTAACAAAAATTATCATCTAATCTTTCCTAACGATCCACTAACTGCCCGCCCCATAATCAGGCTGTCATAAAAATGCGTCTCTGTAGCCCAGGCTCTGAGATTTGCACACAAAAACAAATGGGTACAACCAGCACTCAAAATCAAAATAAACAGAGTTCTAACCAATCACCGACAGGGAGCCTGCACGTGAACTCGGAGCTGAAGAATAAGCCAGCGTCTATCAACCCTATGCTATCAACAGACTAGATACAATTAAAATGAACTCAAAGTATTGACAAATTTTAAAACGGTTGCACTGTTTCTTCTGGACAGGTGAGTAGATTCTAGTGCTGACTTTTTTGTGTGTGAACTGTGTGTGAAAATATGAGTGAAGCTCGACTATACTTGGATAGCTCTAGCGAATTTCAGATTCTAGGGATTTAGTGTGTGAGTTTTTCATGATGCACAAGATGGGAGGGAGGGCGAGCTAACTTGGTTTGTTTGGGATCTTGCTTCAAACACAAACAGAAGTGACGCCACCCACAATTGCTGATAGAAGCTTTAAGTAACGTAACCTACTTAATTTGTGTTAGAGCCAGATAAAATGTGTTTTATAAGTAGGTTTATTTCGATACGCCTCCAAAGCCTAGTACAACACCATACAGTAGGTTTACAAATTACTTTTTTTTATTTTTATAGAAGACCGACTATGACTCATAATCTCTTCAATGAAAGATTGACAAAGAATGAATAGATTTATCATGTATGGGACTAGAAAATGTAATGCCCCCATTGAACAGGAAACCATTCAGGTACAGCTCAACTCAGCTTGTTCAGGAAGAGAGGACAAGAGAAGCAGCATTCAGAATACAAAGAGAAACCTGTTTTTGGAAGGCATACATTTCAGCTATTTCAGTTTTTTCTTTTTTTTTCTGTCTTTCAGCTACATTTGGCTAATTAAGCCTAATTCTTTTGTAAACTTTGCATTTAAACATAATAGATGCTTTTCTTGGGTTTACATGAACTATTTGTGTTGATGAGTCATTTTCTTTATGTTTCCATTGATAATTATAAAGCACCTGAAGGTGTGTTGTGTCACCATGCCTATTATACTCTAATCCATTGAGTTATTCACTTAAGTAGTTAGCGTTGAGCTCATAGGTTTGCTTACCCTTTGCAGAATCTTTAAGATGTTTAGCAATAAAATAATAAATGATAATTATAATAATTATAATTATTATTATTATTATTAATAATGTTTTGACAATCCATTTTGTTGCATATCTCTGGCTGCTTTTACAATTATCATTATTAAGCATTTACACTTGTTAACATCAAGTGGCTTCTGTATCTAAATCATTTATTGAATATTTGTTTCCTATGCAATATTTCAAGGTGCTGTCTGTTTTTTTTTTTTTTTTTTTTTTTTAAATTAGGAACTAAAGCATAAAAATAACAAAGGATGTTAAGCTGATATTTAGGAAATCTGAGATTAAGTTTACATACTTGATTCTACAAAAAAAAAAAAAAACAATAAATAAATAAAAAAGAAAGAAAAAAAAACTGACAGACACAGTTCCGTTGTGTCACGAAAGTGTGAACTTGTAGGAAGGCCACGAGTGTTAAGGTGCTCTTTGGGACAGGGTCTTAATCCACCATGAGCCATACTGGATTACATTCATACTACACACAATCATACTATATACATTCACCTAAAGGATTATTAGGAACACCTCAATTTATCATTAATGCTAATCACTAATCAACCAATCACATGGCAGTTGCTTCAATGTATTTAGGGGTGTGGTCCTGGTCAAGACAATCTCCTGAACTCCAAACTGAATATCAGAATGGGAAAGAAAGACGATTTAAGCAATTTTGAGCATGGGATGGTTGTTGGTGCTAGAGGGGCCGGTCTGAGTATTTCACAATCTGCTCAGTTACTGGGAATTTCATGCACAACCATTTCTAGGGTTTACAAAGAAAAACATCCAGTATGCGGCAGTCCTGTGGGCGAAAATGCCTTGTTGATGCTAGAGGTCAGAGGAGAATGGGCTGACTGATTCAAGCTCATAGAAGAGCAACTTTGACTGCAATAACCACTCGTTACAACCGAGGTATGCAGCAAAGCATTTGTGAAGCCACAACACGCACAACCTTGAGGCAGATGGGCTACAACAAGGATGGGTCCTGGCTGTAAACACTTAATGATGCGAGCGAAATACCGGAGTGAACATGGCTGTAAACGACTTTTTCTTCAATTAGAAAAACACCAAAATGTTCTCCATAAAAGAGTGAATTTTGCATCCCGTACTTACTTTTTAGTAGCCTAATGTTCCAGGAATATACGGAATATTGAGCTTACTATGACCACTGACGACTGCATGCCTGTTGCCATCTCTGCAAACGCTGATGAGGCAGCCAACCTCAGGTCGGAGCTTCGCTCAATAGAGGTTCTACTGGATGATGTTCTACGGCGACAGTCTCTACTTCTTTCACGGGTGGATTCATTACATCTAGTTTCTAAACCTGGCGCTACGGATGATGCCGCTAAGGTCCCCGCCAGTGTCGTTACTGTGACAGATCCACTGAACACCTGGACCATAGTCGGGCCGAAGGACGGCCGACGGATTTCTCTTCCCCGTTTCTCTCCGGATGATGACGAGAGCCTTTTCACTCTTTCAAACTTCTATGCACCACTGGAGACTCTTCAAGGGGCTGGCCTGGAGGTCGAGTTTGAGGCTACGAACTCCCCGTTACACTCTACGGATAATACAGCCCCAGCCGCGCAGTTTAATGCTGGGTGCCTGTCAAACCTTGTGAGGCCAGGCAAAAACTACAATAACTCCATCCACAAGTCGAGAAAGCGGTCAAATTCACCCATGCCTATAGAAAGATGTGGAAAGCGCCGTCGCTGCCTCTCTTCCTCCGAAGTTAGTGGTGACATCGGCTGTGCTCCACCGGCATTTCCATCGGCAACAGATACTACGCCGGGTTTCTTGGCGTCGAGTGATGACGTCACACGCTTGGCGTCTTTTTCTCGACTTTCTGACCCTGCGATAACTACTGGCGCTGAGCCACTTGTGCCCCCTGGCTCTCAGGAGCCTCAGTCTTCTGCCACACATATAATTAACCAGAATCTTTCTTCCTATATGTATAATGACATCTCATTGCCACAAGTCCTCCTGCTTGGTGATTCTTCCGTCAAGGGAGTTAAACTTCCAGGGTGTATCACCTATTGTCTGTCAAATGGCAGGATTGGTGATTTCATCAAGCTTTTGCCTAAACTTCTTCACTCACATACATCTGTCAAAATAGTCATTGTTCACACCGGGACTAATGAGATTATGGATAGGCAATCAGCCAGACTCCATTTAGAGCTCGAGGAACTATCGTTTCAAATTGAATCCTTGGGTAAACGCTGTATTCTATCTGGTCCTCTCCCCTCTCCTTCTATGGGCTCTGAATACTTTAGTCGTCTTTATGGACTGCATCAATGGCTATGCCACTTCTGTGTAGCTGCTGGATTTAATTTTATTCCTAATTTTGACTCCTTTTGGACTAGGCATGACCTCTTTAATGCTGACAGATTTCATCTGAATAGGAGAGGGACCAAGCTGCTCACCTCCAACCTAGTGAACTATATCGCCTTTGGCATGGACTGACATAATGCTCAGCCTGACCCTCCTACAGCCCTTCCCTGTTTCACTAAGCATAGTAATTATGAGGGTCCTGCTGAACTGTCCCCCTGCATAGATCTATGTTCATCAGATCTATACCTGCATACTCCTATTATGTCCTTACAGGCTCCTATTACCGTGCAAATTGGTTCCAATATAGCAAAGGGGAATAGATCTAAATGCAACTCGGCTCGCAGACCAAACCCATCTAATCTACTTCTTATTTGTAAGAAATCATCTGTTCCTGTGGAAAAAAGTATATCTCCTACGGTAAAACTTGCTCTGCTAAATATCAGGTCACTTATAAAAAAGTCTTTTTTAATTAACGATCTTATCTCCACATATAAACTTGATTTTTTATTTTTAACTGAAACTTGGCTTGATTCGGTAAACTGCAATAGTATTCTTATTGAATCTTCTCCCCCCGACTATAACTTTATAAGCATCAACCGTGAAAATAGACGTGGGGGAGGAATAGCTAAAATTTTTAAAAAAGAATTTCAGTGTCAACAGTCATTCTATGGTGACTATGCTTCTTTCGAATATCTTTCTGCTGTCCTTAAAAGCGGTCCGAAAACCCTATTGTTAACTGTATATAGACCTCCTACTTTATCAGTTGCAGTTTTTCTTGAAGATTTCTGTGAATTGCTCTCTGAAATCTGTGTTCACTTTGATAGTATTGTTATATCAGGTGATTTCAACATCCATGTAGATAACTCTGATAACACGCATGCAAGAGACTTTTTGGCTCTGATCGATGTTTTTAATCTGACACAACATATACAGAGCCCTACTCACTCTCAGGGCCATACACTCGATCTTGTTATGACAAAGGGTGTAACTGTTTCCACATCTATAGTGGATTTAGCTTTGTCTGATCACTGCTGTATTTTCTTTGAAGTCTGCTTGCTCCCATATTGTCAGAATAACTCTATTATGATCAGAAAAAGAGCTATAAATGATAAAACTTGTGTTCTTTTTGAGCAAACACTTTGTGAGTCCAAAAGCTCACTTCCTAATACTGCTGATAACTTGTTGGAAGATTTTAATTTAAAAATGACTAATATAATGGATGACATTGCTCCTTTAAAACTGAAAAAATCCACTAAACAGAAAGCTCCATGGATGAATGATCCGCTAGTTAAACTGCAAAAGAAAGAATGTAGGAGAACAGAAAGGAAATGGCGTAAATCCAAACTTAATTCAGATTATCTGATTCATAAAGGGACACTTCGTGAATATAATTCTGTTATTTGTAAAGCTAGACAATCTCATTTTTCCAATATTATCAACAGTAAAGCAAATAACTCCCGCGCGATTTTTTCCACCATTGAGAAGTTAACAAACCCTTCCCCCCATCTGGCTCCTGAACTACTCTCAGTTGAAAAGTGCAATGAGTTTGCTTCTTTTTTTAAGAGCAAAGTAGAGAACATAAGACATAATATCTCATATACGTCACATAGCATCTCTTACTTTGAATTACCAACTCAAAGGGATCAGCTTAGCACTTTTTCAAATTTCAGTCCTATTGACCTTGACACTCTTGAAAAGACTGTACAAAGTCTAAGCTCTTCCACATCTGAGCTGGACATCTTACCCACTAGTTTTTTTTAAATCTGTGCTTCATTTAATAGCAACTGATGTGCTTTTAATAATTAATACTTCTCTTATGAACGGCGTATTTCCCAATTCCCTTAAAATAGCCGTTGTAAAGCCTTTACTTAAAAAGAATAACCTGGATGAGTCTGTTCTTAACAACTACAGACCCATATCAAATTTGCCTTTCATCGGTAAAATAATTGAAAAAATTGTTTTTAATCAAGTGTCCGCATTTTTAACCTCAACCTCCTGTTTGGATCCCAACCAGTCAGGTTTTAGAAAATACCATAGCACTGAAACAGCCCTGATTAGAGTAGTTAACGACATTCGGCAAAATAATGATGCTGGAAAAACCACTGTTCTTATGCTGTTGGACCTCAGTGTGGCGTTCGACACTGTCGATCACAGCATACTAGTAGAAAGACTTAAATGCTGTGTGGGTCTCTCTGGCTCGGTCATCTGCTGGTTAAAGTCCTATTTAGAAGACAGGAGTTTTTATGTTTCTATTGGTCATCATGCTTCAGCTCCAGTGTCCTTAACATGTGGTGTCCCTCAGGGTTCAATCCTTGGCCCTCTTTTGTTTAATCTATACATGCTCCCACTTGGCCAAATTATGAAAAATTATTCTATTAGTTATCATAGCTACGCAGATGACACACAGTTATACCTATCCTTGTCCCCTAATGAGTTTGCTCCCCTTGAATCTCTTTATCTTTGTCTTGATCAAGTCCAAGACTGGATGTTAAGAAATCTCCTTAAATTAAACACAGACAAAACTCAAGTAATTATCTTTGGGAAAAAGGATCAGAGACTAAAGGTTGCCACACTATTGGGAATGAAAGGTTTTGAGGTAGTGGAAACTGTGAAGAACCTCGGGGTCATTATTGACAGCGACTTAAGCTTCAATAGCCACATGAAGTCAGTCACAAAATCGTCTTTTTATCACTTAAAAAATATTGCAAAGGTTAAAAACTTCATATTACCGGCAGACTTAGAAAAGCTTATTCATGCTTTCATTTCCAGTAGGGTGGACTATTGTAATGGTCTTTTCACTGGTCTCCCTAAAAAAACAATAAAATCTCTTCAAATTATCCAAAATGCAGCAGCAAGGCTACTGACCAGGACCAAAAGAAAGGATCATATCACACCAATTTTAAAATCTCTACACTGGTTACCAGTGACTTATAGAATTGATTTTAAAGTTCTTTTTCTTGTTTTTAAAACACTAAATGGTCAAGGACCTCTATATATGGCAGATATGCTTAAAAAATATACCCCCTCAAGATCACTTAGATCTGCTGGTAAACTCGAGCTAGTACAATGCAGCGCTCGTACTAAGCAGGGAGAGGCAGCCTTCAGCTGCTATGCGGTCCCTCTTTGGAACCGTCTTCCTGTAGACATTAAGACCTCCCCCACTATCTCTATTTTTAAATCTAGATTAAAAACGAAACTTTTTTACGATGCTTTCTACTGACTCTTTTTATTTCCTTGTTAAGCTACATGTTTTTATTTTTTGTAATGATTATTTATGATTATTTATTTTTTGAATTTGTGTGTGTGATTGATGTATGTAAATTGTTTCTTAACTGCTATGATTGTGTAAAGCACATTGGGCTACCTGTGTATGAAATGGGCTATATCAATAAACCTGAACCTGAACCTGAACCTACAACAGCAGAAGACCCCACCGGGTACCACTCATCTCCACTACAAATAGGAAAAAGAGGCTACAATTTGCAAGAGCTCACTAAAATTGGACAGTTAAAGACTGGAATAATGTTGCCTAGTCTGATAAGTCTCGAATTTGGCGTAAACTGAATGAGAACACGGATCCACCATGCCTTATTACCACTGTGCAGGCTGTAGGTGGTGGTGTAACGGTGTGGGGGATGCTTTCTTGGCACACATTAGGCCCCTTAGTGCCAATTGGGCATTGTTTAAATGCCACGGCCTACCTCAGCATTGTTTTTGACCATGTCCATCCCTTTATGGCTACCATATACCAATCCTCTGATGGCTACTTCCAGCAGGATAATGCACCAAGTCACAAAGAGTCATTTCAAATTGGTTTCTTGAACATGACAATGATTACACTGCACTATAATGGACCCCACAGTCACCAGATCTCAACCCAATAGAGCATCTTTGGGATGTGGTGGAACGGGAGTTTCGTGCCCTGGATATGCATCCCACAAATCTCCATCAACTGCAAGATGCTATCCTATCAATATGGGCCAACATTTCTAAAGAATGCTTTCAGCACCTTGTTGAATCAATGCCACGTAGAATTAAGGCAGTTCTGAAGGCGAAAGAGGGTCAAACACAGTATTATATGGTGTTCCAGATAATCCTTAAGGTAAGTGTAGAACATATATTTTTTGGAATTAAAAAGATTCAAATGTAGTTCCTTCCTGTACGCGATTTTGTTTTAGTCTGAGAAAATTGACATTGGCCGGGATCACACAGTAGTATTTCGATACCCCAGTTGGCTGACAGCAGCGTATTGCAGCCATGGAAACGAACAGGGTCAAAGATTACAGATTCTACCCAACCTAAAAAGCCTTGTCAATACAAAAATTTGCAACGTATATATTAACGTACAGTGAAAGACTCGTCGCTTTCCATTGTCAACTGCTCTGGCATGTTTCCTCAATCTGGGAAGTGTGCGTTGAGTCTGAGGAGGAAGGGAAAGTCAAAACAACTCTCTTTTAATTTGGGATGCGGTACCCATTTCAACCGCTAGCTGTCAAAATGACATACTACACCTTTAAAATAAGTTTGTAATGGAAAAATGACCCATTAATAGAAAAATTAATGAATTAATGTGTTTCTTTTAAAAACTATCTTCAGTCGTGGGGCTACACGTTTCAAATATCATAAAATGAGAAGGAGGAGGTTGCAAATAATAATGAATTGCATAGCTGCTGTGATCGAAAAGGGTCCGGAACGTATGGGTCCGGAATCGGAGGGAATTGTGGCACATCCTTTACAGACAATGAATGACTGTGCAAATTTCAGGTGCAAAAAACAAACTTACTGCGTTCTGCACCCTCGAATTGTCTTGTAAAAACACCCTGCGATGTGAAAGTGGGTGGGGTTTTCGTCATCCTATGAATACAGATATTATGGCTATAAGGCATTGACATTACTCTGATTATATCCAATTACAATATCCTCGACTACCTCTCTACCAGGACACAAAACATTCTGATCAAAACCGCCTTTACATTTGCCTTTTCAATGTGTATGTGGAAACACCTGGATTTGAGGTTACATTGACGAAGAAAAGATTTTTCCAGCTAAAGAGAGGTCACAGTGATCTCAGTTGCATGGAATGAGCAATGCTTCAAACTGCAGAGCAAGAGCGCCTCAGTGTGGTTCCACAGACAATGTGTTATGTAGAAGTTGACATGGGAAAAGAAAAGACATGGGAATTCCTGTATAATATGGGTCATATGAGAGAATCACTTATCATTTATATAAACTGAATAAACATTGTCTGGGGGGAAAAACCCATCAGTTTTCCTCTAGAAATGCTGCACAATATACAGGGTTCCCGCACTTTTTGATGAATGATTTCTCTTGCAATGGGACTGTTGCTACTAGCCTGGATGCCAGCCTGAACAACATTTTTTGGTCGGGAAGTTCGGTCTGGACTCGATCCATTGAGGAGTAATTATGATCAGGCAAAAAATGATTGGGCCAATCAGATTGCCAGGGCGGGCTTTATCCACAAGTTTCCGAGGGGCGCTCCTGTAAAAAATAAAGTGGGTGAAACTTCCGGTGACGCGGCGGAAGTAGCATTCCAATGGTATTTTGTGTGTTAGTTAGCGAAGAGGCTAGCTGTTTTTCGGAGAATTATTTTACTATTTAAAGACGCAAATCTTTATGAGAGATGTCGTTACGGAGCTCAGGGACAACATGTGCTGTTCGCGGTTTTATGTATAACCGGATTAAACTAGTTCAGTGGCTTAAACGTGATTGTTTTGAACATAAGCTGAAAACGAAATCACAGTGATCCTGCAGAGCCCGTCTCTGATTCTGCCAACGACTGTAGTTTCCATCACCTCCCAAAAGACGACGAATCTTCCTGTGTACATTTGTTTAAATTCTTAATATTCTATAAACTCTCTCAGCATGTGTTTGGCTGTTCGCTACTGATGTTACACCTAAACTCAGGATCAAAGCCTGTGTTGACAGAATACCAAATGTGCCAGTTAATGTATTCCAGTAGCACATTCATTTATAATTTTGAATAAACTCCAAAGCACAATGACTAAGTGTGTATTTTTTATTTTAATTGTTTGTCAGCTCACACAACTGTCTGTCACCACCATGCCTTGATGAGTATTGATTATTAATAATGTTATTATAATACACTGCGGAGGGTAAAGGTACTTTTATTTCACCCTTTTTAATTTCGTTGAGGTTGTGTTCCCACATCGTTAGCTAGTTTGGATCGCTATAACTTGAATGACTGTCAACTGTTGAATGAACGAGTATCAAGCATGTCAAGTCGCGCTTTGTTTACTTCCAACCGGAAGTCGCGCCCACTTTTGACGCAAGGCCTCATGGGGCGTAGGAAACTTGTGGATATGATGATGGACAGATGATCTGCAGGGACGTAATCATCACGTTATCAAAGAGCACTAACTGGTTTTCCTCAGCAACACATTCTCACCCCAAGGCGTCGCCTTTGACCATGCTACAATATTTGACGTTTTAGGCGCCCTTTAGCGTCACTTACATGACGCGATCCTACGGCGTCAACTAACTGACGCTAAAGGAAAGCGTCAGTTAGAAGACGCGGTTAGGTTTAGGTGTGGGGTGGGGGTAGGGTACACGCGATCCTAGGGCGTCATCTAACTGACGCTAAAGGGCGCCTAAAGCGTCAGATATTGAAGCATGGTCAAATGCTTGAGAATGGGCTGTCCTCAGAGATGACTGCAGCTGGAGAATTGAGATGCATAGATTCCGCTGTCGCATCTGTTTTTAAAATTAATTGACAGCGCATTCATTTTAATAGACAAACAGAAAACTGCAATCAAGGCATTTGTCGATCGGAAAGATATTCGGCAAAAGTGTAACTTATCAGCTGGCTCTGAAGGTCGCTAAGTTAAGAAGATGGGACGTAATGAAAAGCATGTGGTCGTTGTGGTATCTCCTTTGGTCGCACTCATGAAGGACCAAGTGAAAGAAACAACACTCATTATTTTGCTACTAAATGAAGTAAGTTCTGTTGTTGACAACTATGCTATGTAAAGTATTTGACTTACTGCGTTGCTCTGATTGGTTGTAGGTCTGTCCGACTATCCAATTGAGTGCAGAGGTTGTTTGTTTTCCCTGGTTTGGTTAAGACACGCCTCATAATCAAAACCCTACTGAGCGGTCTCAGACTCATAGTCTGATCAGAATATGAGTATGACGAGGTCAGGCTATGTTGCTAGTGCATTTTTTCTAATTTCTGGGAGGTTAAATTCCAGTTGTATTTTAGGTAACACTACTTTAAATAATAACAATAATAAATATTATTATTATTTTCATCATTTTTTTAGCTAGTTTGTGATTACACCATTTTTTTTGGGGGGGGGGTGGTTTGGAGAGACTTTAAGCCTCTTTTATTTACAGTTATGAAAAGCAATGTTTTGTAATTATTATCAACAAAATTTGTACAAACATTTGTGAATAAAAAACAATGTATATTACATTACACAAGAAACATTAGGCTACTTAAAAGACTCATACCTACATACACATAAATTAAATAGGCTATATATAAACATAAGTTTCAATTTATAACACCATAACCACTCTCATCACTTGGTTGACAAAAATACTTTCAGTACCCCAGTACCCCACTTTATCACTTATTCATAAAACTTATACTTAAACATTATTCTTCTTTTTAACAAAGTCTTAAACATACAGTATGTTTTATTTTATTTTTTCCTTGTCAGTCAAATTGCCCTTTTAGCCTCATAAAGCAATAAATTAATTAACACTATTTTCTTTCAGTTTGAGGCACTACATTTTAGTCAAAAAGGTTTAGGCAAGAGAGCAAACTTCCTTCAGCCTCCTGCTAATCCTCTACATCCACAGCCACACTGATCTTGGGTAATATATTTTCAGATATGCCAACTTTTAGAGGCAAAACAGGAAATGATTCTTAAATATAAGCTAACAATTTTTACTCAGTTTGAACAGAACGGATAAACGGTCTTTATGGCCTGTTCAACAGTAACCCGTTGGTCATTTGACCTAAAATGCCAATTATTAATTCCCGCTCCCACCAAGCTTGCACACACGGTCTGTGACTCCAATATCACACAGGAGAAGTGAGAATTAAAATTTAAGGGGTTCTTCTAGATGCCATTGAAGGTGTCTCAGAGTCTATAAAAATCTGCCATGCATTAAGATCCATCTCCTTTGAATTCATTAAAATATTCAGTTTTAACCTAATTCAGATGATGCTCTCTCATACAATCCAATACTGTAATTATTAATTTCAATGTATTTTTTTCTTTTACAATTACAGTAATGTCATCTGCACACACAATCAGCTTAAAAGAACGAGTATCATCTCCAACCCTTAAGCCAGACAGACCTATTCTTAATAGACACAACAGTGGTTACCCCGCCAAAGCATAGCCGACCTAAGAGTAGACACCCTTGTGTGATACCCTACCATTTTCTTATTGGTTGACTTAAACCACCACCAATTTTTAAAACAAAATATGAATTCATTAACAAGAGTTTGATCCAAGAAAAACTTTGCAAACGCATGCATTGTTTAAAACAAGCCAAGGCTTTTTCCTGATTTTTTGGACAAAATTTACATCCACTTCAAAAAGTTCAAAACATCTCTGATCAAAAAAAAATATTATCATATATTGTTCTTAGCTGACACGCTCTCATTGCGTCAAAGCCCGCCAAAACAGCGTGGCCCGAGTCTATAAATAGGCGAGTTTCCCGCTGTTTTCCGGTTTTCATTGAATGAAGCTAGAACACTAGTAGCGCAAGCACGGCCGGGAACGCAATACTCATTCCCTCATCTAGAGAGAACCGAGGATACGTTAGGCAACTGATTCGTTCTCTTACGAGAGGTTCTCTCGTATTGCGTAAGCTAGCTTACGCTACGGGAACACATGGTCAACGCCGTTCGCGCTAAGCATCCACAATGAGTACCGGGGGAGGGATCCCGGGGGACCCTTACAAATGGGAATTAATCAGTGTTGGGAGTAACGCATTACAAAAGTAATACATTACAGTAACACATTACTTTTTGCTGTAACGCAGTAGTGTAAGGCATTACTAATCAATTTTCAGTAATATTTTACTCGTTACATGTTCAGTGAGGCTTGTATTACAGTTGTATTACAGTGTATTGTCTGCTTTTACTTCATAAAGGCAACAGACTATGTGAAAGTTTTAAAGCAGTCTTTTAGTGCCAGTTCAGAGCGGTCGCGTCTATACAATTTTTTTTCTTCTCATAAATGCGAACACGAAAACTAAAATAAAATGAATATTTTAAGTTCTATGGAGACTGGAGAGCCAATTCTGTAATTAACAGAATTCTGTAATTAACAGAATTACAAAAAATCGATTTTGCCTCCTATTTTTTTGTCACGCATGAATGTGTGTCTTTTCCCTAATATTAAAAATAAAACATAGACTGATATTTGTCTAATGTCTGGAGTCCTTTAAGGAAGTAGCCTATATACGTTTCAAGACATGTATTTTCTGAGAATTTTTATTTCAAGTTTTGACTGCAAATGTCATCATGTCCATAATGCTGGACTTCCCCAATTTTAAATAATTTATCCTCAACTAGTTTTGTGGTGTAGGTCTACGTATTTTATAATGTTAACTTCAAATAATACTAATAGCCTAAATTAAAGATAAGGCAGCATTGGATATGGACCGTAAGGAGAATAACGCTGGAGTTGGAAGAGGTTTGTCGCGATTCTGTAGGTTCGTTGATCTGAGTCGTGTGGCGAATCGCGATTTCGGTTTCATATTGCATATCGTTACGGCCCAAAAGTTAAGTTCTACTTAGTTATTTTGGTGAAAGTAACTAAAAAGTAATACATGAGTAATGTAACGCATTACAATTCTGGGACAGTAATATTGTAAGGTAATGAATTACTTTTAAATAACAGTAACAAGTAATACCTAATGTATTACAGTTTGGAAGTAACTTGCACAACACTGGAATTAATATTGTACGTGAACATGAAAGGGCCAGCAAGGGGGCCGGGATTGTGTAGTACATAAGCACGAGGGAAGAATAAGCAGCACGCCGGTTGTATGAGTGTGACCTCTGATCAAAAAAAAATATTATCATATATTGTTCTTTCTCGAATTCAATAGGACTGATATTTGATTATATATACGTACACACACACTAGGTATGTGTGTGTACTTGTACACTATCTTTGTGAGGACCGGTTTGAGTTTTACCACACTATTGCAATGCTACAATAGTCAATATTTGGAGTGAATCAAAAAAAAGTTGTCATACGACAAGAGTGGGTATTGTTCAAAATTCATGCATAACTTTGATGAAAGGTTTTGATCCACTTCAAATGTTAACTACTGTACATCAGTGAAAAAAAAAAAAAAAAGGTATAACCAGTTAATATGGACAAAACGTGTTCTGCTCATGCTAGGTGTGTAAAAGAGGCCTCAAAAGATAACATACAACAAAAAAAAAAATCAAATAAAATCAGAAAGGGGGCATAAAGAATAAAGCAGCAGTTTAAGATGTTTATTTTAAAAATAACTTGAATACAAAACATACATAAAAAATATTGGGGAAAAAAAGGTCTTAAACATAAGACATCATACATTACATTCAAATATCACCTGCATTCAGGTGAGAGGACTATCTTTGTAGATCCTTTAGTGTTTAATTTCTTGATTTTAATCACTGCATTGACGCAAAACTCCACTTTCAAGACACTTGTAACAATAAAGCCTCTTATTTGAATCAGGGAGGCCTTAGAAACTAGAATCAGGTTTTCATGCAAAAATGTGTGTTATGGAACAAAAATATTTTTGTGTGAAATGTTTTGTACAAGCATGGTGAGCTTCATGGCAAATTTTAAAAAATTAAAAAGAAATATACTAGGTGGATGCAGAGTCGCCATCTTGTAGTAAAATGTGGTCCAAGAAGACCACATTTTGATCAATACATGCATCTGAGGGTGAAGGGGAAAAGGTCAAATGCAAGAGAACATATGGACCATTAAAAACTCTTTAAATTTTAGAAAAATAGAATGTCCTTAATCGGGAGATCACCAGCAAATACTAATTGGTTAATCAAGATATTCAAGTATTCACCGGATACTTTTTAAAGTGTTAAATTACACGCAACATGGATGGCAGTATACAAGTCTGAGAGGGGAGATGATTTTGATACAGAGCAAATGTTAAGTTACAAACTTAAGTGCATGCCTGAAAGGCCAGCAGATAGCAAG
Organism: Pimephales promelas; assembly: GCF_988280905.1. Taxonomy (NCBI): domain Eukaryota; kingdom Metazoa; phylum Chordata; class Actinopteri; order Cypriniformes; family Leuciscidae; genus Pimephales; species Pimephales promelas. The sequence goes on along the minus strand of NC_142780.1, from coordinate 10,692,505 downwards.
TAATATGTAGTACACACAAGATTTTAACATGCACAAAACCACAATCCCAACAATAAAACTGGTTGTGATATGGATTTGAACATGATACAATAATATGTACATACAAAGTAATCCATAGTATAATGTCAATTTACATTCAATTTAAGAAAATTAAAACTGAACTAAAATAAAATAAAAATATTGCACAAAGATAGTATATTACGTAAAGATTTACAGTACAAAAGCAAATCACAGCCTAGTGGTACCGCAACAAGATTTGTTATCAAAAATATTCTGAAAAGATATAAGAATAGATGAAAAATTAACAACGTATCAGTAAACAAAAAAAGGTATTAGACAGTCATACGGAAAAAAAAATAGGAGGAATATGTACAAATGAAAACAGGAACATTTAAATGTGTAGTCACAGGAAGAGCACTAGACAAAACAAATCAAAGTGCAATTTCAGACAGTGCCCATCTTAAATAGAAGTGTTACCTTTGACCTAGAAAAACAAAAGGTATGTGGCCCACATTCTTGGTCTTGGGCAGAAGTCGTAGATGAGTGGTTGGAACTATCTGCTGAGGCTCATGGGAACGGTATCCCTTCGACGACGACGCCAGCCGTTACGGCCATACTGAGGATGATGTCCTCTGGGAACATGCACAATGTTACGCTCTAAACAATTAGTGTGTGGAGGCCGCTTGAATCTCTGGCCATTCTGAAAAAACACATACAAGTATTTTAAATGGATAGTTCACTTTGAAATTAATTTTTGATATGTTTTAGCTTACCTCAAGGGCATCCAAGATATACTGTAGGCGTCTTTGTTTCCACCGCATTTTCAATTTTGACATTTTTTGGTCAAACCGTTGTTGTCGGTCAGTCATACACTGGAGGTTAAGGGGGTCCTCCCTTGGTCCACCTCAAAGAGCATACACAGAGAAGTCACAATTAAACATGAGTGAATGACTCGTGAATGCAAGTACACATTGATGGCCTAAGACACGTTTGTGTGAGAAAACGAATCGGTTACCTAACGTAACCTCGGTTCTCTCTAGATGAGGGAACGAGTATTGCGTAAGCTAGCTTACGGTACGGGAAAGATTCATCTTTTCTGAGAAGTTGAAGCCAAAAAAATTATCCTTTAATTTTGTATCCATTGTCAACGCAGTTCATCTGCAGCAGACCATGAGCGGGCTAGCTAGCAGCTCATTGGTTCGCTCAGGGAGAACTGCTACAGCCTATGAGGGAACTCGGTTGAACTAGCGGCAGATGAGAAGCTGACACGCTCTCATTGCGTCAAAGCCCGCCAAAAAAGCGTGGCCCGAGTCTATAAATAGGCGAGTTTCCCGCTGTTTTCCAGTTTTCATTGAATGAAGCTAGAACACTAGTAGCGCAAGCACGCCCGGGAACGCAATACTCATTCCCTCATCTAGAGAGAACCGAGGTTACATTAGGCAACCGATTCGTTCCCTTACGAGAGGTTCTCTCGTATTGCGTAAGCTAGCTTTCGCTACGGGAACACATGGTCAACGCCGTACGCGCTAAGCATCCACAATGAGTACCGGGGGAGGGATCCTGGGGTACCCTTATAAATGGGAATTAATATTGTACGTGAACATGAAAGGGCCAGCAAGCGGGCCGGGATTGTGTAGTACATAAGCACAAGGGAAGAATAAGCGGCTCGCCGGTTGTATGATTGTGACTCCCAATAGTGCAGCTCAAAACAGAAGAGCTGAAGCATACTAGACTGCTAGTAGTTTTAGCCTGCAGGGCGGGTACTTCCAGATTGTAAAATCTGACAAAGGTGGAATGGGAAGCCCATACCGCTGCCACGCATGTGTCTTGAATGGAAATGCTGCTGGACCATACCCACGATGAGGCCATGCCTCTAGTGGAATGAGCCCTGATGCCCAGTGGGCATAGCAGGTTTTTAGACGCATAAACAGGAGCAATAGCGTCCACTATCCATCTGGATACTGTCTGTTTCGAGGCGGCCAGACCTTTAGTGCGCCCACCGAAAGAAACAAAAAGCTGCTCAGAGCGTCTGAACGTGGCAGCGCGTGTAGTGTACAATCTCAGAGCCCGAACCGGACAAAATAGATTGGCGTCACATTCACTATCGGATGCGGGCAGAGCCGATAGGGAAAAAACCTGAGTCCTGAACGGGGTACCAATCACTTTGGGGACATAGCCATGTCTAGGTTTGAGGATGATTATAGAGTCATTGGGTTCAAACTCGAGACACGCTGCGCTAGAAGAGAGTGCGTGAAGGTCTCCCACGCGTTTAACTGAAAAACGGTTTTTAGCGAGAGGTATTTTAGGTCCACAGACTCTAATGGTTCGAACGGGGGGGCTTTCATAGCGTCAAAAACTATAGAAAGATCCAAAATGGGAACCAAAGGGGGGCGCGGGGGGTTCATCCTTATAGCTCCCCTGAGGAAGTGGATGAATAGCTCGTCTTTTCCCAGAGACTGAGCACGTCGGGGTTCAGCGAATGCCGTGACAGCTGCCACGTAAACCTTGAGAGTGGATGGGGACCTGCCCTTGTCAAGCATCTCCTGAAGGAAGACGAGCAAAGACAACGCCTCGCACCGCAGTGGGTCTAGGTTTTTGTTGGTGCACCATTTTGAGAACACAGACCATTTTGACGCATAGAGCTTCCAGTAGAAGCCGCTCTGGCGTTCATGATCGTGTTTAACACTCCCTCTGGCAAAACAACGGATAGTCATTGATCACCCAAGCATGAAGCGCCCAGCCCCGAGGATGGGGATGCCAGATCACGCCGCAAGCTTAAGATAGGAGATCTGCTCTGACTGGAATGGGCCACAGGGCTGTCTGTGACAGCTGAGCGAGCTCCGGGAACCAAGTCTGACTCTCCCAACGCGGGGCTATGAGGAGCACCGAGTGGCGTGTTTCCCTAATCCTCTGTAAGACCTGTGGCAACAGGGAGACCGGAGGGAATGCATAAAGAGTGCGGCTGGGCCACTCCTGGGCTAGCGCGTCCTCGCTCTTTGAGAAAAATATTGGGCAGTGAGCGTTCTCCTCTGACGCGAAGAGATCCACCTCTGCTTTGCCGAATATTCGCCACAGTTTCTAGACTGTTTGTACGTGCAGGGACAATTCTCCCGGAAGGATGGGGTTCCTGGACAGTCTGTCTGGGCCGTCGTTCAGATGGCTCGGCACATGCGTCGCTCTTAGCGCGAGCAGGTGGCTCTGGGACCAAACTAAAATGCGCTTCGTCAGCAGGAAGAGGTTCCTGGATCTGACACCACCCTGACGGTTGAGATAGGAGACTACAGCCGTATTGTCCGAGCGGATCAATTCGTGGTGACCCCGAATGCGCGTCTGTCGAAATGACTTTTCGGTGAGAGACAGTCTCCATGGTAACGCCCTGTTGAAACCATTCTGCCACTGTCCATGGCTGCAGGTCTGCGCATCTTTGATCAGCTGGCGGCTCGTGGTCCACGCACGGTGAGACACATGGCTCTTCAACAAAAGCTGAAGGGGGCGCATGCGCAGTAGACCCAGCTGAAGCACTGCGGAGGCTGAGGCCATGTAACCCAGCGCCTTCTGAAAATTGTCCAGAGGCGTGAGGGTGTCCATCTGAAAGGATGCGGCGAGACGCTGAATACGCTGCACCAGTGATTCTTCCTTTCTGTTTGGTCTTGTTCTGCCCAGGTTGCACCGGATCGTTTGGCAATTTACAGAAGCATCTTTCAGATCTAGAGAGATGAACCAGTCCTCCTAGCATACATGCGCGAGGAGTTTCTTGACTGTAAGCATTTTGAAGTATGTTCTCCTAAAGAGCACTTTGTTCAAAAATCTGAGATCGGTCTGAGGCCGCCGTCTTTCTTGGGGACAAGAAAATAACGGCCGTAAAACCCAGACACGCCCATAGAAGGTGGAACTCTCTCTATAGCCCTTTTGCACAAAAGCTTTGCCATCTCTGAACGAAGCGTGTTTGCTGCTTCTGAACTCACTGTAGTTTCGAGCCACACCCGGAAGCGTGGACGGCAGCGACGGGACTGTAACAGATAGCCGTATTTTATTGTGCTTAGCACCCATGGGGAGATTCCCGGAATAGCTTCCCACGCTTAGAAGCGTAACGCTAGCGGGTGAATGGCTATATCGCCCTGATTGTTGCGGGCTGTGTCCACATAGCGGGCTGGACACAGTGTGTGGGCACGCTAGAATGTTTAAGGCAACGGGACTTACACTCAGAGGAGTTTATGGGCCGTGTAACAGAGCGGGCAGAGGGGGACGCACACATGGGCTCTAGGGCACGCTTATGCACTCTGACACTCGAGCGGGCTGTGTCCACTCTATTGGAGTGGGCTCTGAGAGAGACACAGGACATGTGGTGCTTTTGTGTAAGGGTGAACACAGGATTGTGGGCACATTTTTCTACACAAGAGACTTTTATGCAGGGGAGGGACGCGTGCACAGCTCGTGGGCGAGCTTATGAACTCTGACACTCGAGCGGGCAGTGTGTGAGTGGGCTCTGACAGAGACATGGGGAGTGTGGTGCTTTTGTGTATGGGCGAACACAGGATTGTGGGTACATATTCTACACAAAAGGCATGTGTATACATACACATGCATGTGTATACACATAGCGGGCAGAAGAAGTGTGTGAGCGCACTTACAGTGCTTGTGCGTGACGGCTCGCGAACACCCAATGGCTGTTTAGTGAGTGACTTCCCGATAAACGTGAATGGGGTGCGAGTCACGGTGTGATGAGCGAGCATGGTCTCGGGCACAGGTGTGGTGTTGGTGTGTAGGAGTGACCACTGAGCTGTGGGCACATATACTACACTTATAGCATGTTTGGCGTAAGCCACACATTATGCACTTATGCCTGATTGCATTTTAGCCTGATACACAAGTGACGTGCACAAGTGACGTGTGCGCAAGTGCGTGTTAAAAACGTGAGCGCTGTAAGCGGCAGAAGACTATATATAGCCTGAAAAGGCTGCACTTGTGACACACGCGGGGCCGCCTGCATGTAGAAACGTGAGCGCTGCAAGCGGGCAAGAGACTGAAGAGGCTGGGATGCGCACGACCTGGCCGTGTAATAGAGCGGGCAGAGAGAAGATGTGAGCACAGTCGTGGGCACATCTGTTACAGATAACACTTTAGCGGCATAGCCAGCTAAGAGAGTGGGCTCTGTTAGACACAGGAATGCTGTGTTTAAATATGGGTGACTGAGCACAGGGGTGTGGGCACCTATTACAATTTAAAAGAAATAGCGTCAATCTTAATCTGTCGGTGTTGTTGCAGGTGTTCATGTTATGACAGGCTCGTTGCTGCAATATAGACATTTTCAGCCTCTTGAACGAGGAAAGAGAAACGTTAGAGAGATGGGTCATTAACCGGCCTCGGCGGGTTAAAAACACTCGTTTCTCATGTCGCCGCTGATGCATGTGCGCGGGAGAGCGTGGCTGCTTTCTGTAACGTAAAAAAGCTGGCCGCGAGCTCAGAGCTGCATAAAATTATCTGCAAGAGCCGAAATCAAACTCGGGTCTCTGGCGCGAAAAGCTTTGTGTTTTACCACTGAGCCACAGCAGTAAAGACACAAGCTGAATAGCGCGAGCAGATAAGAGAGCTATGCACGGGGGACGGGCTCACTCTCTTGTAAAGTAAAGAAAGCTAGCCGTGGTCGGCACAGCTGTAAGCGGCTCGTCCCTCATACAGCACGGGACTCCAGCGCTGAGAGGGGCGCGGCATGAGCCGCAGGTGTGCGAGCCATCTTTAAAAAGACGCTCGCTGCTCTTTTGTGTTTGTTACACAAGCAAAATACAAATGTAAGGATACGTCGCCGGATGGCGTTAGCTCACAGGATGGCTGAAGGTGGCGAAGACGGCCGGCTTCCTCAGACTCTGTCCATGCTCGCTAAGAGATGCCTTCTCGATGGCGACACGGCCTCCTCTCGGAGATCAGCAGGTGCGTATAGCCTCGCTGAATTGATGAAAATCGGAAAAAAGCGGGAAACTAGCCTATCTCGGGCCACGCAGTTTTGGCGGGCTTTGACGCAATGAGAGCATGTCAGCTTCTCATTGGCCGCGAGTTCAACCGAGTTCCCTCATAGGCTGTAGCAGTTCTCCCTGAGCGAACCAATGAGCTGCTAGCTAGCCCACTCATGGTCTGCTGCAGATGAACTGCATTGACAATGGATACAAAATTAAAGGATATTTTTTTGGCTTCATTTTCTCAGAAAAGATTAATCTTTCCCGTAGCGTAAGCTAGCTTACGCAATACGAGAGAACCTCTCCTAAGAGAACAAACAGTATTTATATTGTTTTTACCTCTTGTTAACAACCGTCAAACTGATCTGAATCAGATGTCCAACTGAATCGTCTCCAGACTTTATGGCGGAAGTGATCGCGTGCGTATGTACGTCACGCATTGTTTACACTGAGATTTCGGAAGTTTTACCTTTCACCAAACATATTTAGATATACGGGAAATCGCAATGGAAGACGATTTCGATACATCTAAATATGTTTAGTGAAAGGTAAAACTTCCGAAATCTCCGTGTAAACAATGCAAGACATAGACGCGCGAGAGATCACTTCCGGCGTAACGTCTGGAGACGGTTCAGTTCGGTTCTGATTCAGATCAGTTCGACGGCTGTTAACAAGAGGTAAAAACTATATAAATACTGTTTGTTTTCTCACACAAACCGCTCGTTTTGTTTCTTAGGCCATCAATGTGTACTTACATTCACAAGTCATTAAATCATGTTTAATTTTGACTTCTCTGTGCATGCTCTTTGAGGTGGGCTCCATAGACTTGCATTATATGACTGATGGACAACAACGATTTGACCAAAAAAATGTCAAAATTGAAAATGCTGTGGAAACAAAGACACCTACATCTTGGATGCCCTTGAGGTAAGCTAAAACATATCAAAAATTCATTTCAAAGTGAACTATCCCTTTAAGTATGATACCAGCCAGTAGGAGCATGCATTTATCAATACTTTTAGGCAACACAAAACAACCCAACCCAAGTTGACGGACAAAAATGAAACTAGACTGGTCAATGTATTCAAAAGTAACTTAACTATTACAGAAAATAGATTTAACTTTTAATGCATTAAAATTCTGTTAAGGACTGAAAACAACATCAAACTCTACATCCATCAGTCTGTAAATGAATAGCAGCAGTAATTTAAAGCTGCAGTCCGCAGTTTTTCCTCTTTGTCGCCATCTCTGTTGGAAATAACTCTGTTTTTCGCGGAATAATCAACTTTATGCGAGTTGTACTTTGACACGACGACACAGTGCGGATGAACACAGTGTTTGAGGATGAGTGTGCAGCTGTCAGTCATCGTGCCGGTTTGAATACTGACATTCAGAAATCACAGATTATTCTTTTTGGAGGTATGACCAACATAATAATTTCACCGGAAAATGTCATCTGAACAAGTAACATACACTTTTGTTCTGATTCTGACATTGCAGTAAATCATGCTGATTAAACCTAAAAATCACTTATCACGCAAGACCGTGCAAATAATAACTTGTTCTCAAATTGTTAATGTTAACAACATCAGCATTGCGTGACTACATGTAATGTCCTTCCGATATGTATATTTGTTTTTGTATGGGATTGGCTAACTAAAAAAAGAGACTGCAACCACTCCGAAGTCCGAACGAAGTCTTTAGCATTTTACAACGGTTTAGTCTCCTGTTGTCACCGGTGATTGTCGTTTGAACATTTCTGGATCCGTCATCAAATTGAGATGTTTAATTATATCAATGTGCTGTGAGAAAAGGCTATAAATCCTGACCTCCATCATCCTCACACGCAATATAGCCTACTAGCCGAGACTCCTTTATGTGTACAGATGTGACGTAATGACGCAGAGACATGCTAGAATCTCCCGCGGAAAACATTACAAGCTTACTGCTTTGAATCAAGCTAAGGCAAGCAGATAGTTTTGAAAACTGTCTGGTTATGCATTTGCTCAAATGTAGTTTGGATAATTTTTAACCCCAAAAATCTACAGACTTAATACCAATATTTAATTCCAGGAGCATGTCTGTGAAAAATAACAATTTGTAGTCCCAATATACATCGAACACTGCCTTGTTTTTTTAATGAACTACTTGGAAATTTGATGTGCCATTTTGTCAATATTATATTGATATTTGAAGAGGGGGGAGAGAGAAAACAAGCAGTTTAAAACCCTTACAAACAAGCAAATTTCCAAACATTAATATGATCTAGGAATTTCATATGATCACACTTGTCCCTTACATTAGTGTAGCGACTCTGGCTGGCTATTGAGCTGGACTAAACAGGAGACAAATGGAGTACTCCATTCATGAGTCAAACCATACATACACTGTTTACTGGGTAATGGGTGTGACTGAAACAGAAAGAGGGAATACAAAGCAGTGCATGGGTAATTACAACCACAACTGGAATTCCTCTGGGCAACTTAAAGCAAGCAAAAATGTATTTTGTCAGAACATAAGGACTCCATTGAACGGCCGAAAAAAGGAGGAAGAGTTGAAAAGAGTTGAGAGGAAAAGTTGTGGTTTGTGGTCAGTTTGTGTGTAGATTTTTTACCAATTATTTCCACTTTTAATGTAATTTCTAGTAAGAATTTTGTATTTTATGCGTTTTCAAGGCTTTCTCTATTTTGTTGCCTCAGAAGTCTGTCCCAATTCAGTTTCGTTAGGTCCCTTTGTGCGCAAAAGCTGCCTGTAAAGTCATTGCCTGATAGGGCAGAGAGGCATCAAGTCAGCTGCCCAAGCTTTCGGGCGCAGCCATTGACTTTCATTCTCTAATGACTAGCAAATTAAATAAAAATCAGAGGAATGTTGGACTTACTTGACTTCCAGAGTGTAGAAAAGTTCCAGATGAGTTTGCTTTTATCTGTGGTTTCTGATTGGTATCAGTCATGCAAGACATTGGGAAGAATTCATGAAAATCTGAAGCTTTGCACGGTGTGTCAGAATCCTGGGAGAGAAAGAGATAGAGATGAAGAGGGAGATAAAGAAAATACAACCTCAAATGGCAGATGTAAATGTAGCAAGTTCAATGTAATGACAGAATTTTAATTTTTTATTTTCCTTTAAGTTTGCTGTAATTTACTCGCCCTCAAGTTGTTACAAACCTGAATGAATTTCTTTCTGAACAAAAAGAAAAAAAAAAATACTATGCAAGTCAATGGGGCCCATCAACTATTTGGTTATAGACATTCTTAAAAACATATTTGTTTGTGTTCAGCAGAAGAAAGAAATGTATACAGTACAAGTTTGGAACAACTTGAAGGCGAGTAATTGATGACAGAAATTTCATAAGGGGTAAACTCTCTCTTTAATGGTTTTGTAGGTGTTGACTTATTGGATATAATGCAGAAGTGTACGGACAGTGCCTTTAATGGAGTTCTCTTGCATATTCATATCTAGTTCTCTTCAGTTCTCTTCAAGAACTTACATCACTCCCAGACAGTGAGGACACAGAGGAAGATGATGAAGAGTGCAGTTGAAGGCTGGACAGGGACAAAGGTGAACCAGCACTGAGTGGTGATGAGGAGTCTCTCTGCTGCTTCTCACCTGAGGTCTTCTCCAAGTCTACAACATTCTGGACTAAAATGACCAGAAACATTGGCAAAAACCAAAGTGGCCTTCATCCTCAAAGCATAAAATAAAAATAAGATTAATAATTTGTGATTCAAACGACTTACTTTTAATGTCAATCTTCTTGGCATTGTGTCTGTTGCCCTGCTGCTGAATGATCCACTCCCTGTAGCGAATTACTCCCTGGGTCACTTTAATGATACGTCCTAATGTACTTAAGATTGAAAATGAAAAAAAAATAAAAATATTTCTCCATCAAAATGAGGCTGACAGATTTCAGTGCACAGAAAAGTTAATCATGTTAAATAACCAAAAACTCATTTGTGAATGGAATTAAGACATCGAACAACACAGGTAGATACTGTACATTTAGTACATTATTATATTAATAATCCTTTAACATACATAATAGCAATGGAAATTTTTGCATAAAGCATAATGTAGCAGACATCACAGGACTGAATGAATGGACATGGTAGTTTCACATAAATCTAAAAATATATACTAATAATAATAATAATAAAGCAATTAAACAATTGTTGACAAAATGTATGCAATTTATGTACAGCTGTAATTTCATGACCACGTAGACCCAAAAGAATATTTAAATTGGCCCTGGGAATCGAACCCATGACCATGGTGTTGTAAGCGCCAATGCTCTCCTGTTTGAGCTAATTTTAGTTCCAAAGATGAATGCAAGTATTGAAACAGCATGACGGCGAGTTATTCATGGCATATTCCTTTTGTTGGGTGAACTAACCCTCTGTGTCATTGGCTAAAAATATTCAAGCAGCACAGAAATGGTTGTGGCTACAACTTTAATTTAAAAGCAATATTTGTGGACTCATCTGGGACTAACCTTTCCATATTTCTGTTGGGGTAGGAGCGAGATAGTGGAGAGACAGTGTGACTCAAGATGAGGTATGCATAATTAAACACCTCCTTCACCTGCATGGCACCGTAAGAGCTCCGGCCGACATCATTTCCTAAAAAAAAAGAAAAAAGAAAAAGAGAATAATTTGTTCAAATGCTTAAGGTTAGTTTAATTTAAATTCATTTTGCATTAAAGGTGCAGTGTGTATTTTTTAGAAACCTCTAGCAGTTTGGTTGAGAGTTGCACTAAGGGCTTAGCCCACTGGGCTCTAAGGGCTCTAAGCACTAAGGGCTCACCCCTTCCTTTCGAAGAAGCTACGGTGACTAAAAAAAAGACAAATATATCATCGTCTGAGACAGCAGAGAATGGCCAGAGTAAGCCAAGAGTGTGTAACATTGTCACTGTTTCTGTACCATAGTCCATTATAAACCACATCATGGATAAAAAGTTTACAAAGCCATAGTTCAGGTGAGGATCAAGGGTCTTAATATATAATATAATAATAGTAATCAGCTGATTGTCTCACAAACAAACAAGCACATTTCTACCCACTAGGGATGCACCGAATATTCGGCCGCAAATGTTGTGATGTAACAGAAACCGCGACCTGCACGTGCTTGTCTGAAGCAACATGTCTGCAGTGTGGACGTATTTCAGTGTATCTGAACCCGCGATGAGACGGAAACCTTGTTTATCCACCTATAAACAATGCGTGCCGCCATGACGACGACTCTGGTTCCGAGCGGGTCAAGAGCGGTGCGCGCGCTGTCTGTGGAGACACGCGCTGCGGAGGCAGGCGAAAGTATAAACAAGGCAGCGCGAGTCTCCACAGACAGCGCGCGCACCGCTCTTGACCCGCTCGGAACCGGAGTCGTCGTCATGGCGGCACGCATTGTTTAGAGCAGGAAACAATTAAAAATTATAAATTAGACTCGCGCTGCGGAGGCAGGCGAAAGTAAACACAAGGCAGCGTGAGTCTCCACAAACAGCGCGTGCACCGCTCCAAACGGTCGAGGCGTTTATACTTGACGCGCTCTCCGTTGTAACTGTTACTATTCCTTGAAACGACAGGTGACGACTAACTGTCCTCTAACCATCAGGAATCGGCGAGAAGAAGACAGATAAATACATGACAATGTTTATTTTTTAGTATTCCACCACCAATACAAAAATAATTATGTAAAACCCAGTAAACCCTGAGATTATTACTTGTGACATTACAAAAAAAATATGTAGCCTATATGGGAACATGTATAGAACTAAATTAATGCTCTCTTAAATATTTTCTACATTCACTAAAAATGTTTCATTAAGTTTCATGTACATTTGTATTAAACATGGACCATTGTTCATTTAAAAAGGCTTTTTATGCTATTGTATGCTACATTTTTTTAAATGTAACTAATTTAGACGTGCAAACTGGGTGCTAATGTGATGAGAAGTTTGCGCTTGGCTTTGTTTTTGAGATAACATTTCATTTTAAAACCTTTCAGCAGGCCAGTAGATTATTATTTAGTGTACACATAAGTGGGGTCAAGTTAAACATTTTAGTTTGAATTTTATTTTATACTGTGCATTGTGCTAAATATATATTTGCATAATTTGTAATTGATTTATTCTTTGAAAATGCTATATTAATTTATGCAATTGCAATGCCTTGATTTTAGTAAAGTTTGTACACAGTCATAGCCATAAATGCAATGATACTAATAATTGGCATAATTTCTTTCGGTGTTTCGGTTTTCGGCCTTGGTTCCCTCTTTTTCGGTTTTCCGTTTCGGCCAAGAATTTTCATTTCGGTGCATCCCTACTACCCACATAGCAAACCCGAGAGATACAGCTAGAAGAACCACATGAAACTATGCAACTATGTATTTTTTTAACAGGGAAGTAAAAGTCTAGCAGGCTAAATATGAGCTGTTACTGTGGCTGAGCTGGTTAAAGCGTAAAGCCGTGTTTAAACTTTTCCGTATGAGTGCAAAAATGCACCCGGCAAAAATTATATGATTGTAACAGCCACTACATCCCCTAGAAATCACTTACCACACACAATAGGCTCTTTTTTCCTCTGATTTTGAAAATTCTTCGCAATCGACTTAAAATGCTTCCAAGATCAACGGGTTGGTGATTCCTGTAATGCTACTGTATTACGGTCAATGACAAGGTCAGCTGTTTCACGAACGTAACCAGCACATTTATCCCCACATAGCAAACCCATAACACAGCAAAGAACTAAGTTACATGAAACAATCCAACTACATATTTTACACCACTGACAAGAGAAAAGTCACTACTCACTCTGTTTATGGCTAGCTTCTATAGCTTTCTGCTGCTTCTCGTTTAAGGTAGTGACGAAACGCGCTCTGTAGCACTGTTTGTTTGCTGTCGGCTACGGTAGAAACATAACGTCACAGTATGTCCACCTTCATAGAAGGGGGTGCCCGTGGTTATGAAGATAAATATCTCATACTAAGGTAATAAACCATTATGGTTTAAGTAAGTTCTTAATACACTACTGAAAACAGTTATGGATGTCATATTGCATTTCTGTTAATAGATACGCATTTTTTACACATTGCACCTTTAACAGCTTTTCTTTCTGTAGCTGTACTCTGTGCCACTTGCATTTTTGATAGTGACATTTAGATCATCAAGAATAAATCTCCCAAAAATTCAATAAATTTGACCAACTAGTTTCCTTCATTGCAAGGGTATAAAACTGGTTGATCTACAGTGGTTTGCCCTCATACCTGGTAAGTTTGGGTCCTCAATACAGAGCATTGAGGGTCTGTACGTATTCTCCATGACCTTCATGATCTCCTCTTTGGCCAGATACGCTCCACCATCCTTCACACGGATGCCTGTTTTCAGATAATTAAAATGCCGTCCATACAATTCGAAGAATTCAATGAGCAGGATGCCCAAATTAATATTAGAAGCTCTGCAGTCTATTCTGGGATGGAGCTGAAAACAACAAAAGACAATTTCTGTTTATTGTAACAATTAAATGGCCAAATCAATCATTTCTTTTAAATACCAGATCAATCATGAACGTCAAGGTTTCCAATGGATAAATACCATTAAAATATTACGGTCAAACAGCTTAATGTAAAATGAGGATAAATAGTATGAATTAGTAGGAGAGTAATACCGGCTGGAAAATGGCATGCATAAAAGCACAACACCAAGATACCGGGCAACTCTGCAGAAAACTCACCTGCAAGAAGCTGATGGCCATTAAAATGAGGCTGTAGGAACTGATACCACCCGTAAACACCTCGTTCAAATCTCTCTGGAGCAAAAACTGCTTCAGCACAAAGATCAGGTATGGCAAAACTGAGTATTTCTGGATTTAAAAGGGAGGAAATAAAAGAAAGGCAGCACATAGTGGGTTCCCTCAGAAATATTTATATTATTTTCATATATGGCCAGGATATGGCTACATTGATCATTCAATATCAATGAAAATCAGTCAACAAGATTCAGTGGCAACATGTTTTCAGTTCAACAGCATCAAATCAAGCACTTAATGTGGGCTCAACATGCTCATTTAAAAGGATTAAAACAAACTCACCTTAAGATGATCCTTGATAAACCGAGCTGCTTTGACACCAGTTTCAACATTAAAGCTGATGTCTACCTTCACGTCTGTCTCTCTGTCAGTCAGTTTAATTATTGGTACCTGTACAGAAAAAGACTGATTACTAAAATCGCGTAGAGATTCTGTCTAAATGCAATTATGAAACTAATATGTAGCTCTGTGCAGAATCTGCACTTGAATGCCATTGTCATTCACAATCATTCCCCACATTGCTTACATGTCCACTAGTTGTTTAACTTCATAAAATATTTTAAAATGGTTGATATGAGAAATCAAAAATGCAAGAACTTGACATACTTCCAAGTATAACAAACGTTGATACTTTAACTTTCAGAACTCAAAATGAACAAGCTGCAAAGACTCAGGATATGTTTACACGGAAACGATTCTGAAGAGAAAACGCAAAAGTGGCGTTGCGTCATCACTTTTTATTATGCGTTTAAACGAGCGTTTTGTGTGGGAAATCCGGGTGCAAACGGTGACGCAAAAGTGTGTGAAATTCAATGTAGTATGCACTTCAGGCGGCTAGGAGTGCATACTACAACAACAAGTCCACGCGCCTGAGTCAAGCAGACTTTTGCGTTTTTACCGTTTACACGGGAACGCGGCGGTGGAGCGTTTTTAAGATTTACACTCTGGAGAGTGGTTTCACTTTTTTGCGTTTTTAAGCCTCAAAAACGCCGTCGCCGTGTAAACGAAAGGCATATCCGTAAAAAATATTTTTACGTTTTCACCCGCGAGCGTTCTCGTGTAAACAGGGCCTCAGGCACAATTAAGCAGTACAAAACATACATTTAGGGCCAATCCCAATTCTACCCCTTACCCCTTCCCTTTCCCCTAGCCCTACCCCTTCGCCTTCCCCTTGACCCTTGAAACAGAGTGGCAATGCGTAGGGGTGAAAATATTCCCCTAAGAAATGGGACACCACTACGCCTCCGTTAAACGTCATTATTAGGGGTGTAACGGTACATGTATTCGTATTGAACCGTTTCGGTTCGAGGCTTCCGGTTCGGTACGCATACAAACCGAACGATTGCTTGGACCATTTTTCCTGCCGGCAAAATTCGTGCTGACGCGGCCAACACAACGTTGCGCAACATCAAATGGCAAGCGTAATGAAAGCAGAACGAAACTGCGCTACTCGTTATGTGCTTCATGGATCGTTTATCAGTTCGGACCAGCAACATCTGTGCAGCGCGAGCCGATCTCGATCAAGCAACACTGTTGTGTTACTACACAGCGCTAAGAGATCCGGTAAAGAAAAAATTTGAATTCGCCACTGAGGTAATAACATCGCTGCGAGATCTAGTGAGAAGCATTCACATTTCTCCGTTATTAACCGTAGATCTCTATTAGATCAAACAGCGCTGTCATGGAAACCAGGAGAAACACATTGTGCCGTGAATGAACTAGTAATACTTTCATCCACAGACCAGCAACATTCACCATGGATTTAATATAGTAACACTAACTGGAACCAGTTTGGCTGGAATGGTGAAATGCTTTCAAGTACTTCACACATCTTTTTCCAGCACTTCAAAATTCAAATATTATATATATATATATATATATATATATATATATATATTTAAATGTTATTTTTAATGTGATGACCAAAACATTATTTGTTCATCCTTCAAAGATGACCCCCATTTATAAACCTGAAAGTTTCAAGATCTAGGAAAACTCACACTTATTTAAAAATATTTTTTCTTTAAACAAATAGGAAATTTCTCTGGCATTTCTTTCTTTTTGCTGTATCGAAAACGTACCGAACCGTGACTTTAAAACCGAGGTACGTACCGAACCGTGATTTTTGTGTACCGTTACACCCCTAGTCATTATAAGTCGTCGCTAGCGCCTACGTCACAGGAGATGCGCCGATGGTTATCACAACTTCCAAGATGCCGTCGACAGCTGCGGTTATCTCAGTCGCATGGGTTACAGCTATTTTCTTGCATCTTGTGAAGTTCGCAGGAAACAACGAAGACGACGAAAATATGTTGCGGGACTATCGTTAGCAAACTGCAGTAATTTTAGCGATTTTTTTTTTTTACAAACGTTTCTGTGAAGAAACTGACCGTAAATATGAACACAATATTGAATGTAACATAAAGCAAATCATTATTTGTCGTTATAATACTTATTAAAGCCACAAATACTTAAATTTATGGGTCTCCTTTGTCGCTTGGGCAGCCAGCCTGGGTTAGCAGTGACGCTTCTCATACCCCTTCGTTTGAAGTGTGCTCCCGAAAAATCTTCGTTTGAAGGGCTATCTGGCCCTTCACCCTAGCCCCCCCCCTCCAACCAAAAGAGAATTGGGACAGCCCTACCCCTTCACGTGGACGCGCAAAACGGAGGGGAAGGGGAAAGTGAAGGGGTAAGGGGTAGAATTGGGATTGGCCCTTAATAGGCCCCTGATCATTTCATTCTGAACTCAACAACCTTACTACTACTAAACGAAAAAGGTACTTCTATAAAGAGGCAAGGACTATACCAGGTGTTCACTGAACAACAAAGCTGAGAATGACTAACCGTAGCCTTGTCAAGTAGTTTGATGGAGAAGGGCTCAGCCACATTGTTCTGCCTGAGGGCCTGGTCCAGCTGCTGCAGGGGTGCTTGTTCCCATTTTCCAAACACCACCAGGTCAATATCACTACATAATGCAATTAAGAACAAAAAAATAAATAAATAATTCCATTTATCACTGCAAGTTCAAACATACGTAAACACTAATATACAATACCTGGTAGGAAGATAAAGTCCTGTACTGAAGCTGCCAAATATTTCAACCTGAAAGATTAAATGGCACTTTAAAATGACTTGGCAATCAACTAGTATGTGCAGTTTACTCTGCAATCTTTGACAGACACTCAAAAGAAAAGCAAAGACTGAATGTCACCTCTCCTTCTCAAGATCTTAAGATGAATTTGCAGGACTTCTGTACTAGACCTGAGAATATTGTACTTAAGGAATGCATGTATGAGGTAATAATTCTTCACTGAAAAAGTACTGACTCCCCAACACTTTCTATATGGGTTGAGGA
The DNA here is from genome assembly GCF_988280905.1 of Pimephales promelas. Lineage (NCBI taxonomy): Eukaryota > Metazoa > Chordata > Actinopteri > Cypriniformes > Leuciscidae > Pimephales > Pimephales promelas. The sequence goes on along the minus strand of NC_142780.1, from coordinate 10,675,403 downwards.
AGTGAAGCATTACATTCGGTTTTAAAAGAGCAAATTCAGGGTCCATTTTGGTGGTCACCTGGTCACATTTACTAGTATACTTCAATGACTTGGCTTTCTGAGGTAGGGGTTACCTAAATATCTGAAGAGGACATCAAGTCTTTTTAGACCTTTAATGAATCTTTGTGTTTGCCATCTACTGTCTCTGTTAGTTGCCTTGAAGATGGATTGTTTGTCAGAATGTCAGAGCCGCATGGGGTAAAGTAACTGTACGCAAATGTCAAACAGCAACATGTTATCTCTCTGTGCTGGACTCACCTTTGCTGTAGGCCACAGATTTTTGATTACAGCTTCAATACGACTGACAACATCTCTCCTCATTGCTTCCTCTTCTGGACGTGGGGACATGAAATGATAAAAATCCACAATCTCCTCATGCAGGCTGGGGAAGATAAACATCACAATCTTTGCAACAGCTTGCTTCCAATTGAAGACGTATGATATGAATTAGGCATGGGCGGTATCCAAATTTTCATACCGTCAAACCTCCTCCCTATTTTACCGCGGTATACGGTATTACCGCGTGACTATTTAAAAATTACGAGATAAGGCTCAGACGGCATCACACATGATGACACGTTCAACCAGAGAGTGTCGGTTCCAATAATGCATCTAAAAGCTGTCAATCAACTATTAGAAAACAGGAGATACACATTGTCTCACACTAGAGAATGTGAGCAGAGTGGTGATATTTCCTCTAGAGAGGGCGGCGCATTTCTGAAGATCACGCACCACAAGCTCTCAACGCGAGCCGAGTGGAGCCGAGATAAAATTATTTATTAATAAACTAGTGTTTTCTATGTCAGTTGCTGCAAAGATAAAGATTGCATTGACGATGCAAACTGGCATCTTCATGGTATGAAAACACGAATAAAGAGTAGCCTAATGCACACGTCATATGAATAAGCCTATAGCAGAGAGCAGCCCATTTCTTTTAGCTTGTAATTGTTTTGTTTAAAAGTATGGACATTTCAAGCTTACATATATATACACTTCTCAGATCATTAAGATATGTATATATGCCGAGTTTCAGTTCATGTATGAATCGCGCTCCAGTCACGCGTCGGCGCGTGTCCTGATTACTAGCCTATCTTTGCTTTTTATTTATTAGCCTAATCCAGGCAATTTGTTGATGAAAAAAAAAATTAATGAAGATGCAATTTATTCAAAACGAAATTCGTTTTAAAGAAAGGCTTTGTACAAAACAAAACGTAATAAGTGGTCATAATCATGTCTGACTGACCCAACGTGTTTTCTATGTCAATTGCTGCAAAGATAAAGATTGCATGCAAACTCGCATCTTCGCGGTAGTGAATGCGAATAAAGAGTAATGCACACTATATATGAATTAGCCTAAACATAAGCAGAGAGCAGCCAATTTCTTTTAGATTGTTAAAGAAGACATTTCAAGCTTACTATACACACTTCTCAGATCTTGTTTCTTATATATGCGAGGTTCAGTTCATGTATGAGTCGCGCTCCAGTCACGCGCCGGCGCGTGTCCTGATCACTATTTGCTTATTATTAATTAATCCAGGCAATTCGTTGATGAAAAAAAAATGAAGATGCAATTTATTCAAAACGAAATTTGTTTTAAAGAAAGGATTTCTACAAAACAAAACGTAATAAGTGGTCATAATCATGTCTGACTGACCCATTCCAAATGTTTTCCGATATTGCGCATTTTATGATCTTATCTTGGTCATCTCATGAAGTTCCCTTTTCATAAAATCAACATACATAGAAAAACATCATATTATTAAAAAAATATGAAAGGAATACGTTTTTTTTTTTTTTCAAACCTAGCTTATATTTAAGCGTCACACGGTCTGGCCCGCTGTAGACTACATGCATGTGGCGTGCATGTGGTGGTGGGGCGCAATTTTTAAATAATAATCGAATAATACCAGGCAATCTTTAAATATTATTTTTGCTTGAAATGCCCATCCCTGCCAAACTGCAGAAGTCGTGTTTTTCTTCGAGACCAAGTCACTCGGTGCGCAACTTGCAATCTTTGCCCTTTCTCCCCCACTCTCTCGTCACTACACTGTCACGTCATGAGAACCAGATATAAGCATTTTAGCCATTAAATAAATTGTATTTAAAACATTGCACTTATAGGAGACAAGGATTCCTTGTCTCCTATTTAAGTGCATTGTTTTTTTTTCTGACGGTGTGACGATATTGAAAATGATACCGTTGCTATTTTTAGATCCCGCGGTATTCGATATTACCGTAATACCGCCCAAGCCTAATATGAATAACATAAAACTGGAGCTGTGTGAACAGACACCAGGTAAAATCTCCGAACATTATGTTAATACAGCATAACTGCAAAAAAATAAAACATCCCTTATCTTGTGTGCATCTGGTTTCATAATATGCCATGCCGGGGTTGTAAATAAATATGCAAGGCTGTCTCAGCTCAGTAAATTTCATAAATGCACACTTAATCCAAACTTTAGAGAGGTATTTGAGGGTAAGCGAAGTGCATGCGATAATACATTAAGAAACTCAAGTGCCCTAAAATTGCATAATGTCGAGAAATACTATACAGTGGAAGTTAAATTAGATATTGCATTTGTTGACAACTTGATTAAAGTTGACAACTTTATTGGAACACAGTTTGTCTACATTTGCTTACATTTGCTACGTTTGTCTAATTTGCCTCCTGAACACACTTTTTTTTTTTGACTCAATTCTACAATGTTTAGTGGGTGAAAAAAAAAAAAAACTCCTTAATCTTGCATTTGGGTCAAAAATGGGCACCCATAGAAATGAATGGGAAAAACGGTCATTTAGAGCATTCTAAAATAAGCCAAAAAAAAAAAAAAGACGCCAGGTGACAGCAAAGTCACTACATCTTTAGGTTTTAGCTCTAAGAACTTATTGGAATATTTTAATGTAGTTAAAAAAAAATTAAACATAAAAATAAGCATAATTTACATAAAAAATATGGTACGTTTTGAAGTAAATAAATTCAAAAATACCCCCAAAATAAAAAAAAAACACCATAGACAAAACTTTATCGAAGACAGTGATATGATGTTTATAATAAATAAAAATTAGGATCACACCTGAATCGTCTGTGCCCACATTTGTCCACAGGATTAAGGGCTATAAAGTGAATATGGTTTGAGGGTTAAAACATTACTGTACAATGTTGTAAATTTTACATCAGGAAATCAAAAGTTATTGTGGTCTTCATGCTTACTTGAACACCTGGACCATATACATCAAGCAAGTAGACAAATGGTCAAGTGCAAAGACCGCAAGTGTGGCTATGGGCTCTATGCACGGCAGTATTTCCGGTGAAGGTGTAAGGATGCTCAATAACTTCCGCCGATCGTAGAGTCCAATGCAATACCGAGAATTTATATTGAATTTTATATACTCCATGTTTATACTAAAGAAACGTTAGTCACAAAAACATACAAAACAGACACCCCTTGTTGTGTTTATGCTTCTTTTTAAAATTATATTAAATAAACATAACTATATAAAATTACATCTAAACGTATGAAAGTTTCGTTTCAAAGACGGGAGGACAGTAAATTTTGAAGACTCTTCCATAATCCCATTTTCCTCGGTTTTTCTCCACTTTAATCTCCCCAATCGGAAACTGAAGAGCATCCTTGCGTTAAATGCAGAACTTATGCGCGCGTGCATATAGCCTATTGGGACAGGACCAGAGATGTTTCTGCCAGAAAACAATGCCATAATAATAAGTGATGCTCTTAAAGGTTTTTGAAGGGTGTGTATGTGCATGAAAAAAAAGACCAGATCACTAAAGTAATGGAAAGGTCTGGACTGGAGAAAGCTGCTGACTCAACACAACTTGTATAAGGCTTGAGTACAATGCTAAAAATAAAATGATCAAGTAAATGTCACTTTTGTGTCTTAAGCAGTTCTTTCGCGAAAACAGACTTTCTGCATGTGCATTTAAACATACTCATTTAGACGACCTTGAGAACCGGATCATGAACTTAAGTTCCACATTTATTTAAATTTACACCATTTTGTTAAGTGTAAGTAAATAAACAAATTAAATTTGTAAAATTTAATCCAAATCAGAGTTTTTGCTTCGTCTCTAGAATGACATCAGTTTGACAGCTTGGGTTTGAACCAAACATCTGTTTAAAAAATCTTAACCACCATTGCAAAGATTATAAGGACTTTTTCCCAAGTAAAGTTTACATTTTTGTGCACTGGAATAAATTGATATTGTGGGTAAAAGCTAACTCAGAGCGCTCTGCTAAAGGGTTAGTTCACCCCCATGCTGTACCAACCCCGTAAGACCTTCGTTCGTCTTCGGAACACAAATTAAGATATTTTTGATTAAATTTGAGAGCTGTATAACTACCACATTGGCTCCTAAGGGACTGGCTCTGGACAGCCCAGAAAGTCAATGAAGAAAATGTTTAAATATTCCATGTGACTACCGTGGCTCAACTATAAGTTTATCAAGCGACGAGAATACTTTTTGTGCGAAAAAACAAACAAAAATAACGACTTTATTCGACTATTCCTTTTCTTCCTTGTTGGCCTGAAACGAGACTTCCATACGATTTCCACGACGCATGCGCGAGAACTGAACTGAAGTAGTTAAGGGAGATCGCAATTCTCACGCATGCGTCATGGAAATCGTATTGAAGTCTCGTATTGAAGGAATCCAAAAGTTCACATAGAGAACTAGGGTGGATATCAAGAATATGGAAACAGTGGACAGGACATTCTACAAAAGTAAAAATAAAATCAGAGTTTTCATTTATGAATGAACCATTTTAGTAACACTTTACAAAAAGGCTCTCATTTGTTAACATTAGTTGATGTATTAAAGGTGCTATATGTAACTTTTCTTCTAAAATGAATCCTTTTTTATTGCATGTGTATGAAGGGGTTGTAATCACATTACAATGATCCACTTGTCGGGTTTTGCCATTACCTCTGAAGGCCAGTATTCCCATTTCTGCGTGAAGTCTCCAGGTCGGATTTTCTGTGAAATCCATTGGATGTGACGAGCATGCGCGCTCCCGAGCCTCTCTCATTTTTATATACAGTCTATGCGACGGCACTGCAGCTAACGACATGGAGACTGATAACACCCAAAAACGACCTGCCTCCAGCACAACACACACTCCAAAACAAACTCCACATAAATATAAAAATAAAAAGAGGCCAAACGTGAATCGGATCGACTTTGGCCTCTTTGGCCCAAAAACATGGATCTACCTCGGCAGAGCGTTTGAATTATAGAGAGACCTCCACTATTTTTTATTGTGATAAATTTTGTGATAAAATAAAGTTTTCAGATATGCTGAAATAATGCTAAACTAATGAAATAGCAAGGTCAACTACAACATATGAGACATGAAATGAATACAAAAGACTGTTCCAGGATAACTAAAAGTAGGTGCTTTATAGGGCTGCAACAACTAATCGATAAAATCGATTATAATCGATTATGAAAATCGTTGTCAACGAATGTCATTATCGATTAGTTGGTCTGATTACGTCACGGGGATTGTTTACATGGAACATGCGCTTCTTACATGCGCTTCATGAGGCGCACATGCAGTCTCTCTCCCTCGCCGCTCTACCCTGTCTCGCGCGCGCAACACGGACAGTTTGGAGCACATTATCTTCTGTCTCGCATGCGCGCTCTTGATTCCGTGAGTTTAAACTAATTTGCGGGCATCAGGAAACCGCTATCAATATGCAGCATACACGAAAATCATTCACCTTTCGGTAAATTCGCCGTTTTAAAACCAAAATAGGTGACCCACGTTGATCGTGTATACTTTATGAAGCCATACTATAGTATAATGTGAGATAGAAATGTATATTTAAGTCATTAAATTAAAGTTAACCTAAGCTTTTCCCTCCACTGCGGCTGTCAGTCATTCTCTATTCGGTGTTCAAACAGCGCGTCGCGTTACAACAGTTAACATGATGATCTCTTTCCAAGATGATTCAATGTTATTATTATAATTGATCTGTAGATAAAGGTCTATGATGGTTTTTCTATCTTGATAGACTTTTATTGCTGTAACTTAATCACTTTCTACTGAGTGTCTGTTAGATCACAACACTATAGTAGAGTCGGCGCAGTATAATTGTTCTTCACGTGCACAGTAGCCTAACTGAAATTTAAAACTGTTAAAAGAAAAGGCTTAATAAACTATTGCATAGATACTGTATAATACACAGTCAGTATGTCTTTCTCTTTTTCCTTGGTGCTTTTAACTTTAATGCGGCGGGGCGGACACTGAAGAGCTGCGCGCCGCCCTGTGACTCCGTGTTGCTTCAAGCGCATCATTCAGCGCTCGCGATGCGCATAAGCACTTTGTGCAGCTCTTTCATGATCATGTCATAATACTTTTGCGCAATGAAAGCTTATTAATAGCCTTTCTTGTTCTGTCCTATCTATTATATTTTGCTTACTCACTAAACAGCTGTGCTTTACATTTAAAACAGTTGTGCATCTGATTTTTACGATATTTTTCATGAATGTATAACAACAATACAAAGAGCAATGTGTACGTTTTACCAGAGTTAGTGCTACACTTATTGTCTCTTATTTGTTCCCCACTAAGGAATGTTTTTTTTCACTAAATGTTCAGATTTTATAAAATTATTGTGCACTTGTGATATTTCTAGGCTAAGTTTTGCCGAGTTATCCACGAATCTAGTTTACAATAGCATTTTTGTCATAGGTTATGTTCATATATATTTTTTTTATTTGTTGTTTTTCTTTATAATGAAGTTGTCTGTATTAAGTAGATTGTTTAACACACAAAAGAGTGTGGTTTTTAGGGTTTTATTTTGTTATAATAAACAAAAAAATGGAATATAATTTATTATCCGATTAATCGATTAATCGAAAAAATAATCGTCCGATTAATCGATTATCAAAATAATCGTTAGTTGCAGCCCTAGTGCTTTAGAATGTAACTTATTTCATGTACTAAATCTACTGTCTAATGTCACTCATCCCAACAATATCATACTGTTCATAATTTCACATTTCCAGACACGTTCAGTACAGTAATGTTACTTCCTACGATCTTACTGTTTCACAGTCTGAAATTGTTCAGTGTAGTTCACTAACTGTTTTTGTTATCATATTATACATTCACCTATGTTGACATTGCTGATTGCGAAAGAGACACGGATAATAAGTGAAATGCCTTATGCTAGAGAGCACCACAAATGTAACGTTATCATGGTACGAGCATGGAGCATTAGTTCAACGTCAAGCTGATAGTAGCCTGTTATTGTAACGTTGCAGTGGGAGTTTACATGAGTTTCCAGCATGTTGTGTGATGCTTTCTCTGATGTGTTGAAAGTGGTGTGGCCGTGTACCAAAAGTGCTCACTCGTGTTCGAGCACGAGCGCTCTTGTAACAATTGGTTGCAATCTGAAACATCACCGATAGAGGCAGTTAAAAAATACATATAGCACCTTTAACTAACACAAACTAAAAATGATCAATACATTTTTTTCTTTTTACAGTATTTATTAAAGGAGTAGTTCACTTTTAAAAAAAACTTTTGCTGATAATTTACTCACCCCCATGTCATCCAAGATGTCCATGTCTTTCTTTCTTCAGTCGAAAATAATTTGATGAAAACATTCCAGGATATTCTCCATATAATGGACTTCATTGGGAACCAAACGGTTCAAGGTCCAAACGAGAGTTTCAGTGCAGCTTCAAAGGGCTTTAAACGACACCAGACGATGAATAAGGGTCTTGTCTAGCAAAACGATCGGTCATTTCCAAAATAAATAAAAAAGTTTAAGTTTTATAAGCTCAAATGCCCAACTTGCTCTGTTCTGTAGTGAGCGTTCGTGACTCTCCTGTTCAAACTCGTTCATCAAAATGAACAAATCTTTTTTCGATTCATGACTCGAAGGGTCCTACCTAGATACGGCCCTTATTCATCGTCTGGTGTCGTTTAAAGCTCTTTGAAGCTGCACTGAAACTCTCATTTGGACCTTGAACCATTTGGTTCCCAATGAAGTCCATTATATGGAGAGAATCCTGGAATGTTTTCATCAAAAACCTTAATTTCTTTTCGATTGAAGAAAGAAAGACGTGGACATCTTGGATGACATGGGGGTGAGTAAATTATCAGCAAAAGTTTTTTTTTTTTTTTTTTTAAAGTTTACTACTCCTTTAATGTTAAAATCTGGTGGTTCATGTTAATACCAAAACAATTGTGCATTGTGAAAGAAAGGTAATGCAACAAAAACATTCATATTTTCACTATAAGCCCTGTGACCCTTCAAATATAGAATCAAAAGATATTTCAGTGTTTAAAATATTTCTCCAACAATTTCAAAAGTGATTAACTAATAAAGACCTGCCATCAATGGCAAATATATTAAACCGCTGAGAAAAAGTTTTCCTTGGTCATAGTTTTCCTTAAAAACAGTAATATATGCTAAAACACATTCAGTTCTAAACTAAAGGACTTTAAGCTTGTTTGTCTGGCTCATTGTTTTGGACTTGTGGCCTCAGTTAACACCACAGACCAAATGTTAGTTAGTTACTTAAATATACATTAATTACTTCTGGTATATAGTATTTCAAACAAAACGCCGATCTGGCTCAGCGGTTATTAGACATCTAAACAGCAAGAACTAAGCAAGAACCCCAGCAGCTAACGTTAGTCCTTTTCTTTACCCACCAACACGCCAATACAGAGGCCGATGCACAACTAACCGACATCACTAGTCAACCTACAAACACTAAGCAAAGTTAAAGCAGCAAAAAAAACTTCGGTGAAAAGTGTCACCCAATATTAAAGTACTCTTACCCATTAACACCTAGACTGTATCTTCTGGTTGCCCATGGGGTCCCACTTAAATAACGGTCATTAGAGTGGAACAGAAAGTGGTTAATTCCATGTGTGCTCGCTTTATTGCCATGTCTCTTTCGTTCTGCATGGTGTTTAAGCTGGTTGTCCATCATTATTTGAGTCTGTAGCCGCTGATAATGTTGTTGTTGTAAACAGTTATTGACATTATGCATGTGTTCGGTGAACTTAAAGTGAATTTTGGCTGGACTTGAGCTCATACCGTCACCACTAGTATGTGATGAATCTGATGTCGGACTGTCACTTTCAGAATCCGCTGAAGATAGAGGTGATAAAGAATCACAGACGTTGACCTCGACAGGGGTGACATAAAGAGGTGCGGGACCAGAACATGCGTATGGAGATCTCATGGAACCACCATCATTGCAAGACTGTTTGGTGAAATTGTTAATAGGTTTTAAAACTGTGTTGGTGTGAACCAGCGTTAACTGCTTCATGAAACCGGCTGCCAACGCAGGTGTGTTCACCCGCAGCGGGTGACAGTGGTTTCGCCTTTGCGAGGTTTCCCATACGCGCATCCATAAAGCGTTGGCAGGTCCTTTCTGTTCGGGCTGAATCCAAGCCACCCGAGGATCCATCTAACTTAACCGTTACAAATCTCCCAAACACTCTCTCGCATAAGTGCAGACAGGCACCCTCAAGAGCTCCAAGACTCACGTGAATGTGTGAGATGCTGAGTAGAAGTTTAAAAATCCCGGGAAAGGCTAAAGAAACCGAGATAGTTCCTCTACGTGAGCCGTTTCTCAGCGAACTGTTGAATTCCAATATGGCGCACAGGAAATCTCGAGTCGAGTGCGCATGTCTCTGGGAATTTAAACTCTTTCTGAAAGAGCAACGAACACACCCCCTTCCATTTCCCCACCCATTTATCCAACCGTGAAATGTGATAAAAGCATTTTTTTTTTTAGCTCTGCAGTTTAATGAATTACTTGCTATCCTATAATTGTTTTCGTTGGTTTGGTATTTAAATGTGATTTTGCTATATTTTTTTCACAGGTCTTAATTTTACGGTTATTAAAGGTAATTATGTTTAACAAGTATAAATGAAATTTAAGCAGCATAGCATGAGAAAATCATGAGAACAAAAGGAAAAATTGAGGTTCAGCACATACAATGAATTCAGTTTCCAGGATGATTTAAAGTAGCCAATATTACAATGATAGATCATTTTAAGTGTATTGTTAAATCTGAGTGATAACCACCACAGCTTACTACCAGCAATATATTGCAGATCAAATAGTAAGTCAAGCCTGTGAAAGAACACATGGATGAGTTTCTTTGTCCGTCACTAGATTTCCCTTCAGTCTGTAAATCAAAGCATCCCTACTCACTGATATTTTAATAAAAGTACTATTATTTATTTATTTTTATCAAAACCTGCCATGAAAACGATCAGAACTAAAATGGAAAAAGGGGGCTATATTACATAAGGAACCACAGTCTCAAGTGTCTAATCAGATCAGGACAAAAGCAGATGTATCAAAAATAAAACATTCCAAGCAGAAAAGCATTTGCCACAACACAACAAAATAACCATAGAATCTTTAAATTTCTGTATATTAATGCTGACAAAACAAAGTCAAAAACACATTTTCAAGTTAAATACAAAAATGTTCTTTATGGTATAACCATAATATCTTTAATCTACATACAGAATATACACAATGTACAAGAATGGCATCCTTTCTGTGTTTTTCTGTAACCAATGAGCAAACATTCGGTCAGGTCACAGAGGAAAACCAGAGCACAGTCACAGCTTGAGGGTTGTTTAAAAAAAGAATGTACAAAAACAGTATAAAAAAATGTTTCAGGATTTAATCTGACGACAAAGGGAGCCAATCTGAGTGATGCAGCTGGTCACTGCAGCGGGAACTGGCTGTGTGGTTTCACTTCGCCATGATGCCAGAGCCTCCAGGGATTCTTTGGGGTTGCAGGGTGCCAGGTCATAAATGGCATAGACAGCAGACAACTGCACCTCCTCAGGCACACCTACAATGATATAACAAATGGTTGTATTGAGGTATTATAACCCAAGGGTTATACAACTTTGAAGGGTTAGTTCACCCAAAAATGAAAATTATGTCATTAATGATGCTATACTGTCCGGACTCGTGAACGACAATACAATACTGAATAAAGTCGTAGTTTTCGTTAGTTTTTGACCAAAATGTATTTGATGCTTCAAAACATTCTAACTAACCCACTGATGTCGCATGGACTACTTTGATGATGTCTTTATTTCCTTTCTGGACAAGGACAGTATACCGTGTATACATTTTCAATGGAGGGACAGAAAGCTCTCTGACTAAATCTAAAATATTTTTAACTGTGTTCCAAAGATGAATGGTGGTCTTACGGGCTTGGAACAACATTAGGGTGAGTCATTAATGACATAATTTTCATTTTTGGGTGAATTAACCCTTTAAAACATAAAAACTAAGGCAAGCCATTTTATTTTTTACAAAAATATCTTCAATCTATTACTGTGCTTCATGAGTAGACGTGTAGTACCTTCTGTAATCCCATGTTTTCCAAAAAGGTTTATAGCTTTTGCAACGTTTTGGACCGATTTGCATAGCTTCTGCTTCATTCCTAACTGACCAAGTCGTCCTGGAGAAATGCAGGGGAAAAAAACATTGATAATAAACAAAAGGAAAACAAAAACTTGGTAATACAAATCTTTTAAAAGGCTTGGTTTTATATGCTTTGTGAGACTTTATGCTATTTTTAAAGACATTTTGCTGTTATAAAAAGCACCAATAATCCCAAAAAAGTTAATGATGCTAATCATCAAAGACCAATAAAGTAGAATGAAATATATTATTAATAAAATACTATTAAATCATTTAATTCAACTAGTTTCACTTTATTTTGATTGTCCCTTTAACACATGCTGTTGACTGTAACACCTACATGTCTACTAACTCTGTTAGAGTATTAGGCCCCGTCCACGCTACTGAAATAGAATTAAAGAGAATTAAAACGAATACGATCTCCGTCCACACCAGTGTTTTATCTGCGTATTAGAATTGATCTCCGTCCACATTAAAACAACTGAAAACGGGGATCACGTGACCATTCACCAACACTGGTTATGCGCGTGACTGTGTAAACAGGAAACGGATTGACTATTCCTCAGATTTGATGAAGAAGAAAGTAACATTAGCTACCTGATGGGTGGCTGACGAATCAGGGAAGGACACGTCATGACTGATGACCAGGGTGCGATTTGCAGGGGGGGATGCGTGAGATTTCCCCCTTTCTGGTCAATGTATCCCTGCCCTTTGCTTAATTATTTTTATCCCCGGTGGGGATAAATTTACAATTTAGTAATGTAATTCAAAGTTAATTCAATGTAAAGACGCGTTTACGCGCGTCTAGAGGTCCTGTGGCGCGAATGAGGCGAATTGACTAACATAGATAATGCATCTGTCTTTTCTATTATTTAACTGTATCTCAGCATCGCAGTGTAACGTTAACATTATTACTTTAACTTAACAGCAGCAGTAAAACTGTTTCTATGATGGTTTAACTTTGCAATCAACCCGTGGTTCAGGAGAGGCTGATATAAATTAGCCTACACTATAGACCTTATTCGATCTGCATCATCAATGTTTGCGGTGGCCATATTGTTGACATAGAAACCACTGAAACTGTCAGTCTGTCAATTGACAAGCGAGGTATAGCGTTGGGATTATCCATGGTATATCACGTTTTTTTTTTTTTTTTTTTAACAGCGTGATGGTTTTGTGTAATACACGGCTGTTCTAACAACAGCAATAAGACCCCTGGAGTTAGATTTTATGCGATAAGTTACCGACTGTCAGAAACCACAGGTTTCACACATAATCCGTGTGCAATGTGTGTATACGATACAGAGGCACGACACGCTATAGTGCTTATATGCTGCGTTTACAGTGCATATAACTGATCGACGGCTGTACCACAAATAATAATAATAATAATAATAATATCTTTATTGTCCACCAGGGTGGAAAATTGTCTTTGGCTCACCAACCATTGAGATAAATGTAAAGACATAAAAAACACAGAGCATAATTCATAGAAAAATAAATACTAAAATGAGTTAAATAGATGGATACAAATTAATCACATTTCATACTGTAGTCATTTGGATGATCATTTGCCTACTGAGTTAAGGATGTTAACTCTTTCCCCGCCAAACACGGAATTTTCCGGGTTTAATGAAAAAACGCATCTGCGCCAAACACGGAATTTTCCGGGTATCCGTGTTTTAGGTGGTATACGGTAAGGAAGACCCGCGCGCATGTCCTGAATGAGTGCGCAACACTTTGATCAGAGAAACAGATCGCAATCGTCTCAAACAGTGGAGTAGTGAGAATGTATCAGACAGACAATGCAGAGGTATATGGCTGAAGTACTGGAGGTTAATGGACTCGGAGTCCGATCACTCTTTATTTGATAATTCTGAATCTGATCGGGACGAAGTAGTCAGTGAGAGAGATGCACATGTTGTCACAGAAAGTTCTAGCCATGGACGTGCCGCAGATAGATCGTATAATATTATGACACTATAATATGTATGTGTGTGTGCAGGAATTTATGCGTGGCTGTCTAAATATGAAGGTGTAATTGTCAAATTATTTCTCTCTTTGTGCACATTTACCACATTGTAATATGTATTTGTGTGTGTGTGTCTAGGCCTGTTTATTGTAATTCCAATTATTCATTATTCACAGGTAGAACACAGAGAGGCAGAGGCAGAAGTTTTATTGCAAAAGTTACATTTCCCTTACATCCTGGGAAATTTGATATATTTTACATTTATTTTATGTTTTTAATTTATTTTGGAAAGTTTTATATATGAAGGAAACAACATCTGAATGTATTCTGCTTTTAAATGCACTTGTTTGATAAAAATACCTTTTTCTCAGTTTTTTGTCCAAAATGTTGTGTTTTTGACAAAACCTACCTCTGTTCAAGAGGCAATAAAAAAAGAACAGATGAAGATAAAATAAAAACGTTTTTTTTGCCTAAAAGCAGAGGCTCAGATCTTTATTTTTATATATATCATCTTCATATATTCATGGAAGAAAATACTCAGCGGGGCATTCAAATTTAGCGAAAATCGTCAAAAACCCTGGCGGTGGGCTGGCAACTTTTTTTTAAAACGCTGGCGGGGAAAGAGTTAACAGCATTTGGGATAAAAGACCTCTTAAACATATTTTTATTTGCTAGAGGGGTTCTGTAGCGTCTACCTGATTTCATGGGCTCAAATTGACTGAAGAGAGGATGAGACCTATCTGCAAGAATAGACCTTGCCTTCTTCTTCACCCTTTCAGCATAGAGCTGTACTAGTGGCCTCTGTTTTCTGCCAACTATTCTGCTTGCAATTGTCACAATTCTGCCAAGTTTGTTCTTAGATCTGCAATTTAAATGATCATACCAGGCTGTGAGATGAAAACTTAGTACACTCTCTACCATGGATTTATACACAAGTTCTAAAATATGCTGACTAACTCCAAGGCCAATAAGTTGTCTAAGAAGAAATAAACGTTGCGAACATTTTTTAAAAAGGTGATCTGAATTATCAGCAATGTTCAAATGTGAATCAATGATTGAGCCTAGATATTTAAACTTCTCAACAATTTCAACTTGTTGACCCACAAGGGAAATTGGCTGGATTTACATATTTAGTTTTTGGCAGATAATCAATTATTTTGTCTTTGCCACGTTAATTTCTAATTGGCTAAGATGACACCAGTTCTCCATGGCCTTAATGTGAGCTAGATAAGCAGCATCAAATGACAGGTTAGTTTTGTCCAATAGGCCTACTAAGGCCATATCATCAGCGTATTTGAACAGTCTAAAATGTTCTTCTTTAATCGTAAACTCATTAGTAAAGAGAGAGAAGAGCACTTCTACCATAAAAGATATTTAATTAATTAATAAAACTTTTACTTACACAATTATCATTCTTTTTATTTGGCCTACCCGTTAATCTATTTAATCCCTCCCAAGCCTGTCTTATATCCCCGCTTATTTTTATAATCAATTTTTTGCTTTAAGAATGTCTGCCCTTAACTGTCTCCTTTTCTCACATAGTAAATCTGTATTACCAGAACAAAAGGCAGCCTTCTTTTCATTGAGACAGCTTTTCAGCTTTTTCGATACCCAAGGTTTGTTATTTTGAAAGATTTTAACAGTTTTAGTTTCACTAACAGTGTCTTTGCAAAACTTAATTTATGACGTAATGGTATCTGCAAGCTCATCAGCATCATGACAAGGACTGAAAGAAAATCTCCCAATTGTTTTTTTCAAGGCAGTCCTTTAGTTGCTCTTTACTCCTATCTGACCACACCTGTATTTGCTTAGTAATAGGATTTGTCCTCTTCACTACAGTCTTATATTTGGGTTGAAGATGTATTACATTATGGTCAGATTTCCCAAGGGGGGGTCTGCATACTGCTTTGTAGGCGTTGGGAATATTACCATAGCAGCGGTCAATGGTCCGGTTTAGAAGGGTGGGGCATTCCACATACTGCTGGAGAGTAGGCAAATATTCCAATAAATCACATGAATTAAAACCCCCGAGAATTAAAACAGGTTGGTCTGTAGAACGAGTGAGAGCATCATTATAGCTCTGCACTATTCTCTCCCCTGCTGACGTGAAATTGGGCCCAGGTACATAGGTGAATACGACCAGGGGCGGAGTGGGACCAAAAAATCTACCGGGAACTTTCGTAGACCACCGGCCCTCGTCGCCGGCACGATTAGCCAATAGCATTTACAGTTTTACTGATTTAAAGGGAACTTTGTTGTACTAGTATGCTGGAGTAAAGCTCATAAATGGTCGTTCTTTCCCATATTAATTTCTAAAACTAGTTGGGTGGACTCTGTGCCTCTAGGGGGGTTCGGGGGCAAGAAAATTTTGGACATTTTAAGGTTATAATGCATCAATCTCATGCTCTCTGAGAGATCGAAATTAAGACCCATGAACTGCTCGTTGAACAAAGAAAAAACATTAATTTGTACCAGGACAATAAAGAGGGCTCAAATATTTTTTTAGTTATGAGAGTCTCAGTTTGCATTACATTATCAATGGTGTTTTAGGATGCCAAACAATTATTATAATAATGTAATAATGATTTATAATTATTCCTATGACGTACTGTAAAATCCATTTATAGCCTATAAATGTGTAAATGAAAATGAGTATTTCAAAAGTATATTTTAACCTACATTACACTATAATATAGGAAAATTAAAATACTTTTGTCTTAATTTCGTCACTTGCAAACCCTTGAGCTTTTATTTAGGAGAAAACACCAGATGATCGCGAGAGCAAAGTAATCACGCAGAACAAACTGGATGCTATTCTAATGTCAGTTATTATAATGGCGCAACACCATATGGTTTCAATTTTAGTTCGTTGGCAAAATATAACATAAAATATAAAATTAGGTTTTACATTTTACATCTTTACATATCTGTGTTGGGAAAAGGGAGAAGAGAGAGTTCGGCAAGGCGGATTCGAACTCGCGTTCAGCGCATCAAGCTGCATTCAAACACTTCACGCCCTACGACTTACGTCACTGAGGCTGCTCTATGACGGGTGTCGTTTTGCTGTAAAGACAGGCATTTAGTGCAAATATATGCTCCGTTATAAAAAATGTCAAAAAAAATTTGTTTTCTTCCCTTAGCTTGGGCCATGGCGAACTTCCAATAAATACATTTTATCAGACCGGGCCGGCCCTCGCGGCCTCGTAACACTACCGGCCCACCGGGAAAACTCCCGACTCTCCCGATTGCCACTCCGCTACTGAATATGACCATAAGAATTTTCTTAATTAATTAAGAAAAAAAAAATTTATTAACTTAAGTAAGAAAATTGTTAAAATCTTAAAGTCTGGCGTGCACACTTCCTCCCGTACACTGTACTGTGTGGCCCAGCTGTTATCAACAAATACAAACATACCACCACCGATGGATTTAAATGAGCAACACTCGTCTCTGTCCTCTCTTATTGTTATGTATCCCCTTAAATACGGGGTTGGATGGTGATTTTTAAGCCATGTCTCTGTGAGGCAGACAAGATTGCTCTGTCTGAACTTGCGGTCGTGATCAGCTCTCAGCATAAGTTCATCTAATTTGTTGCTTACCGAACGCACGTTTGAGAAGGTTATAGCAGGAAGGGGGAATCTTTTCCGGCGTCTCACACCTCCTCTTGAACCCCTTTTTTTCTTCACTTTCTTCGGCCTTTCCGGCCGTCTAATTGCGCAACAGTGCTCTGGTAAAATTACGGATGAGGACTCACTAGCAAAGCGTAGAGACAACAAATCCTCACGTGTGTAGATCAGCACTCCTTGTCGATCCGTCCAGCAGTTGATCCCAGGCACAAGTGCCGTGCAGCAGACCAGTATCCATACTAATTCGAAGTTCATGACAAGATACGGGGTGGGTTAACGTAACCAGCAGGCTTAATCCACTTCAAACAGTAAGAAATGTCCAAAAAGAAACAAAAACAAACTTTAAAAACTCCGACCAACAAACAAACAAACAGAGCACATGTGGTGAACACAGGGTCAGCAACAGAGCCGCGCCCCCGGATACAGTTACACCCCGCTACTCACAAACACCCCGCTCACAAACTCACAAACACCCCGCTACTCACAAACACCCTGCTACTCACTATTTTTACTCACTATTTCAACAACGTAAGCCAATTATTACATGCATTACTTCTATATATTAAGTTGGTCAAGCAAGTGGTCAAATATGTAACCATGTATTTCATGTAATCACAAACATTTTAAATGAAAACTTAAAATTGATGAAAACAACCGACTCTCATGCCTTTTCTTTTGCACTTAGAAACTTAAAATTGATGAAAACAACCGACTCTCATGCCTTTTCTTTTGCACTTATATTTTAATAAAACAAATCTTGCATGTCACAAAGCACTTGCACACCTCCACGAATGAGACAAGTGTCGTTCATGTTGCCTTGTTGAGGTGAATTGTAGTTTGTACGTTATACGGATACTGTCTGATCAAGATAGTTATAAATATCCGGATAGGTTACAGCTGGAAATAAGGACGGATCTTTACTTAATGCTATTACTTGATTTTGATGTGGGTCCATACACCAATCAAGCTTATCTTCTTTTGATACCGACGAGATGAAGCTCGCCCTCAACTCAAATCTGTGCGCTGCTAAGGGCAGCAGGACAGATGTCATGTCAACAATATGGCCGCGGTAAGCTACTTCCGGTGTTTGCGAATAAGGTCTATTGATTTGCATGTTTTTTCGTTGTGTATGATCACAGTTCATATATGTGTGGGAAGCTATTAGAGTAAAAATAATGCATTTTTTTCTGCAAATACAGTGATGAAGTTCATGTTCTCATGATTTATTTTTATGAATTTTTTTTTTTCAAAAACTCCACAAATCGCACCCTGCTGATGACAACCAATCAGAGCCGAGCGTGAGCCTCTGCGTCATAGCTTCTAAAGTCCTCCGTTTAAAACGCGGAGATTCAAAACGCAAAACGGAGCTGCGGCATTTCTAAACTTCTCCGTTTTAGGTCTTCGTTTTTTACGTTTTAGTCTGGACGGGAGGTGCAAACGCAGCTAAAGCCTCCGTTTTTAAACGGAAACGCAGTAGTGTGGACGGGGCCTTAGTAGACTGGTATGACATGTTGTTGCAAAGTTACTTATAGTCAGTAGAATGTCTGTTTTGATACCATCACAATAAAGAGTTAGCAAATATTAAGCAGTCTACTAATACTCAGAGTTAGTTGACATGTAGTTGCAAAGTTAGTTAACTTTACATAACAAAGTTCGAAAGGGATTATCAAAATAAAGTATTACAGTAAAAGTTAGATTTAATTATTTTTAAATTTAATTTAATAATATTCAAATAAACTAATAGTTTAAAAACTTTACTTTAATGCTGTAAATAAACTAAATACTGCCAGTATTAATCACTTCATACAAATAAAACAACTTACCGATCAATCGCAGAACAGCTGCTACAGTAACATCACGGACTGGGGATTGCTGAAGCCTTGACTGTGTCACCCAAGTGTTCATTACGGGCCATAGCTCTTTGCTGTTTAATTAAAAAAAAGTCATGATAAATATATTAAATTATCCATTCTATATTTTATTATTATTATATTTATTATCCATTCTTTTAAACGATTTAACATTCTGTACTTGGTAAATAAATATACCCAATAACATAATCATGCGTCCACTTCCACTTCATGTGTGTACACAAGAGATCCAAGGTATATATATATTCCCAAGCAGTTGGGCAAAGGTCGTGACCATGACGATCATACTTCTGGAATGTCAAAGCGTTGTCCTCTTGAAGTGCCTTCAGTGTGTTGCTGATCAATTCTTGGATGTCATCAGGAGGACTCTAAGAAATATTAGTGACTACTGTTAAAATGCAAGATAATTAAATTATTTAAACAGAATGTTTATATGCATTTAATTAAAGGGTACACAAATAAACTGTTCTGTGTCCAATCTTTAAATAGCAGGGTCAGAAAGGAAATTAGAGAATCTGTTTGCTTTGTAATAATAATTATTGGTAATGGAATGAATCACGGTATTTGTTTGCGCCAGCCATCAGAGACTGCAAGCAAAAGAGTTGGAAATGAAGCATACCTTATCCCAGTGTAGATATTTAGTTAGGTAATCCAAATTTTCCTCATCTGATTTAAGCTTGGCCACTGTATGAATGGCTTTGCACAAGGTGGTCTCATGGAAAAGCACACTTGGCCATGTTGTGACCATGAACAAAATTAGCTTGGAGGCATCAGGAAAATCTGTGAGTGAAGAATCAGGATTGAATCAACAACTTAAAAAGAAAAGTCTTCTTACATTTAATAATACCAATACTTAAAAGCAGCGATTGTAAACTCTGGCCCTCAAGGTTCATTTGGAGTTTTGCTCCAACCCTAATAAAGGTCGTCAAGATTACAAAAAATTATGGAAAGGCGAGTTAATGATTTTCCTTACTCTACAGGAAAATGGACCTCGAGGGCTAGAGCTGAGAACCCCTGACTAAAAAGGCTAAACAACTAAAACTATACATGCTTAATAAACATACCATATAGATATAATGGGAAAAGTTGCTGTAAACTCACCCTCTTTGAGAATGTTGTATGCAAAGGCATGGGCTTTCTGATAGTCCCCTATCTGGCGACACATCCCAGTGTAGACTCTACACAGAGCTTGTATATTTCCACAACTCAGAATGCTCCTCTCAGTCTTTAGTTTAGTCAATATGGCAGACATGAGTTTTTCTGCTGAAAACTAAAGAATAAGAAAAAAAAAATGCAGCTTTGAGGACATTAATACACACATTTGTATTACCATCTGACTTGTGCAAAGCATAAACGCATACCTGATTTACACAGAATTCAGCAATTACAGCCTTTTCTTCATCAATCAAAATTGGCACCTGAGATATTCTCCCAAGGAACACATGGCTCTTAACAACAGGCAAAACATCAAAAGAGGACATTCCAACTTTGGCCAGTGCTTCCGAGATTTTACAATTTTTGTTGTTGTCTGGCTTTTTCTCAATTGTCTGCTGACCGCTTTGTATTTCTTGGTGAGATTGGAAGGACTCTGTTTTAATAACCGATTGATGATCCTTCACTTGTTCTGCAGGAAAATCAACACCAGGAGGAGCAGGTGAACAGTTATCAAGTCTGAGTCTTTTAGCACTCTTTGGCAAAAGTATGTTCACACCTGTCTTTTTTGGCTTCTGCTCTGTTTTGGTGAAGGCAGTAGATGAAGAACTGATTGTTTTATTTCCTGATATCTGGTTAACAGAAGGAGGGGAGGTACCATTCTCATTGCCAGCTCGGGTCAGGTTAACATTCCCACGAAGTATGTTTAATGTGCGGGCTCGTGCAGAGAGGTCAGGATACATAGTATCCAGCATCTGCATGGAGTTTTCCTGAGAAGCGGCTGGAGGGGAGGAGGATAAGGCAGATGATGGCAGCCTTCCTGGGACCGGAACAGCATGTTTTGGAGTAGCTGATCCAAACTGAAGTGGTGAGGAGGGAACTCCACAAGACGGCGATGGAGTGGTGGTCAAGCACGGAGACATTTTTGAGGCATCCGGAAGAGCTGAATCAATAACAGGCACAGAAGGTATCGTCTTAGGAGACATTGGTCCATCTGTTGGTAATCCAGAGGATATTGAAGTAGGCTTTAAAGGAGTATTATGTTTTCCAAACCTTGGAGGAGTAGCAGTCAGTGGCATAACCACTGGAGGTAGGGGTGGACCCATCTCTGTTCGAACCCTTCCAAGAGATAAACATGAGGTTGGTGTAATATGAGTTTGGGTGTGGAGACCTGGAGCAAGGGAAATATTGTCACCGTTTTCAGCAGTAGAAGATTCTGCATCCAGAGTACCTTGGCATGGTGTGCTGTTATCCTCAAGACTATCTACTGCAGAATCTCCTGATGTTTCCTTGTGGTTATAAACATCACTGACTAGATTTTTGACACAAGGGCTACAGGTATCAGTTGACATCTCCTCTGCCTGTTGAGATTCATTATTCATTTGCACCAATGTTTTTTCTGAGATTGTCGAATCATTTTCTTCAGTATCCTTAGGGTTATTTTCTTGACTCAGTAACTTTTGAACAGTTTTGTCAATTTCTGACGGTGTATTTCCAGGAACATTATCCAACTCTTCTGAGGGGATTCTTCCTTCTGACCTTGTGTGAACACCCCTAACCTTTATCTTCAAACCAAAAAATCCTTCATCTTCTGATGACGATTCTGCAGCCTTTGAGGGTCTTAAAGGGCACGCACCTCCATTTACTCTTGCATCCAAACTTCTCTGATCTTCTATAGACGTTGAAACATTATCCTCAGCACTATATTCAGATTGGTCCGCCTTGCCAGCCAGTCTGTTCTGAATGTCAAGAGCTGATATATCTGCAACAGTCTTCATTTCTAGTGGAACACAACTCTTTGATTCCTTATTGTCAATACTGTCTAACGTACTATAGTTCACATCAAGTGTTAAAACGCTCTTGACATTAGTTTCCAATGTCACATTGGGCTGTACCAGAGAAGTTTTGCTTTGTGTAGATTCAATAGATTTGGTGAGCACTAGCTCAGAGTTTATATCCTGCTGAGGATCTGAGTTTTCCAACAGCTTTTCAAGACTATTAGTGATTTTTGTATCCTCCAATTTTGTTGCGTCATCATTTGGATTCATCATTGGAAGTTCTACCACAGTTTGTGTCGTGTCACTTACAACAGAACTTTCCACACTATGTCCATTTTCTATACCTGACTTTGCAGTTTGAGTCTGAGTGTTGGCCACACAGGCATTCGTTCCTTCAAACACATTCTCTACCTCCATGTGTTGGCTGTCAGACAAAGTGTTTTCAAGATCTAAATTATCAACAGATACAGCTGATCTTCCTTGAGTATTTGGGGACAACAGTACAGAAGATTTTTCCACTTCGTTTAGCAATGACCTCTGATCCTCAACATCTGAAGGTTCTAATTTTGTGTTGCTTTGAAGAATATATTTATGTAACCTTGATAGTGCTTCTGGTGTTCCATTATCTGATTGATATTCCAGTTCAGCATCGGTCATTGGTTGGTCGTCATTTACACTGACCTGAAAGAACAAATGAAAAATGTTACACAACATCTCTTCACCACTACTGGGCATACAGGAACATTATTACAGTTACTAGACAAAGGGGAGCTGTAGCGCTGCTGATATCCCTTGTATCCTCTGGTGCTCTTGGAAGGGTTAATTGTTCATACAAAAGAACTGGAAAAAATCCAAGTCCAGCCACTCAGTAGGATGCAAAAGTAAAAAAAAAAAAACTTTTATTATATTAAGGGCTAAAACATTAAAACATCAACAAGTATCAGCCCACTGGCCTTCATCATGGTGTCAGTAACAGACAGAATAAGAGTAGTGGGCATTGAGGCTATTTGCCTTGATGGCAGAGGTGTGGATATAATCAAACACATTAAACAGAGGGAGACATATTGGATCTATTCCTTGAGGACTAGTCATCCAGGGCTCAATGAAGATTTTGACTTTTCACCCTTTTTGTAACTGTTGTCTCTCAATATGGAAAGTGTACTGCTGTTTGTAAATGATGACTAGGAATGAATGCAATAGACCCAATTGCCATTTTTTGTACACTCTTCATGTTGTTTTAAGCCCGGAACACACCAAGCCGACGCCAACGAACTAGCGCTGATGAAAGCCGACTGTGTTGTCGCCTATCGTCCGCTCTCATCGAGGTAAAAAGCTGCACTTGAACACACAGAGAGAACTACAGATAACCGTCAGCTATAATGTGTGTTCTGCGCCTGCGTTTAATGAGCCAACTGTCTATTTCTGCAGATATATTAGTCTATATTCATCATTCAAAAAGGAAACCGATGCTGCCGGCTGCAGATACACACACCGTAAACAAAGCAGCGCGTGCTTACAGTTTTGAATATCAATCCTGCTAAACACTTTCTTTATTGCACTCCGCTCATGTTAATATTGAAATATTCACCAAGGATCACTCAGGTAAGAAGACGTAACATAAGAACAGCCTTCTATCTACTGTTTAGACTTCTCTGCTTGCTGTTTTGATCAGAGTTCTCTCTTTCCCCAACGGCCCGACACCGATTCAACATGTCGAATCGAGGCGAAACAAAGCCGACGAGGACTACTTTCAGCCAACGGCACGGAACCGTACGCATCACACCGAGGAAACTTAGGTTGCTTAGTCTGCCAGGCGGCCGACTGTCAGCTTGGTGTGTTCCGGGCTTTAGAAACATCTTGACTATGAATTAAGAATTATTATGTGTAACTAGCATATTTATATTTATTGCCTTCTGGTGCATATTGTGTGGAGTACACTGGATGTTTGTAGTAGTGTCACCCCTATTTTTCCACTTACAGATCTCTCTTTTGGTCTTGTATTTGTATGGTTTAATCTCTGGCATTAGACAATACCTGAACTATTGCCTCTAGTGGCCAAGAAATTGTGTTGCAAGTCCCAGAGTGGCACACCTGAAATCAATGCAAATACAAGTATGACTTCATTCTGTCTGTTTGTTACCAACACCCTGATGAAGGCCAGTGGGCTGATAAGGGTTGGTGTTTTAGGCTATGTTTACACGGAAACGATTGTGAAGAGAAAACGCAAAAGTGGCATTGCGTCATCACTTTTTATTCTGCGTTTAGACGAGCGTTTTGTGTGGGAAATCCGCGTGCAAATGGTAATGCAAAAGTGTGTGAAATTCAATGTAGTATGCACTTCAGTCGGCTAGGAGTGCATACTACAACAACACCAAGTCCACGCGCCTGCGTACAACCTTCACTGTCAAGCACACTTTTGCGTTTTTACCGTTTACACGGGAATGCGGCAGTGGAGCATTTTTAAGATTTACACTCTGGAGGGTGGTTTCACTTTTTTTTGTGTTTTTAAGCCTCAAAAACGCCGTCGCCATGTAAACGAAAGGCACATCCGATAATATATTTTCACGTTTTCACCCGCGAGTGTTCACGTGTAAACAGGGCCTTAATGTTTAAAGGTGCAATACCTAAGATTTTTGCATTAAAATATCCCAAAATCACAAGGCCAGTGTTATATATTTAGTAAAGATGATAACTCACAATATTTCAAATGTTTCAAACAATGTTTAAATCGCGAGAAAATTGAGATTTCAACCAAGGAAACGGCACGTGTCAGCAGGGGTGAGCTGGGAGTCGCGAGTCAATCGCGTCATATCCGCTTACCTCGGTTTCCGCTCTTATACATGTAGTCCTGGACAAATGCGGTAGTTGTAGTTGTGCGTTAGCGTCTATCAAACGACAGCTTGTTTCGCGCATTTGTTATGGAATGGAGCACAATTATTCTTTTCATTTATTCTCGGAATGTGAACTGTTGGCTGTAAAGGGGGTCGCACACCGGACGAGAAGCGCCGCGTCACGTTTAGGACAACTCCAGTAACGTTATCGAACACCGGACGCGCACTTTCTCATCAGTGTATGGCCAGCAATATTGTTATGTTTAATGACAGAAAATGAAGATAATGTCTGTTCTATGTTATTGTACTGTACAATTAAATACAATCGTTGCTGAGTCTAAAGATTCACAGAATGAATTGAGAATCTCACGTGAAAAATCTAATAATAATCAGTAATTGTCATTCAAGCAGCTGATTTCTGTAAATGACTGCAAAACTAAATGCATAGATATTGCAGCATAGGGCAAAGTCAGGATCCATTAGCAACGGTTTGAGGCAAAAATAATTACAATTTTATATAAAACTATGTAAATGGCGCTCTGTGGCGCAGCAGGGTTTTGAACACGGTCCTGAAACGTTGCTGGGCGCCGCGGACATCCGCCGAATGGCGCCGCCGGTATGTGTACACTTATAGATAATAATGTGTTCGAATAATTATGTGGTGCAACGCGGCGCTGCAGCTTCTCGTCCGGTGTGCGACCCCCTTAACGTTAATTTTGTAAAACTGTAGCTGTGGTTGAATACTTACACGACATGAAAAGATGTGTCAAATGTACATTGCAGACATCCCAAGTCTCCCGGATCTCCCGCATATTGATAGCGTTTCCCTGATGCCCGCAAATTAGTTCAAATCTCCCGGGATATAATGTTAGAGCGAAACATACTGCGCGCATAACATACAGCGCGCTGCGCGTGCACTGTACAGAGGGAGAGACTTTGCGTTTGTGCCTCGCGAACGCGAAAGTTAGCCTTCCCTCCCACCCCCACAATCTTGTTATCGAAATATACCTCCCGGAAATGAATTCTTGCAGGTTGGGATAACTGACATTAAATTGATTTTTTATTTTTATAAAGTTACCAAGGAGGGCCAACCACGTCAACTCCTTGCAAGAGACCTGCCCCTTCAAACCCTCGCCACCATAGCTTCGTCCAGTGACTCGTACAGTAACATCTGTGATAACTAATTTACTTTTAAACCTGACTTTTCTTGCACGGTTATTTCAGTTTAATGAAAAACAAGCATGTCATTAAATGCAACGTTTATAGAAATCGAACTTTACCTCATCCATGACAACTAATTTTCGATTCCCGTCTGACTGATTTATCCACGGTGGAGTTGAAAACAACAGTTCCCATCATTCCGCGTTCCTCCACGGCGTCATCAAGCAAAGCCGTTGTTGTTGTTTTGAATGTAGCGCCCTCTAGCGGCATTTAAATCTTAGGTATTGCACCTTTAAGCTTTTAACTTTTGCATCCTACTGAGTGCCTGGAATTCAATTTGTCCAATTATTACAGTTACGTTTTACAAGCCAGTATTAAATCAGTTAACTAATTGCCTTAGGCAACATAATTGTTGAATCTCCACAGAAGCCACTATATTCGAGATGACATTCAACGTTTCACTTTCACACGTTTTTTGATAGTATTTCAGCCGATTCCAAATGACTTGTATTGTGAATTTCTACAGCACAATTTCTGTAGGCTTTAATTAAATCTTGTGTAGATTTGAAACTTCATATTTACATTTTCTTCGCAATGCACATTTGATGCTTTCTCAACATTTAAACTGATCTCAATTGAAAGGTTTAGAAGGAAATATTTGTTACAAGCAAAGTCACAAATAGTTAATTTGAAGTAAAATCAAATTCAAGTCAGAAGTATTTTAATATTTGCTAAAAGACCAATACTCAAGTCCACGTCTCTAAAAATCACAGTAATTGCACTGCAATTGAATCACTTGAGCATTGCAATGTAATTGAAATGTAAATGTTCACTCACCATCTCTATTAAAGGGCTGTGCACAGGTGATAAAGCTGTGGGCAAAGGCTTTAACCACTCTTTAATGCCCTGCAAATCAATACAGTAATCTCCATGTAAGAAATCTTCATCTGTCATTTCCTTTAGTGAAGGTCTATTGGCATCATTGGTCCAAGTGTTCACATGTTCAAGCACATCTGAACTTACTTTCCTCTTTCTATTTGGTGCACTGAACTGTTCATTATTCTGCTTATTCAGTTTTTGAGGTGATGATGTAGGCCTATTGATCGCTGGAGGTGATTTAGGTGTGTAGAGTTTTGAAGATTGCAACTTAGTTTCTGGACTGGGACACCCTGGAGATGGATGGGAAGTCGGTCTTCCTAAAGGACAGTTTAGCAGTGGTTGAGGAGGTGTTCTTGTAAGTTGACTTTTCAAGGGATCTGCCTCTTCTCCTGTAAATGATAAATGGACTGCATTTATATAGTGCTTTCAAAGACCCAATGGCCACCAAAGCGCTTTACATATTGCCTCCCATTCACTCATTCATACGCCGACGGCGGTGTCAGCCAAATAAATATGCATTGCTTCTTCATCACGATTAAGCCTGGTGACTTGATAATAAAGGCAAAATTTGGCTTAATCAACGGAAGAATGATTACCAGCAATAAACAATCTTTCTTGGGTTTGGGATGAAGTTTCCACGCAATGCCAGAGCTCCTCCAGCAGCATTCTGACTTTTCCTGAAAAGGAAACATTATCAATTCCCATGCTATCCAGATGTTTTCTTTTAAATATCTAAGCATTTCATTGAACAACAGCGAGTCTAAGTTTTAAACAGTGCATACCTTTGTCAATTAGTGGCTCTGCATCTGTTTGAGAAGACGTACTCTTTTTTTCTAAAATAATAATAAAAATGTTTAATGACTGAAAACAAATAATATACTAGGTGTAGGTACTAGATGCACTTATGCATAACTCATACCTTTGTTGAACTCCTTCTCAAGATCATTCAGTCTTTGCTGAAAACAAAGAAAAAAAAATAAAATATGATCAGAATGAATGATTGTGATTTCACCAGAACATATAAATTACAGCAAAATTTTAACCTGTGTTTTGTACAGCACTTCTTCAAGTCTTCTCTTCTCATTGTTTAGAACACCAATTTCATTGTCCTGTTGAAATTTTGACTCTGTGTAAAAATAAACACCGTAAGGAGATTAAAAAAAAGAATCCAATATATATTTTAATATGCTGTGATAGACAGTCCATATTCAGATAAGTTAAAGATAAGCTAAAGCAAATTTAAAATGTCATTCGTGCATGCAGTCTAATATGTATATGTAATATCTATAAGATCACAAACACAGACCTTTCAGCACCAAAAGCTCATTCTCAAGGTTTCCTTTCCTGAGAGGAGAAAAAAATACACATACATTAAAACTTTTATTTTCTGAAGATCGCTGTTTAATTCAAAACTAACAAATATCAGCAACACATAAAAAAAAGACAAGCATTTGTCCTTGTGATTTGTAAACAATAAAACAGACCTGGCTGGACTTACATAATTAGTGTCTTGGCAT
The DNA here is from genome assembly GCF_988280905.1 of Pimephales promelas. NCBI lineage: Eukaryota > Metazoa > Chordata > Actinopteri > Cypriniformes > Leuciscidae > Pimephales > Pimephales promelas. The sequence goes on along the minus strand of NC_142780.1, from coordinate 10,647,122 downwards.
TCTCCAACTTGAGATTCTCATGTTCCTCAGTGGTCTGAACATATTTTCTGAGAGAATCCTTGAAATAAAGAAACCCCAAAAATGGGTCAGAAAATTAAAAAAAAACTGCCAATCAACGAAATACAAAAAGATGCAAAAGACAAATAGTACATTAACTCCGCTTTTTTAGAGCTAATCTAAGGTGGTACTGATACATGAACTTTAAAAAGCCAGTATTAACTTGAACACCATTGATAAAAATCTTTAAAAAAAAAGCTTTTTTTTAAAAAAATCCAAAGCTTTTGTTTGGACTGACCAATCTATAGATCACAGTGGTTACTTCAAAGAACCTAACCTGAGTTTCTTGCAGATCCTCCTTCAGTGATTTTATTTCTGTTTCGAGCTTCTCATTCTCCAGTTTTTGCTTTTGCACAGTGTCTGTGAAAATAGCACAATTACATTTTTACGTTTATGAGCAACACAAATATGATCCAGGAATTCAGTGAGTGAACAAATCACAGAAAAGACAGTTTGATTAGGGATGCACCAGGCCTCATTCTGCACTTGTGTACTAGAAGCCGCATAGTATGCGACTGCATTCGAAAACGCATGCATTCGGTCTTAAAGGGACAGCAGCCTAATCACCTTGCTGCTGTATTTGTACTTGCTGCTGCTGTACAAAAGACAAAGTAATCACTCGCTGCTATTGACTAAACTACTTTTGTAACTTGTTTCATTTATAAGGCTTGTAGTTTTTGCAAGAATAGAGAACTAGAGTAAAAAATAACAGAAGCTCACATTCTCCCATCATACAATATGTTTTAACATGCATATTGAGATCTAAACAAATTAAGAAAACTAATATGATTAAAATTTTTTGGGTTTCTCTACCCAACGTATTAAAAAATTACAAATGCAGTGAAAATACAGGTATCGATATCGGCAAGTACCAAGAATGAAAGTATCGGCATCTGACTCGTTTTGGAAAAAGTGGTATTGGTGCATCCCGAGTTTTTTTATTATTATCACTAGCACTCTTATAGCACACAATAGCACTCTTGACATAGAGTTCTAATCTTATCCTTAAAATAATTTGTGATGCATGTACCCTCTGCTTGTCTTAAGGATTCTTCAGCTTTTTCTTTCCTGTGAATAGAGAAAGATAAATACAGTGAGTAGAAGACATCATGAAAAGCAGAACTAATCAACAGTGATACTACAGTAGAGAGTGGTCTTACAGAGAAAGTGTCCGAACACTTTCAGCTCTTAGTCGGTCAACATCTTCACATCTCTGCTGATACAATTTCAATTCAGCCTGTTGAATAAAAAAGCAAGAAGAAAAGAGTAATTAGCAAGCACATATTTCAAGTCCAGTTTAAGTTAGCTTAACTATCTTCACAATGAATGACTATCTTAGATTTTAGAACAGTCTTTCTATTGAATTTTAGTAATTAAAGTAATTAAAGAACAAACTAAAAGTAATTAAAGTAATTAAAGAAAAGTAATTAAAGAACAAACTAGCATGACATAATTTTTTAACAATATTAGGCACAAAAAAAAGTTAGTTTGGAGTTTGTTCCAGGAAACACCTTGCTTAACCAAACTTTGCAAAAAAGTTGTCTGGTAAACATCTTCAAATTACCGTGGTGATTAGTAGTTTAGTAGTGCTCTGATGTGGAAATCTTTTCCGGTTCAGTTCTTTTGTTCAATCCATCAATATCGGACGCAAGTAGAAACGAAAACACAGAAAAGCTGCAGCAAATCTTGTGCAAACACATCCACATTGCTATGATTAGATGCTTTCTTAACTGCTGTTTTCTCACTGCTGTCAATTTTGCTGTGTTTATTTTGTGATTTAGAGGAAAGACAGCTTGGGAGGCATTGTAATGTTCGCCAACAGTATACAGCTGCAAAACAATTTTTCAAACTTCTTTTTACTCCTAAGCGAAAAACCAAAAAACTTCACCATACGTATACTGGCTTTAATTCAAAAGGGCAGTTTTTCGATCTCCTACATTTGTAAAAGCCAGGGAATCTGCGAGACTAGTCAAACATCTGGGGTCAGATGAGATGTTGTCAGGCTATATTTTGAGTCTCATTATTCTATCTTTATTTGAACTATATAAACAGCAATTAAGACTTACTAAACCCAACCGATAAAAACATTATCCTGAATGTGTTTGGAAAGAACGTGAATGTACTGAAATGTGTAAACACAAAAACAATGTGCGATCAGTGTGTCCAGAGTGCATATACACGGTTTGTTTGCACATCAATATAACAGACTTCAGAGTGCTTATTGTACGATTTCTGTAAGTCACAGTAATCGTCTTTACCTTGATTGCAATCCTTATCCATCAAAACTTCACTAGCAAAAAAAACACTGATTTGATTTATCCAGCCGAGAAACGTAGTTTGCATATCATCTGGCCACTTCCGTTCAGTCAGTATTTCACACACAGCGATGCGCGAGGGCTAGCGGTCTTCAGAAACAATGACAGAATGACACAGCTTGTGTTTTAAAGTAAAAAAACACTCTGGAATAATAAATAATTCACTGAAAACACTACGCAAGTCCCTATTCTCTCAGCCACCTCTGATGTAATCAGCCTGGTTCTCTTTAAATTAGCACTGTTTTGGACTGATTGGACTAAACATTCTCTAGTTTAGCAGCTTAAAATGATCTGATTGCAAACTAACTAAGCAGGAAAACCAGCTCAAAGGGTTAAAATAGAAATTTACATCTACCAGGGTTAGGGGTATTGTAGATGCCTCAGTGTTAACACTCCCAACTTCCCAACAAGATCATCTAACTGTGTTTTGTAAATTGCGTTAATGGCGCCTATTTCACATGCTTCAGTAATTTATATACGTTATTTCCGTTAAATTATTTTAATGCGTTAATGGTCCCCAGACATGAATTTTTTTTTTTTACTTTCTGAGTTTGTTTTTTTTTACATTAATAATAGCTCCCCTAGCCTGTATTTGGTTAGCCTGGTTCAACCAGACTCTAGTACATTTCATTTGTACATAGAGTCTGGCCTCCCTCAATTGAGAAACGTTTCCTTCCTTGTAGGCGGGTTCACTATTAAAGTTCAAATCTATTGGATCTGCCCAGAGTCACTCACGATCTGCCATAGCCAATCGCTAATGTGTGGTCGTGAGTGACGTATGTCATGCGCCGAAACGGCTGGAAACAACCATAGACAGTAAAAGAAACAACAAGTCCGAACTCCGAATGATCAGAGGATTAAATTTACAATAGGATTTCAGTCAACGAGAGCTGCAGGTTTTGTTAATCTAGGAACAATTATTAATTCGAAATGTATATTTGACATGAAGGACAGTGATTATTCAGTCAATGGTCGAAGCTGTGTCTAATCATTACAAATACGCCGCTGTGGTCGTTTTCTGATCTGCCGCAAATGCTGTAGCAGCTACAGTCAGTGAATGATCAGTCTGTCTCTATCTGCAGATGTGTAATAAACAACAATTTTTCATATTACGTATTTTTGTTTCTTAATTACCTTAATTATGGTCTTCAAAGTATGTGTTTGTACATTTTTATATGGCATTTAGTTGTTTTTTTTTTATTAAAACAAATTAACCATTGACATCTAAAACTGAAAATCAAATATAGTCTCCAAAGTATGAGTTTTCACATTTTTATTTATGACAATTTTTTTTTTTTTTAATCACAACCAATTTGTATGATTTACAACATGTAAAACTGACACACCAACCTCCTGCACGAGTGCACAAAGGGGCTCAAAATGTTCTATTCATCACAAGAATCAGTAAATTTACTGTTGGGAATCTGAGCGACTGACATGACTCCTGAGCGGATCTTCAACCATAGTTTAGCAGCCAGGACTCGGGGCTTCCGAACACCGCGAACACCAGGCTAAAGTCCAAAATGTCACAGTTATTGTGCACGAGCTGCCCAGCACAAACTTCCAACCTTTCTGCCTCCTTCACTTGGTCCTCCGTTGTGCAACAAGAGGTGAGATGATAACAATCCGGCTTTAAATTCTGTATATTCGGCAGTTTCTTTACCAACAACGGACCGACTGGCTTTTCTCACGTCTTTCTCCGCTGCCATTACTGCACTCAAACTGACGCACTACATCAACGTCATCGTTCTCAGCCACTCCCTCTATTCGCTGATTGGTCCTACAAAAAATTGATTTCTGGAAACCTAAGGATATGGAGCGGTCCCAGACGTAGTACTGAAGTAAAATGAAATTGAGCGGAAGTGCGTAGGAGGGCGCAGCCAGGCTAGTATTTGGTCCCCTCGTGTCTAGAATTTTCAATCAGTGTAACCCAAGCTTTGGCTATTTTTCTCTTCTCTGCAGCTCAGACGCGCTGATCTTGAATCTCCTTGTTATTACATCATAACGAGGAAAGGTTACCTCCCCTTTCTCTGCTTTGCCCGCACGGACAATTTGGCTCGCCCATGAGAAAATGAGCTAGGAAGTATGAACGCACAAGTGCGATTTAAGTTTTTCCTAGAGAAATAGCTTTGAGATTTTAAGTTTTTCCTCGAGAGATACCATGGCTTGCAAACGAGCGAAGCATGGCAGTTGATCAGTGTTCGGATGTACAAATTGAACACAAAAGTATTTTTAAGTTCCTTCATCCGAGCCTCTGAAGAAACAGTTTTATTTTTTCTGGAAATGCGCCAACACAACTTCCGAAAGTTTTGTATGGTCCAAACATTTCACCGACGACTGTTTCCTCAACTCGATGAACGTCTGAAAATAAATCGATCGAGCTAACCAGCAACAATTTCTGATTTGTAGCCTAATTTTTCAAGTTCAGACAGGTAAGCTAATCTTTCTATCACAATCTCTCAATACTCTTTTATGCAAGTCAAGATAGTGACTAAAATAACAACTTCACATCATTTCTTTTAGAAGGATGAAAATAATCTTATTTAAATTCTGAACAACTTATACAGAAAGTGATCAGAGATTGATCAAAGAACAATCTTTCCACACAGCTCGTTATGAAATCAATAACGCACACTGCACAATGAAGCTCTCACTGCATGTACATCATCGTGTTGGTGAAAGCATTCGAGAGAGCAGAAACTGCGTTACAATGATAAGATCTTCATTCTCGCGATCAACAGACTGTCCTCTGCTTGCTCAATGCTCATCACAGCAACATTTTATGTGATGGGAAATAGATCTAAATACTTTAAAAACTTCTCACGATTCCTTATGTAATCGATATTCATGCATGTAATACATAGCTTTCATTATGCAAGCATGTCAGCCAATCACAGCAGGTGGCTGAATACACTGAATCCCACAGCAGACACGCCCCTTCAAACAGAGCATTCAAATCAGAGGCTAAAGTCAGGCTAGGAAAATATTTCTTAATTATGACTATTTTTGATCTAAAAAAACATACTAACATTATTACTGGGCAATCCAGGAAACATTATAAAATAATAAAATAACCCCATGTCAGGGGACCTTTAAGGATTTAGAATTAATTGCATGTGTTAATGTTGACAGCCCTAGTTTATATTACTTAAGTTTTTTTTTTTTTATTAAATTAGGAGTTTTTAATCTGTATTAAAATTGGCAATGAGAATCAGGGAAATTCATTGCAATTGGTAGCGATTACTGAAATTATTATGTGATGGTAAGACATTCAGGGGTTTGAACACAAACCTTAATTTTCTCTAGCTCTGTCTTCATCTGTTCATACTCCACTGTTTGCTTCTCTAAAGGCTCAAGCTTCAGTAGCACCTCATCCAGCTGTCTGTGCAGTTTGCTGCTCTCTCTGTGAAAAACACATAACCATGTTTCAAAGGCATTCTTCAAATACACATTTAACCAACATACTCAACAATTTATTTTTTATTTTATTTTTTGCAGAAAATGATGCAATTGTGCATATTACCAAACTTCTAAAACTTTAGGCTACTGCACGACAAATTACCTTTTAAGGAACTACTTTTGCAACTGAGCATAAATGTACTTATACAGCAACATCTTGGCTTTGCATTACTTTAGTTGCAACATAAGTACAGTCTTTGCAATTAGAGGTATGCCAGTTGAGGAATCAGTGCATATGCGTGGCATATTCTCTAGTATATCTATTTTTCAAGTAACAGCCTGGCAAATGTGCTCTGTACATCACTTTGATAAACAGCAGCTGCTTAAAACATAAATGTCACCTAAAAATAAATCTATAACACATTTAACTGTAGTGAAAAAGAAAATAAGGTCTTACCTCTGTGATTTCTGAAGCTGTGACTTTTTGTCAAGGAAAACAAAGATGGATTCAGAGAACAATGTTAATATTGAAAGTTTTGGGTTGATGTGCTCCAGACCAGTGTATGGGTAGTAGAGTGTGATTGTGCCTGGGGCAACGAGCATATTTTCACTTTAGAGTATCTGTGATTTTTATTACAGATTTCATTTGGACGTTTCTTTCACCAGCAATCATGGAATAGGAAATGGAAACCCCATATTTGAGCTTAAAGTCCCCGTGAACCGGAAGTTGCAAACGATTTTTCTCCAGTGCTGTGACGTATTTCCAAGTGAAACGGAATATTGAACAGAGGGCAGGGTTTTACTCTAGTGCTCCTCCTCTCCATCTCTCGCTCATAGCAAACTAACGGTTTGAGGGGAGTGGTTAAGCGTTTCCCCACCCAAGTTGTGAAACCTACGTCATTAGAAAAAGAAACCGTTCCAGACCGGAAGTAACTTTTCAGATTTTGATTAAAGATTACCAAGGTAAAACATTTTTTAAATATATTTTTACTTGCACGGATTAATTGTTCACCACAAGACTAGTAATATGCGCTAACAAAGTAAATAGGTTCAATTTTGATTTTACGGGGACTTTAAGCAGAATAATTAATTAAGTGATATTTTAAAGGAACTAGGAAAGGATATTTGCCATTGCTCTAGTTAAATACAAATTGAAGCCCCCCAACATATCAAATGGTAAATATAAAAGAGATAATCTAATTCTGGATCTTCTATTGTTCCGTATGAATTTAATAATTAACTTTTTAAGCCTAGAAAACAGATTACTAGGAGGTGTGATCGGAATATTCTGAAATAGGTACAAAACATTTGGTAAAATATTCATTTTTAAAATATTAATTCTTCCTATTAAAGACAACGGTAAAGAAGCCCATCTTTCAACCACTGTATTCTCAAAAATTGAGTTTGTTAATAGGGGATCTTTAACTAATTTTGAATCGACATACGACAAAGCCACTGGTGCATGACCAGACATGACTAAGATAATGCCAATCTATACATTTTGAAAGCAATTGGGCTAGAAAGTACTCAATTCTAGAGTAAGTTTGGTGTGTTGCCGAATAGCATGAATATGCAGTCTGTTTTGGATTAAGATGCCTCCAGATTAAGCTCTCCTATAAAATGTAGAATCTGTTTTCTAGAATTCACATGTGTGGTATCAACTCCCGTAGATCTATCTTTTCCTGGATCAAGTGTACAATTCATATCCCCCACCATTATAACCTGACCTGGTAATGAAGCCACCATCAGAAATATGTTGCTATAAAATTTAGAGTCATCCTTATAGGGCCATAGATATTTACTAAATTTATTATCTCTGTTACCAATCTTCCCTGAATAATCACAAATCTGCCAGCTGGGTCCTTAATAACATTATTTACTTGAAATGGCACAGCTTCATGTATTAATGTAATTACCCCTCTGGCTTGTGTAGTAAAACATGCCGAAAATACCTGTCCTTGCTACCTTCTTTCAATTTTGATCACTTCCTCCTTAGTCATGTGTGACTCTTGCAAGAATACCACATTTGCCTGTATCTGCTTAATTCTAGTCATCACCTGCTTAATCTTTTTTTATTTTCCCAGCCCCCTGCAATTCCATGATAAAAGCTTAATCCCTCCTTTCTGTGCCATTTTTTGTTTTAACCGTCCTCATTACCTTGAACCATATATTTGCCAAAATATAAGAGGCCAAACCTAAAATAACTAAAACAAAACAAATAACATAAAATATGAACTTACCCCAGCATTTTCCATGCTTCACTGATACCACCTATATCAGTAACCCCCTCCCCTACACTCGACTTAAATGGTCTTCTCCTATTTGTTCTGTTGTTGAAAAAATGAACACCAACACCTCTATCCATCGTTACCGTTTCAACCTTCTTATCCATTGTTATACCCACATATTTTAACCAAGCCATGACTTGTCAAATAAAATACTATTACCTCAAAGAAAAGAGGAAAAAGAAAAAGAAATACGCTGACAATCTATCAGACTTATATCTCCAAGTAACATCTTTCCAACTATATACACATTATATTATCATAGGCTACTATCTTCAAACTATTATCTTTAAATAAAGTCAAACTTTCACTGTGTCATTTCTTTTTTCAAATATTATAGCAAAAGTGCCCTCTTCTGAACCTTAAATGAATTAACTTAATGTCAAATAATTAACTTGTTACCCTTATTAAAAAAAATAAATACCTACTTTGGACGTATATAGGCTACAACCTGCCAACAAAGAAAATAAACTACAATTTTAGAATTTAGTCCTCAGTACCTCGCATTAATACTTCAGTTTACTTGTTCTCAATTTGTTGCATCTCTTTATCCATTTTTTCTGGACTCGATATCTCAGTTCACTTGTCCTCGACCTGCTGCATAAATTTCTCCACTTCTTCTGGGCTGTTCATGATCATAGTACGGTCATCATGTGTAAGAAGCAATCGAGCAGGAAAGATTACTTTGTGTCGGTTGATTCATTTGTCACGCAATTTTTCACGGATAGCATCATACTTTTTTTTGTTGCGTGTGAAGCTCTGCCTACAAATCCGGAAAAAAAACGAAGATTGGAAACTTTGTATGGATTTGCTCCCTTACTCTTTGCAGCCTTTAGAACCTGTTCCTTCTGTTCTGAAATTTAGGAACTTCATTATGACAGTCCTCGGCTGCACTTTACCATCTTGTCCATTTTTTTTTACCTGAGCTGGGTATTCGATGGGCTCTCTCTATTATCAATGGTGTAACACTTTCTCCCAACTCCAAAGTCACTGGTAGAAACTTTTCCAGAAAAGCACACACATATGATCCCTCCTCTTTCTCTGGCAACCCAACCAACCTAAGATTATTCCTCCTACTTCTGTTCTCCAAGTCAATTACCTTATCAGCCATTGATTTCATCTGTTTTTCCAGCATATCATTTCTGACCTTCAGTTGGACGATTTCGTCCTCTGACCCTGAAATTTGTTCCTACGCCTCTGTCAATCTCTCTTTGACATCCACGACCGCCGAAAGAATTTCATCCACCTTGCCGCTTACTTGTCTTTCCATTGCTTTAAAGGCCTTCATCATCTCCGTGTTACTAGGATTCTCGTTTGAGGCCTCCCCCCTTCATCCTCCGTCTCTTCGTGCTCGCTCAGGCTTTCAGGTTTGGATGGCATAATTTGTGATTCCGCTTCCAATCTCCCTTTATTTTTTATCTTTTTCTTCGACGCATTGTTTTAGTAATCACTTTAGCTATTCCACCAACTTAAATTAAGTATCTTAAGTGGGTTTAGAAGGATTGATTCTAGTCTAATGCACGAGGGTTGAAATCTGCGACTTGTCACACCACCGCCATAACCAGAAGTCAGCAAACTTACATTCTGATTTTACACCAGTGGTGTAATAGAACAGTGACAGTATAGAAAACTAAATTCTCAGTGCCACTGAAAATTAATACGAAATTGAAATGGAATCACTTTTACATCCAAATGTTTCATTTTAACCAGCTACAATTTGGAAAGGATGCTGCATAACACAAAGTAAAAATGCCATTTATACTTAGATTGAAGCAAAACAAAAACATTGTTTCTAATTCAGTATTAACTTTGTTTCTTAAACTGTATAAAAATAAAATTTCTCAACCATTCCGTTGTAATGACCATCAGAATGGCTGTGATTACCTGAGGGTTAGTGTGGCCGGTCTAATATTCAATACAACAGCACTCCTGCTCATGTGATGTTGCACAATATATGTACCCAACAACTGACATAAAATCTACAATAAAATCAATCAGTAAATCAACAGACAGCATGACAAAGCAAGAACAATGTTCTCGTCTACATAGCTTTAAAAAGGATATCATCACACTTCTCTTTGTACTCACTCAAGAGACGGCTGAAATAAAAATGTGGAAGTTATTAGAAGACAATAATGTTAGTTTTATTTGAGAAAGTAGTTAAAACTGAAAAGTCAGCAAGTAAGATGTTCATCTTTGCCATTAACCATGAATCTAATTATTACAGTTCCAGTACTTACAAAAAAAAAAAAAACTAAATTTATTCCTTTAAACATTCTAGTTGGAATGCCCTAATATTAAACTTTTGCAACTCAATTGCAATTACTAAAGTTTGAACCATTTAACAGACATGTTATATTCAAACTCTGTTATGTGCATTTATTTATTTACTGTAAAATGTATATGTAATAAAGTGAGAGTGACATGTTAAAGGCCAAGTATGGCAACCCATACTCAGAATGTTCTCTGCATTTAACCCATCCAAGTTAGTGCACAAACATTAGGAGTATAGTGAGTAGTGAACACACACACTGCAAACCGTGACACAATGTTGTGTTTAAAATTTGTGAATCTTCCATTGACCAGAGTCGTTGATAGAGTTGCGACACTCCCATAGACTTCCACTGGAATCAGAGAATGCAGAAGTATCGTGTGTCATTGAGCAAAAGATAGTTGTGAACTTTGGAATCCAAACAATAAATGGTTTCTGCGATGAACCCCATTCATTTCAGTATCTTCCAAACACATCCGCTGGCAATTCGATGAAATTTGTGTTTGACATTTTCACGCTTTAGCTGGCCCCATGAGTCTATAATTTTTGTTTTGCCCGTTTTTGTTCAATGTTTATCATTATTCAAACGATATCAATATCAATCAAAAATCTGTGATTTGTTTATTCTCTTTCAACTTTATTTAACTGACAAAAATCTGTGATTTGTTTATTCTCTTTCAAATTTATTTAACTGACAAAAGTACAAAGAAAATATTTTTTTTTTCAGTTTTTCACAGAACAATTTTATATATTTTGTAAATACAAACATTTTGATTATGGTTGCCGTGACACACTCTAAAAAGTTAGGACAGAGGCTAAATAAAAGTGAAAAGCTTATAGAATTTCCAAGTTAAACTGTAAACAGTCAACAATAAGTGAATTGGAAAGAGCATGCTACTTGCAAAACTGCAACAATTAGTATCCTCAATTCTTATTAATTAATTTAATGAATTATGAATTAATTCAAAAGTGTATAATTAAAGATTCAGTGAAAAGATTGGAAATCTTTCATTTGTACTTGTCAGGGGTTTTGTAGAATCTCTACATTTTATAGTGGATTAGTGTTGCATGATGCACCGATACTTCAAAAGTATCGCGATTCTCGGAAATTAAAAACGTCCCATTTCCTAAATGTATTAATATCGATGCTTCTAAGAATGACCGCGTTCCAGATTTGTAAGAGATGTATTTCACGTTGGTGTGTTTCACGCATGCTTCCAGTGCCTCCCTATGGACGTCTGTGTTTTAAAAGCCTTTACAAAATGATGACATTCTCCAACAGGGGGTCCTGTTTTTAGATTTTAGGATCTTTCTGCACACGCAAAGTCTCTCGCTCGCTCTCCCTCTCTACCGTGCACGCACTACACGGTTTGGAACACATCTCTGTCTCATGCGCACTCGCACTAGATTCCGGGAGTTTTGAACTAATTTGCGGTACATCACGAGTGGCTCAACGGGTAGACCTATAGATTAATTCATCTGTCAGGCAATTGACTGACCGGGTTGACACTTCAGCATGAGAAATCGGGGGTGTGGCGTGTGAAACCAATCAAATGAAATGCGTGTCTCGCGGCCAATCCATGAGAGTTGGCAGCTCTGCTATGGGCATTATCCTCATGGCTAACCAATAGCCTGCCTACAGCTAATGCAGCATATCTGAAAACGCGACTATCATAGATAACATTCAAAATTTGCAAGCTGAAATAATGCTCCTAAATGTATTATTATTTAACCTTGAATGTCATTGCTCTAATTTTTTTTTTTAATTTTGATATTTCATATTTTGTTCAAAAGTTTAATATATCTGCTGTTCATATGTTCATTTACTAGTGTGTTATTATGATTAGCATGTTGTCCCGGTTTTAAAATAAAGCACAGCAATGATATTGAGAGTGAGGGTGTTTCTCCCTTTTCAGTAAAAGTATCGAAATTACAATTGCTGACTTAGTATCGAAGCAATAATTTTGGTATCGTGACAACACTACAGTGGATGTGCCTGACTGGTCTGCCTGCAATCCAGATCTGTCTCCTACTGAAGATGCATGACCCATCATTAAAAGGAGAAGCAGACAACCACGACCATGGACTGTTGAGCAGCTGTCTTTTATCAGGTGAGATTGGGCAAAAAATAATCCACTTGCAAAACTGCAACAATTAGTATCCTCAATTCTATTTATTTAATGAATTATGAATTAATTCAAAAGTGTACAATTTGTTCGGTGAAAAGAATGGAAAACTTTCCTTTGTACTTTTGACGGTTAAAGTTGAAAGAGAATGAACAAATTACAGATTCTTGATTTTATTACATTTTACAAAATGTCCCAAATTTTCTTGATAGCTAATAATAATAATAGCTAATAAGATTCTAATTGTAGTTAAACAACATGCATAAACACTTCACTAACCAGATGTCAGTTTGTTCAGGCCAGGAATACATGGGGTCACTATTACCTAAGGGACCCCTTTATAATCTTCTATCTCGGTGCCCACAGCATTTTCTACCACATAAATAATTCGTAAAAGAAAAAAAAAAGAAGAAACAAAAAAGATATAATAATATAATAATAATTATATATATATATATATAGATAGATAGATAGATAGATAGATAGATAGATAGATAGATAGATAGATAGATAGATATTATCTTCAACATTCATACATGTTATTATCACTACAGACAATATTACATATAGGCTACTGCACATTACACTTTATATTATTATTATTATTAAACCTCTTTTAAAACATCCCTTATTCTACCTCCACGTAGTAATCAGTGCATCTTATGCTTTGATATTTACCAGAATTGCCTACTATCTGTCCCACGGCAACCTATTTAAATGACATCATTTCATCATTTCCATTTAAATGACATCACGAGATCACAGAGGAGTGTCGCAATTCTCAAACGGGTCTGCCAATGACTTGTTCAACTGAACCGACAGTAGTAGTGTCACTGTAATACTTGCATAGTAATTCAGTAATTGGTATTATATCTTGCATCTATTGGCATACTTAATTGTGAATATCCCATTTTTCATTAATTAGCAGAAACACGCTGAGTGTCATGACAACAAAGCGTTGTCAGAGCGGTGGTGCAGAAGAACCAGTCAGATATAAACGTACCTAACACTTTTAATACTCACTCTTTTTTGTATGAGTAAAGTATTATTGAATTGATAGAATATAATTTAAAAAAAAACAGTAATAAATAAAGCACTCACTCCGTGTCGACGATCTTTTGCTTGAGAGTTAACAAAGCAGCCACATATTCATCTAAGTTCTGAAAATGTAAACATAGTATTAGCTTTATTTGTAATCAACAGCCAAAACCATGGAAAGTACACATTTTCAAAATAAAAGAATGACACTGGTATCTGCATTAATTAATTAATGCAGCGTTACACCAAATTAATAAACTAAGAAGAAAACAAACAGTTGGGTGCCACTATTCGCGTGCCATAAAAATCACGTTCATTCGATGCGACTGTAAAATTAAAACAGTTATAGCCTAAGTTAACTCAATATAAACAACGTATAGCGTATTCATCCACTCAATCCCCATGTGTTTAACAACAACCAAATAAATATCAAATTAACATATTGCGTTATTAATTCTCGTGGTATGGCCATAACTACTGGACAGTTTGTTAGTTTGGGGAATAAACTTCTCACCTGATTTAAAACAGTGCAGTTTTGACAGGTGCCAGGAGTGGCTTCAGAGGCGATTCCTCCGGCTTTGGACTGGTTCTCCCCCGGCATCATGGTAAAGATTCAATAATATCAGTGAAATCGTATTCGTCCCTCCAAATATATAAAAACGTGCAACCAAAACAAGCCTCTCTCAGATCATTGCGCACGCAAACGTTCCGCAGCACGTTGACTGAGGACCCCAGGGGAAGGGCCCCAGCTGCCCGCTGTAGACGCCTGATTAAAAAGTGATATGGTTTGATAAAACTTTTGAAATTATTGTACGGTGGTATTTGAAACAAAGTTCATAACTTTATAAATTAAAACTTTATCTTTAATTTACAGTGCGAAATGAATGGGGTAAACTTTCACATAACTGGATTATAATAATGGAGTTGAGGACATGGGTAAGTAGCCAAAAAAACGGTCTGACAAAACAACAATAACAACTGACATTACCAATCCGAAATATCAGGAACTACACGTTTAAGAAAGAATTTATGAAAAACAAGTTCAAAAAGGGGCGAACTTTAGTTGTGCCTGAGACTTTTCACTTTTCACAGCACTGGTCACGATTGACCATCAAAAAAAAAAAAAAAATAATAATAATAAAATAAACACTGGGGCGTCAAGTAGCTACAATCTTTGGAATTAATCTACAGTTTCTACACTGTGGTGTATAAAACATCGAGAAAAAATGTGTTAAACTGTAAAAATAAATTAAAAATACTGGAAAGGTGTCATTTTTTATTTAAAAAGTTGTTTTCCCCCAAACTTTGAAGTGGTCAGGAATTTGTTGATATGGGCTCTATGCACTGCGTTATTTCCGGTGAAGGATTATGCTCGATAACTTCCGCCGATCATAGAGTCCAATGCAATACCGAGAGTTTATATTGAATTTTATACTCCATGGTTATACTAATGAAACGTTAGTCACAAAAACAGATAAAACAGACACCCCTCGTTGTGTTTATGCTTCTTTTTAAAATTATATTAAATAAACATAACTATATAAACTACATCTAAACGTATGTACGTTTCGTTTCAAAGACGGGAGGACAGTAAATATTGAAGACTCTGCCATAATCCCGTTTTCTCCGGTTTTCCTCCGCTTTAATCTACACAACCGGAAATGGACGAGCATCCTTCAAATGCGGAACTTATGCCCATTGAAGTGTAATATTGTTGTTTCAGTCAGATGGCAACGCTGATTAACTTTGATTTTTATTAACATGTCAGTAAAACAGTTATACAAAAGTGATTTAGAATCAACATAACATTGATTCAACAATATTATCAATGATTATTTTTGTTCAGCAGTCAAAATCAGAGTTGGCTTTTTTCTATTTTTTTTCTTTTTTTTTTTTTTACATTGTTTCAACATTTATTGCGAGTGCAAAAGTGATATTGAACCAACATATTTAATGCTTTATTGTCAGACAAGTCTGACCATTTTTCTTGCATAGCTACAGTGTCTATATTTACAACAACCAAAATATACATTAAAACACATTATGCATGCATTATACACAATATACAGTACTACACTTGTACAACTACAACACCTTCACAATACTCTTGATTTCTGATTAAGTGTTTTGTTCAACGCTGAGATAGTCTGATGCACAAAAGAGCCTCACCTTATTGAATCTTGGAACTCTGCACCTCTGCTTCGATGGTAGTAATTCAAACTCATTATGCAGAATATGAATAGGGTTAGAACCCATATTATTAGCCAGCCTTAGCGAGAATTGTTATAATAAGCTGAATCATAAAGCTTCAAGTTCTCAAGAGGCTGGCCTATAATCTTTGAACAGATTTTTAATTGATTAAACAACTTTGTTTTTAGCATAACAGACAAACTCTTACACTAAATAGAGTTGCAATATTGCAGTACTCATTATCACAGACCTGTTTTCTTACTCCAAATGACCTTAGACGACGAAGAAAGTAAATTATTTGCTTGTTCTCTGTTACCAAGGGTCAGTGTGAGTGGTTTAATAAAACTTTGCAGTCAATATCTCTCTCACATACTAAAGAACACAGAGCCAACTATCTGCTTCAGGTGATATTCATGTCCACAGGGATGATTCTTCTGGGCCCAGCACCTCATTGGGGGAGAAAGGGATAACAATTGGTAGATTGTTCTTTGGATAGTTTCATGTATCAATAAACATTTCTGCGCTTCTACCAATGTTGAACTAGCATGCCACAACCTAGAATTAGATATTTAGTACCCCCGGTTTCAGACAAGGTTTAAGACTAATCCTAGGCTAAAATGCATGTTTTAGCTGTTTTAACTGAAAGCAACAAGCACAGACATAAAAATGTCAGTGCCATTGTTTTGTCTCAAGATGCACGCCTATGTTTTTTCACTGGTACATTTATTAAAGCAAATTAATTGTCCTAATTAAACTAAGGCCTAATCCTTAGACCTGTCTCTGTAACCAGGACTGCGTTCAAGTCCACTTTTAGGCTGGGCCTGCCACCATTTTGAAGTGCGTTCCACTTCGTGAATCGGACGAGGGAAGTTTATATTGACATACCCTAACTCCCTCGAGTTTGACCGAGGGAGCGAGACTTCTTCAAATGTACACTTCAGGCAGCTCCATATACCGCAACGCAACACAACACAACACAATATATATATATATATATATATATATAAAGCAAAGGTTCTGCCAGTATAGGGCACTCATGCAACATAAGCAATGACGTTCATCCGAATGAAGGAGACAGGGGGAAGTAAACTGTAATGCAGCCTTTTTTTCTTTTTTTTTTTACCTATTGTTGGGGTGGCAATACTAAATGGAGGAAGGGTTGATTATATTCTTTTTGTTGGTTGGAACCTTTAGGATCTGCTTGGCCAGGTGATCCATTTTCTAAGTACCCTCCACGATCTGACACCCATTAGCAGTAAATGATTATTTGTTTTTGGCATATTCTGAACAGCCTATGATGAATTCTAGGATGTCTTGCCTGGGTGTAGATGAACACTTGAGGTTGTTAGTGCTGAACATGAATCTGAAAAATAAAAAAATAAAAATAACAGCTGGATTCCATCCATCTACTAAAGAGCTACCAAAACAAATATAATTTCTGTTGTGAAAACACACACGGTCTCTAATTCTAACTATTCCGATCTTAAAGTGGACTGATCCTAAAGTTTACTACTATTGCTGCAGTTGCATTACTAGAATCAGGCTTTCTTTACCAGTTTTTTTTAAGGAGGATTTGAGTCATGGGGTTCACACATTGCTGTATACAGGTACAAAACATGACAAATCGGCTAAAATCTTGAATTCAAATGTTATATTTGTGCTGTAACAAACACTTTAAATTGTAGATTAAATGGTTTGATATTAGGGTCTTGTCAGTTTGCAGGGTTCTGCTTTAGAAAACAAAATCTTCCAGTGTTTCCAACACCAGTGTTCTACAGATGCACTGCACCCTGCTAATCCACATCTCCACAAAGCTTCATTTTGGATTGAGCGCAAAAATATTATTTTACTGCCCTGGATTTGACAATGTTTCCTTGCGACACACATTTCAGGTTTTGGACTTTGGCTGTGTTCCACAGTGTTTTATGGTCTTCCCACACTAACTTCTGTGGACTCTGATGCACATATTTGCTTTCATTGAGCAAGAGCCCACTACTGGTGGAAAATCTAATTGTTTCTAAATAGAAAATCCCTAAGCTTATTTATTATTTACAAATTTTCCATATGAATTTGTTGTACATATGCCATTCAAGAGGAATGCTTGGTCTGTTGGGGAATAAGAATACAATGATAAAATAATAATGATAATACAATTAACTGTGGCCATCTAAAACAAAAAGCAATCTTAAGGTAACAGTCATTTTTTCTAACATTATCAATCAAAACATAAATAACGCTCGAGTTATTTTCTCGCCAGTGGAAAAACTGACAATTCCCCCTCAAAAACTGCTACCTTGTGTGACATCTGTGTCCTAAGGTGTGACAGGCCAAAGTGTCACACCGAGGGACATTTCCTGTCACACCAAAGGACATTTGAGCTTTTTGTGGCATGTTAATAACTATGGTAATGCTAGCTGAACTGTCATTAGCAATTGGCATGATACATTTGCATAATATTACATAGTCCTGCTGTTAAAAATACAAATTTAAATTAAAAAAATATATTTAGGGGCGTCACACCAAAGGACAAAAAAAAACTTAACAACTTCAGTGGTCTGAAAACATAGTTAAATATTTGAACAATTCTGAGAGAAATAATTACTATGTGCACTGCTCATGGGCTTCATAGGGGTCTTCAGTCACATGACCTTGAATGGGGTCTTTCTACTAAATGTAGTTGTCCATTATATTGCCCAACATAATATCAGGTAACGTAACACCAAAGGACAATTTTTTCTGTGACAAACTTTATGAAATGCCCATACATTTAGAAATGTATGTATAGGAAAATGATGGGCCACTTAGTGAAATAGACACCTGCACAATTATGGGTAATATTTATGAAAAAAATTTGTAGGACGATTTTGAGATTTGGCTCAAAGTTGTAAAAAAAAAAAAAAAAGTAACTCTGGTATTAAAACAATAAATTCATGTAAAACAAGAAAATGCTTAACCATTTACAGTATTCTAAATGATGAAAATGTGAAATTAATTATTTTTTATCTTCTGTGACGGTGAAAAAGCCACGTCACGTCAACTACCCATCTATATACACATATACATATATATATACACACACATATACATACACACATATATATATATATGTGTGTGTGTGTGTGTGTACGTATATATATGTATATATGCATATATATATATATATATATATATATATGCATATATATATATATATATATATATATTACAAATATTACAATTAAGAAAACTTTCTCAACAAACAAAACAAACAAGAAATTTCTTTTTCACCTAAGCTTTAATGATGCATTTGGGTTGGTTGCACTTTTTGCATTTGAATTCTTGACATGAAAAGGGGGGATAAGAGTATGAAAAAAAATGTGCCATGAACATAAGCAGCCATGTGTTCTTTCACTTTCTATTGGACATTTGAGTAGGTGAACCAAAATAAAAATCCTTCTCCGTTCATTCATAACTCGTTTGTGTTAAAGTGAAACCAATGGTCTTGTATCTGCTCTCAAAAATGTCTGTCCAATCAGTAACAAACTACACACAGTAACAACCAAGTTATTTCAGGGGTGAGGCTTGGTTACTGAAAAGACTGCATCAAAATGGTAAGAACACATGATGCAGCACTCAAACCAGATGGATCCAAGGTAGAAATCACACATTACATCAAAGAATGCACAGCCTACATTAAAAAAACTGAGATACAAAACCAGTGTCCATCCTTGTTCAAGCTGCCACCACTGTGAAGTTCGGTAGCAGTACACACAATGGTAAACATCCTAGCTCATTTCTTAAGCCTTGCATTGTTTCACACCTATATTGCAGGTATGCAAAAGACAATCATCCTCTTACACACTCAAACTATATTTACATATACATCTTTATCTCTGCCAGTCTTTTCCACCTCTCTCTCTTTCTCAAAAAAAAAAAAAGTGTAAAGTCCACATGTCACTTTCCTATGTTGTTGTTCTTCTTCAGAGTTCAGTCTGTATCTCAGTCGTCAGTTGTCTCCAGAACACTCTGACTCAGAGCCAAGTCCCAGTAGTGTTCGGTGCCATGCTTCTTAAAATGTTCCCTAGCCATGTTTTCCGTAGGACACTGCTTAAATTTAACCTCCCCGTAGCTACGTTCCTTGGCTGTACCCTGAGGAATAATATATATAAGTACACAAAGAATTAATAAGAAAAAGGAAAGAAAAACTTAATATTTATTTCATATCACAATGTCTACAGCATTAAAAATCATTATTTTTGCCATTTATTGCTGTAAAGCTGCTTTGAAACAATCTATATTGTATGAAGCTATATAAATAAAGGTGATTAGAGACCTGAGTGAAACACCATTTGTAATAGAAATAATCTATTTTTGCTGAGTAATGATATTAATGCATAATTTTTGGTAAATGTTACGTTTAATGACATATGAAACGGGTGTGCATTTACCTCCCAAACCAAGGTGCATTTATTATTCTTCCTGGAACCCTCATCATCTGAATCTTGAGGTTCTAAAAAAAGAAAAAGCATGGAAGGTCAAAGGTCAGCTCCAAATAAAACAGCTAATATCCACAGCTAATAAAAGACAGACCATAAATGTTTAGTCTTCAGTCACTCCTATTTCCACTTACCATCTCTCTTGGAATTCGGCTCATCCCATTTAATCCTACTCAGCATCAGTCGTTTAAACTTCTTCTGTGACTTGGGTCCTACAGGGAGGAAGGAGTCAAGTAAAGATAAATAATGATCATGAAAAAAAGAATAATAATAAAAATAAAACACATCTGTGAAGATAATCTATAGAGATTTCCATATCACATTCACCAACCTCCCTCCACTACTACAATGTTGAGGTCTCTGTGCAGTACTACAGTGCCAGTAAGGTACAATTGGTTTGCATTGGCCTCCACCTTAAACTTCTTGGCTGGGTTATACAGATTTCGGATTCTGCAAGCAAATCAGATAAACCACTTGATTAAACAACAGAATATAAACGGTCCATGCTATATGCATGTTGTTGTGTGCAAGCAGCAAGAACAATGCAATTAAAAGTTGACAAAGCTTAAAGCTGAAATCTTGAGAGCAAACAGAAAGAATCTATATTGAATGTGAAGAAAAAGTACAAATTTGGACTGTGATACAATAGGCCTTAGTCAAGTAGCACCATATTTAATTGTTTGGCAAGAATGAAAACGAGGGGGGTATCACGTGACCCATTGACAGAAATGGCAACTTGAGACCTAAACCTTGCCTACTCAGCACCGAAAAAAATCATCCGTTCAAGTTATAGCTTCGGTATAATTTGATAATACCTGCTCCCTGAGTTCATTTACCAGCGTGTGATGGCTAAACGACAGCTTTTACCATCTTGGCGAGCTAGGTCTTGGTGCAATTCGCTTCAGCATGGTTTGCTTTTCCACTGCAGTTAAAAATCTGAACGCAAGATTTTAGCCGATTAGTCATGTTTTGTACCTGTACACAGCAATGTGAACCCCATGACTCAAATCCTCCTTAAGTTTCTTCACCTTCTTCTCTTTCCTTTGTTCTGTTGTGAGTTTGCGTGCTGCATTTGCCTCCTCGTGGGCCCTAAGAATACACAATAAAACATCATTCTATACAAATCAAACATGAAAGAACAAAGGCCTGTATTTCAAAGAGTTAAAATTTCATTTTTTAAATTTAAATCATTTTAGAACTTATTTTCCAAAGCCAAGCATGCAAAATGTGCACATTTGGATTCATGACGGGTGAGAGAAATGCTCAAGTTTGTTTGTATAGCGCATTTCATTTGTTTGTTTTATACATTCATTCCTGATCTGAATACACTTAAATATAAATGATTTGTTGTGGAGTGAGGGAAACTAAAGTACATGTTAATAATGATTGTAAATGTGCCATTTTGAGCAGTTGGCTTTGATACCAATCCTTTGTGCTTGTAAAACCACTCACTTCTGCCTCTTGGCCATTTGTGCTCTAACATGAGCCTCCACTTTAGTGGGGTCCTGCACAGCTTCCGTCCCCAAAACCCTCATCAGATTAGAGATCCGCACTGCACACAAACATTAACGCATGAAGATTGCATACACAGAAAAAAGTACAGAGCAGTAATCTAGTGGTTACTTTGTAGAAGCTAAAATATACTGGGTTCATACACATTTTTACCAATAAATTCATGACTTTTGAGGTAATATTCATGACCTAATGTTCCATGAAAGTCTATTCATACATGTAAAATAAGAATAAAAATCCATGTTGAAATTTATTAGTATATCTTAACTAAAATGAATGACTTAAACGATTTGTTTTAATAATAGGTAGAATGGCATGTGTGGGGTGAATGTACTGATTCAATATACTGACAAGTGTTTTGGTGTAGACAACCAATGTGGTGTATGGGGACACTCGCCAAGTTTTTGGCAATTTTAGTGCAATAAGCCACAAAAAAGAACTCAATTCAACAGAACTCAAGGGGTGCTTCTCAATATTCCTCCTCGCTCCTCCGTCCTCCCTCCTATGACCCGGAAACCGATCGAGCTCAGCCATCTTGAAGGACATCTTAATTCTCTAATTGCACCGTGAGGAGTCGAGGATCGAGGAGTGAGGAGGCTTCCTGAGGAGTCATAAGCGAGGATACACAGGTGCATCCTACGCGGAACTGTTATATTGACTAAACATGGCGCACGTGCAAATTCTCCTCCCCCTTCACATCGGTCACAATCATTTTAATTTATACTTTACCTTTGCAGTTTATATAAACCACACATCTCAGATATTTCAACAGTATAGCCTATCTTTATTATTATTTATTATGAATTTATTAAATAACCAAACTTCAACAACATAAGGGCAGATCCTTTTAGCGCTGCTGATGACACTGTGGAGTGACGCTCGAGTGATCAAGTATTCCAATGTATATAAAAAAGCTTTTATTTGATTCCTCGGTCCTCCTTTCCTTTCCTCGCTTCCTTCCCTCGCGTCCTACAAGGGGTGGAGCTGAGACGCAAGGAAAGGAAGCAAGGAAAGGAAACGAGGATGCACAGATAAGAAATGAGAAGCACCCAAGTTGTTTGTGAGGCGGCTTTACGTGTATGCGTAAACATGGCTGAGAGTGCACAGAAAAACGCCTCACAGAGTGCACGAGTACATAATGGTGTAAAATCGCTTAAATGTTTAAATTGCAAAGACTTAAAGACATGAAAATCTCAGCATGCAGGTCGCTTGTAGTGCAGACACAATGTGCTAAATTGTGAAGCCATTTGTGCATCAGATAGACACAACGTGGTATGGATGAATCACTGACACGGTTTTAAATGACTGATTTGATAAGATATTCTGAACGTGTGGATTAATTTACTGATCTAACCAACAAGTTATAGTGAATTTCCCACATTACAAGACCGAAACATGTGGAAATGAGTAAATCTATGTGCAATACCCGCACCAACATTCAGACCCTAATTAAACATATAGGCTATTATATACTGAACAAATTATAAATGCAACACTTTTGCTTTTACCCCCATTTTTCATGAGCTAAATTCAAAGATCTGAGACTTTTTCTATGTACATAAAAGGCCAATATTCCTCAAATATAGTTCACAAATCTAAATCTGTTAGGCTGCATTTACACTGCAGGTCTTGATGCCTAAATCCGATTTTCTGGCTATATCAGATTTTTTTGACGACCTGCTTACATCATCTTTTAAAAGTGACCCATATCCAATTTTTGCATTTACACTATACACTGCTGAAACTACCAAATGCAGACGTTCTGACCCGGGAAATTAAGTAAAACAGCATGAAATTCAATGGATGCAGATGCGAATAAAATTATCCAGATAAAATTTCTTTCCACAATATTTTGACAAGTCATCAAAATATTGGTCTCGTACAGCGGAGAAAAAAAGAGGAGAGGCACTGTAGCCACAAGCACTTAAAACGATGCCTCATATATCTCATGAAATGTCTTCAAATACGGATTTATTTCTGTAACAACCCTGCATTTTTGCCTGCACTCTTCGTCCCAAACACTCAAAAGACATGAAACCTCCGCATTGCCCCACTGTGTGTGTGTCCTTTCTTCAATCGCGCGGCTCGCGCCTACAATCGTGCAGTTTTTAATGACGCACGACTCGCATTTACTGGGGAATATCCGATTTGTCTGCTTACATGGCACACGCAAATGCACGCATCCGATTCATATTTATTACCACATATGAATGAGGCCTGAATCCGATCTGAGAAAATCGGAATCCATGCGTTTTTTTCCTGCTGACACATTCACTGCTCATATCCGATCTGTGCCACATGAGAGGAAAAAAAATCGGATTTGGGTCACTTGAACCATGCAGTGTAAACAAGGCCTTAGTGAGCACTTCTTTGACGAGATAATCTCACAGGTGAGGCATATCAAGATGCTGAATAAACAGCATGATTATTGCACAGGTGTGCCTTAGGCTGGCCATAATAAAAGGCCACTCTAAAATGTGCAGTTTAAAAAAAAGTGTCAAAATCTGGCGTGACCACCATTTGCCTCACGCAGTGCAACACATCTCCTTCGCATAGGTTCAGGTTGTTGATTATGGCCTGTGAAATGTTGGTCCATTCCTCTTCAATTGCTCTACGAAGTTGATGGATATTGGCAGGACCTGGAACAAGCTGTTGTATACGCCGATCCAGAGCATCCCAATCATGCTCAATGGGTGACATGCGAGTATGCTTGCAACATCAGGCTTTGCATTATCATGCTGCAACCTGAGGTGGTGGCCGTGGATGAATGGCACAAAAATGGGCCTCAAGATCTTGTTGCGGTATCTCTGTACATTAAACATGCCATCAATAAAATGCATCTGTGTTCGTTGTCCATAACATACACCTCCCCATTCCATAACCCCACCGCCACCATGGGCCACTCGATCCACAACGTTGACATCAGCAAACCGCTCACCCACACGACGCCATACATCCATACATCTGCTCTGTACAGCGAAAACTGGGACTCATCCGTGAAGAGAACACTTCTCAAAAGTGCCAGACGCCATTGAATGTGAGTATTTGCTCACTCAAGTCGGTTACGACGAAGAACTGATGATTTCAGGTCGAGACCCCGATGAGGACGACAACCATGCAGATGAGCTTCCCTGAGATGGTTTCTGACAGTTTGTGCAGAAATTTAGTTATGCAAAGCGATTGTTGCAGCAGCTGTCCGGGTGGCTAGTCTCAGACGATCTTAAGAGGTGAAGATGCTGGAGGTCCTGGGCTGGTGTGGTTAAGTAGTCTGCGGTTGTGAGGCCGGTTGGATGTACGCCAAATTCTCTGAAACACCTTTGGAGACGGCTTATTGTAGAGAAATGAAGATTTAATTCACGGGCAACTGTGATGGACATTCCTGCAGTCAAAATACCAATTACACGCTCCCTCAAAACTTGCAACATCTGTGGAATTGCGCTGTGTGATAAAACTGTAAATAGAGTGGCCTTTTATTGTGGCCAGCCTAAAGCCAAGTTCACACTACAGGATTTTAAGCCCGATTTATGCCCGATTTGCAAATCGTTGAGCTCGCCGACAGGTCAGGGTGTTATCGCGTGCAAATCGCAGGGGATTAGCGGGCGATGAACGCTCGCCAATCTGTTAGTAATATTAAAGAGCCAACAACGCAGCGAAGACACTCGCAGATGCGTCGCCGAGCCCAGAAAAGTATCTAGCATGCTAGATTTCCAGAGCCGTCACGCGACTCAACCTCAGTGATGTCATGAATACAGCCAATCATAGCAACGCATGGGTTGAAGTCACCGGGTAAATCTTATGTTTTCTTTTTTTTTTTTGCTTTTTTTCTCCTCAGAGCAAATCATCACGCAAACAGTTTGAAGCACTAGTTTCTGTCTGAAGTCCATATTCACGTGTTGTGTTCTCTTCTTCGCTGGGTATTGGCGCACGTGCTGTTTCGCATCATTTCTGTTTAGTTTTATTGCGTGTTTTTTCGTGACAAAACGTGGTTTGTAGACAAGATAGAATCGTTGGGTGACAGAGTTGTCATCAACTCGTTATTTATTTGATTATTTTCAGGATATAGACCGTACCATAGTACTGAAACAGCTCTCATTAGAGTCACAAATGATTTGCTCTTATCATCCGATCGAGGTTGTATCTCTATTTAGTGCATCGTCAGCTCGTGTAGTGAGTTACCTCCTGTTGTGGATCAATCACGTTGTATCGTGTGGTGTGAACAGCTCAACTACTTGAACACCCCTGATTTCACTGAGAGCAAGTCATGTAGTGTGAAGCACACAGTTCAGCCCAACGTTTTAAAATCATGTAGTGTGAACAAGGCTTAAGGCACACCTGTGCAATAGACCAACGCCACTTTTGCGTCATCGAAGGGTAACGCCCCCTTTTGGGGGAAAACACCTCTATACTGTCTATGGGAAAACATACGGATTCCCATGAGAACAGAACTCGCACTAGATCTGCAAAGTTTCTTGATAGCAAAAATGGCACAAACTTAAAGAAGCTAACGTTACTGAATACGGGGTTACAGAGGTGTCCCTTTGAAATGGTCGAAAACTGGATTAATGACCCCACACAGCGGCCAAATATGGACTATTCAGACATCTAACGATACCACTATCTCGTGGAATCACCAAGTAAGTAGCCTTTTTTATTTATTTATTTATCATTTACACACTCACAGTAGCCTATGACAAACTACTAGACGATGAGGCCATGTCACTTGGATCATATTTAACTTGATTTACGCTATTGACAGTTTTGTTGTCGACTAGCTATTAGAAAGACTAAGCTGTTATATAGCAGCTAACGTTACCTTATTAGACTATGTCAATAGCTTAAATCAAGTTAAATATTATCCATTCATCGTCTAGTTTGTCATACTGTGAGTGTTAATGAAAAAAAAAGGCTACTTACTTGGCGATTCCACGAGATAGTGGTATCGTTAGATGTCTGAATAGTCCATATTTGGCCGCTGTGTGGGGTCATTAATCCAGTTTTCGACCATTTCAAAGGGACACCTCTGTAACCCCGTATTCAGTAACGTTAGCTTCTTTAAGTTTGTGCCATTTTTGCTATCAAGAAACTTTGCAGATCTAGTGCGAGTTCTGTTCTCATGGGAATCCGTTTGTTTTCCCATAGACAGTATAGAGGTGTTTTCCCCCAAAAGGGGGCGTTACCCTTCGATGACGCAAAAGTGGCGTTGGTCTATAATCATGCTGTGTCTAATCAGCATCTTGATAGGCCACACCTGTGAGGTGGATGGATTATCTCAGTAAAGGAGAAGTGGTAACCAACAGATTTAGACAGATTTGTGAACAATACTTGAGACAGGCCTTTTGTTTACGTAGAAAAAATCTTAGATCTTTTGAGTTTAGCTCATTAGCTCAGTGTATTAAACGTCTTTTTAAAAACGTATTCCAAAACTTTTCAAAGCCTGGAAATAGGCATTTTAAAATTAAATGATTTCTCATGACTGTACAAACTCTCTATATATACCCAAGTGTTCATGAATTATGATGTGAACAACCTTTAATAGAAACATTCTGGTTGTTTGACATATTAAACATTTAAATCTGGCTGGTGATGTACCTTTGGGTTCAGGTGGCGGCATAAGACCCAATCGGACCTTTTCCTGCACCTCTTTCTGGCCTTCTCTACGTGTCTGTCTCCTCAACTTCTTTTGTT
This sequence comes from Pimephales promelas, assembly GCF_988280905.1. Taxonomy (NCBI): domain Eukaryota; kingdom Metazoa; phylum Chordata; class Actinopteri; order Cypriniformes; family Leuciscidae; genus Pimephales; species Pimephales promelas. The sequence goes on along the minus strand of NC_142780.1, from coordinate 10,619,768 downwards.
CTTTCTTAGTCAAATACACACCCAGAGTCACTGGCTTATCTGTATCCACTTAGAAAGAGAAGCAAAAAAAGAAAGACAGAAATAGAAACATTAAAAGGTTAGACCAAATATCTGGATCAATGGGTCTTTTGAAATTCAACCAGTTTCTATCTGCAGAAGGTTTTGATGTTTAATGCATGCATGAATACCTGGAGGGGCCATCTGAATAGGGTGTTCAAGTAGGTTGGTGACTCCATGCAATTCAACCTCATCTAAGTTTGTAGACGCAGTTCTGAGAAAAAGAACAGATCTTTCACTCATTTAAGTTATTAATTATCAAAATGAACTGCCAGATTATATGGAAAGACAGCCTTAATTCTTCATAATGTCAATACGACTTCGGAACGATAATTCCCCCCCCCCCTGAATCTGTCTTGTATATTTTATAATTTTCTGTAGCAGATATGAAAGCTATTGACTCTTACAATTCTATGTGGGAAGGCAAGATGTAGGAGTCCCACCACTCTATACGAGGAATCTCGCCTTCTCCCATCTCTTTCTTGGGGGCAATAAGAGCAAGTTTAGTGGAGGCCTGTATGCCTGTCTTCTTGGCAGCCTGAGCAATCTCCATCTGTAGCTTCTCCAGCTGAGCCTGAGGACAGGAAATAACATTATTTATCATCTATTCACCTTTGGCTAAGCCACGCCCTAGAATGTAGATTGACCAATCACAGCGCAGCCAAGAACGAGCTCCCACAGAGGTCGGACACTTTTTCACAGCGCTCCATTGACTTTCAACACAGGCGTCTCATATTTTTGGTCTCGGCAGGCTATTACCGTCGTAGTTTTATCCAAAATATGGTTAAACATTGTGCCCCGGGCATTTGTAAAACAGATACGCGTTTCCCAGAGAGGTTGGAGGGGGGTGTCCGTTTTTTCCCCCCATCACAAAACGGAAGTAAAATCCTGACAAGTGTCGACTTTGAAAACTGTGTGGATGTCCTCAGTCAGCTAAACCCTATAGAAGTTATACTAGTTAACGTTAGACCGTTTAATAATGTTTTAGGTTATGATTTCGGTTCTCATACAGGTTGTTGATACGCTAGCACACACTGCTTTGTAATAACGATTATAGAAGTGAATAGAGACCTACCCAGCTTTGCATGAACAGTGTTGCTCCCTGATATTGTTAGTCCCAGCCTCCGTCTCGATTAGCAGGATCTGCGGTGGTTCTTATTTTGACTGTGACCGGTAACGTTATGCTTTTGCCTCTATTTTGGATGCCTTGTTGTTTCTTGCGTTTCATCTGTATGTCTTGAATATACCCGTCGAATGCATATTGCAACCGCTTTTGCCTACTTCTATCGGACACTTTATTTGCTGCTTTTAGTGCTTTATAAAAGTTTGATAACATTTCAGCAGGAAGAGCTGTTACAGCATAAGCCATGCAGAGCGCAGATGAAGTTTGACGGATGTAGCAACAGTAACTAAGGGGGGCAGGGCTTAGCCAAAGGTGAATTATTGAGCTACGTTTTTTTTTTTTCCAACTCAAATTTTTTATCTATGATTTTTTTTTTGTCAAAAATAAAAAAAGGGATACTGTTGCCCACCTTGGTCCGAATACGCTGGGCGATCTTCTCAAAGCGCCCCTGTTCATGGAACCTAAAGCCTTTCTTGGCTCTCTGTGCAGGTGTAAGGGCCACACGTGAGTCGAAGTAAGACGTGGATTCAAGGTCATCGCTGGGTTTTTCCTTTAACTGCTGCCGAAACTGTTCCCTCTTCACTGCTCTGATGTTTGCTAGAGACAGAAGGGAAAAAAAGAAAACATTAGGAAATATATATTTCGAAACAACAAAATGCGAGATTCATATTTCTGTAGTAGTGTGTGGTACCTTTTAGAGTGGGCATACGATGTGTGAGCTCAACTTCTTTCCCACTGGCATCAACAGTTCGTCCAAGCTCATCCAGAATGAGGGGAGTTGGCTTTGTAATCTCACGAGGCTCCACTTTACTATAAGCAAATACGAGAAAACTTTTAACCTCCTTAACATGAAAACACATTGCAATTTAATAAAAATGTTCCTAGGAAACATGAAGCCTTTTCACAATATTCTTTATTATGTACATGAAAGATAGTAATTTCGACATGTTTACAACACTCACGGTGGTGCGATGCCCATGGCATGCAGGTTGGCCAAGGCTACCAGGTTATGTGGCCCTGTGTTGCCCAAAGCACCCAGAATTCCTGGTTTCATGGCCAGTGTGGATTGGATCTTGGCCTGCAGCTCAGCTGCCTTGCGGGCTTTCTCTATAGCGTCATTCATGAAGTTAGCAGCCTGAGAGGGAGCGATGGACTGCGTGGCACCCCCCGCTGGGAGGTTGGAACGTGTAGAACTAGAGTCCGTCTGAGATTGCGTCATTCTAGGCTATAGGAGAAAGAACCAAATTTGGTATCCATTTTTAAAGCTTAGATGACAAAAATGACAGACAATTAGGGACCAAAAATAACAACATAAGAGATAACAACATTGCAACTCTGTACCAGTTATAACATGACATTTAATATAAACATTAAAGTTAAGGGCTACACTTGATTATTTTGATTATTGATTAATGTGTCAATTGTCTTCAATAAATCGTTAGAGAAAAATAAATAGTAATTTATTATTAAAAATGTATAATTGCTGATCGCTTATAATTGCTGATTGATTTTTTAAGTTAAAACCTCCACAGAACTGGAGCACATCTCATCATAAATTTTGCTAATTTAAATAATAGTATGTGTGTGTGTGTATATATACATTGCGCGGCGTAAGGGTGACGTGATAAAAGAACGGTTCTCTGGTTCTAGTCCAGCAAAGAGTTGGTGCCACTTTGGAACCAATTTTCCTGGCCGAGAACCAGTTCTTTGGCTGTTGAAACACAAAGAACTGGTTTGCGAGTACGCACCGGCTCCAAACCGGCTCTCAAAATGCTTTGGTGGAAAAGGGGCAATAGTGTGCCTTTAAAGTAAAGACTACAGTTAATAAACTATGAATTAACTGTGAACTAATAGCTAGCAAATGATTTATAAGCACTTTGTTACTGTACACATTTATTAGTTACAGGTAAAATTTTAAACCTACATTTAACTTCTAACAAGAAATATTTTATTGCGCATATATTATATTGTGAAAAACAAACTTACCTGTGATTAATTTATCAACAATCATAAATGAAGTGAACAATAAATGCAAGGTATTTCTATGATTCCTTAGAGTTAGGGCTGGGCAGTATATCGAGTTTGTACGATATATATCGATATATTATTTTTTTAAACGATACTGAATGAGGCAATATTGTTTATATCGATAAAGAAGTTTGATATGAGCACATCTGAAAAATAGTAGAGGTCACAGTGTGAGTTGCTGTAATGAAAGTAGCTACATAGTAGGCTACAATTTGTCCTAAACATGACACAAGCTTATATTAAGGGCTTCAAAATAACTGGTAAGTTATAGTTAAGTTTAAAGCAGCTTGTGCAGTCAGATGCTCTGACAGATACTGTTGCTGACTGACAGATAAATACTTGTGCTGTTTAATGTGTTTGGGATGTGGTGCTTTCCTCAGTGCTAAACTAAAATTTAGCAGGTATATTCTCCATCTGTAAATGCTAGAAAGTAAAACAAATGTCCATTTCACTGTCAGCAGAGGACGAGCTTCTGCAAATTAATCTCCAATCTCCGCTAAAATTCAAGCTTCCGTGAACGAGCGCCGCTGTCAAAAAGACAGAGCACAATAGAATAGTATATGTACTATAATATGCAACAATTCTGACTAAAATAAACATTGCTAAAATATTTCTTGTTGTGCCATTTGTGGAATTTTAAACATACAAGTATATTTTTATGAAAGTGACCATTATAATGGGGTAATCAAATGCAGGCTAATATAATGTTTTTGTTTTTATTTTCACTTTTAGTTTAGCCTTTAGTCAATTTAAAAACAAAATATTTTTGCACATAATGTATTGCATAGCCTATATTACATTAACTATATTTGTTTCCATATCCTTCAATATCAACATTTGAAGGATAAAATCAAAGTTCAAAGTATCAAAGTTTGTAGGATATCATTGGGCAGAATATGAAATATATATATATATATATTTTTTTTAAATATAAAGATTTTCTTTATCTAAATAGAAAAATTTAGAAAGTACCGAGATATATATTGTATATCGCCATTTAAACAAAAAATACTGAGATATGATTTTTTTTTAGCCATATCGCCCAGCCCTACTTAGAGTACTTTTGAACACACAGGTAGTACAGGGCCATTGCTGTAAATAGGTGTTTGGTATTTTCTATTACCTGTGAGACAGGAGCCACAATACTAAGCTGTTTCTTTCTCTCCTCAATCTGCCGTGTGGCTGCTTCCATCATTTGCTTTATCTGAAAATAGAGTATCACAGATAGTATTTACACTTGAAACAGGCAGTCCATCAAAAATATTAAATTATGAGCAATTATGTAGTGTCCTCTAAAAAAAAAAGCTGTTAACTTTCATCCTTGTGCAGCACTAAGGAACATCTGTTTTACCCCAGTGCTTACAAGTCATTACATGTTCTAAATATTGCAGTAATCATACGTCATCCCATTACTCATTTCATTAAATTGCCAACATTTTATTAAAGTGAACCTGTATGTGCTCCATCGGATACCTCTGTCTAGTGTCTTCTTTTACTGATGGTGTGTGTTACCTGCATCTTGGTAAGCATGCCGGGACTCTCTGTAGGGGGTCCAGGTAAAACAGCTGGTTCATCCACCTCCTCAAAGCGAGGTACTCTCTTCTTCTTTACCCCTGTATCCACACTGTGGCCATCCTTTACTCCTTCCACCTCATCTCCAAACACTTCCTAAACAAAGGACAGAGAGGAAAAATAAAATAAATGAAAAAAGAAGACATTGTTAGAAAAACTTTACGTAAACATAACTTTTTCCTTATATTAAATGTCAGTTTCATAAAACAATCACTCAAAATTGATTCAGAACAGACTTTATTTCCTTAATAAATGTTCATTCTTGCTCAGACATTGGAGGTACAGAAAACTCTACCTTTAGTTCCCTTTTGCGGTTCTTCTCTCCAGCTCCTTTATTGCCACGGGAGTTTTTGCTTTCCTCAAGAGCTTCAAACAGACGCTCAACAAAGCTGCTTGCTGAATCATCAAGAAACGGTCTTAGTTGGTCTAAAAGAAGATAGGGATTGATCTTCATTAATAAATAGTCTCATGGAATTATCACTGCCGTATCAGCCGTATCAGTATCAGCCGCATAATAAAATTCTCTAACATCCGCTCTAAAATTATGAATAATTCTTCATAAACCAGTGCTGCCATTGATGTCATTTACACTGGATGTGATAAAGCAACCGCAGCAAATCCATTTGTTCTTTGTGTAAGAAGTAGCATGAGCGCATGAAGTACTAGGCCTTCAATATTTTCAATGGTGTTGCTATAGCTTCAGATGGAAAAATAAATAAAAAGAATGCAGTGCGAATGATTAGGTGAATAGCAAAGAACAGCAAGGTCAACAAAAACAACTAGAGAGTGTCTATGTGTGTGTGTGTGTGTGTGTGTGTGTATTAAGGGTGGAACGGTACATGTATTCGTATTGAACCAAAACGGTACGGGCGTCACGGTTCGGTGCACGAATTTAAACAGAGAATACACATTATAAAAATAAATAAAACTCGCGTGCATATTAATTAATGTAATGCGGAACTACTGTTAGATACGCGGGTTCTTAGGGACACATAATCTGTACCATCGGCTAGCTCTGAACCGTCTATGCTCTGAACGCGCGTTATTTCAAACGCCCGTTCAAACGTTGGCTTTATATGCGCATCCTCGTTTTGGACAAGCGTCGAACTAGTCGCAAAAGACGCGAATTTGGCGCTCTTCGCGTTTGGTGTGACCGCATAATGGACAGGCTGCGATGTCAAGATGTGTGTGTGTGAGAGTGAGTGTGAGAGAGAGACGCAATAGAATAGTGGAAACAAAAACTGTCCTTATATTTGTGTACATTCCCAATAAAACACAACATTGTGTTTGTCACACTGTAAACTCTTAACAAACTGTAACCTACAACTGTCACCCAACCAAAATCACACACACACACTGTTTTAAAAGCAAAACATATTTATCCAACTCCATTTCAAAACTGTCTGTGGGTCCCATCTTTTGGACATTCGTCATATTGCATTGTTTTTAATTTCTGGTCCTCGGAGCACTAATCTTACACATTCTACATTGATTAAAAAAGAAAATCGAATGTGTTTTTAATGGTAGAACTATTTCATACAGAAATCAATTATTCATAATTCAGATGAGAATAATGTTACATTGTTAATTAATAATGTTAATTAAAATTAAGGGAAACAAATATAATGATCTGAAATTTAGCAAAATAATTTAATTAATTCAAAATAATTTTAAATTAATTCAGGAACAATTACTAAACATATCGCAAGGTCTTTTTGTCTTTTTATTCATTTAATTAATAAACTAATTATATATAACTATTGTCAGTGCACTACAAATTAACTGGTTCTATGCCTTTATTAATAAAACTTATTTAAAAAATACAATTTCTTCTGTATTTTTGTTTTGCTTTTCCCTCCATTGAAATGGAATCGTACCGAACCGTGATGTCTGAACCGAGGTATGAACCTAACCGTGACTTCTGTGTACCACAGTTCCACCCCTAGTGTGTATGTTAGAACCCTATGTGATGTGGTTCAACCCAGATCTTGCGAGCTCCTACCACAGCAAAAATCACACAGTGCATACACATGTCCGTTTTTATTTTATTATTGAAATATTAATTTATCGGCCATTATAACTGCCGATATTTTAGAAAATGCCTAATATCGGCCGATAATATCGGCCTGCCGATATATAGGTCTGGCTCTAATAGCAGGTACAGATATAACTTATATCAGTACCTGATGAATACATACAAGGTAAACATCTTACCTGTGGTTTTTCTCTTGTCCAGGCCTTTTCCCACACAGTGTAACGCTGCTGTCACCACAGTGGGTTCAGAAAAACCAAGGACCTTCTTTACTGTGCGTTCCACCCATGGCCTCAGCTCATCAACCTCACGCTTGGGGAGAGACATACTGAAGAAATATCTAAAAGACAAACAAACAAAATGTAATATTAATCTTAAAGGAGAAGTCCGGTGCAAAATGAACCATCAACCGTTCTCTGAGATTTGTTTTCATGATAATCGAATGTAATAGTTTTATCTCTAAAAACTGTTTAGCGTATAATGCTAGTATATGGGGGCAAAACATAAGTAAAAATAAATCGCTAGTTTATACCATTTTAACAAGGCTCAAAATAGCCCCACACTAACACAGTAACATAATAAGGGTCCCTACAAAACAAAGCATTGAGAACATTTAATAAGACATTTTACAAAGACATTCCACTTCGTGTATACAGTCAGGAGCCATCTTTGGAAAACGGTCTCAATAAGTCAAACCACGAATGACGTGGCAAGTGAGCTGAACTGTATGAAGTTCAGCCAATTTCTGAACTGTATGAACAGCTTCCGTGGTTCGACTTGTCGAGAGTTTTCCAAAGATGGCTACTGCCTGTATACACAAAGGGGACTGTCTTTATAAAATATATTCTTATTAAACGGTCCGTACACTTATAAAGTTCTCAATGCTTCGTTTTGCATGCAAGGACGCTCATTATGTTACTGTGTTAGTGTGGGACTGTTTTGAGCCTTGTTAGTGGTATTAATTTGCAATTTATTTTTAATTATTATTTGCCCCTATATACTAGTGTTATACGCTAAACAGTTTTAAGAGATAAAACTCTTTATTTTCGATTATCATGAAAACAAATCTCAGAGAACGGCCGCCTAGGTGCCAATGTGTTAGACCAAATGTTCATTTTGTTTAACCCTCAGGTGCTCTTCGTTTCGGAGTCACACTTGTTATATCTTCCCAGTCAAAAGTGACCGGACACCAAAAAATGTAATTTCCTCCATCCCAGTAAAACCAAAGCAATTTATTTTTGTTCTATAATATTTATTCTTTGTAATTTAGAATTTTGAGACAATTTGATTGAATTTATTCATTTTTATGCAATATTTATTGTCTATTTTGCCATGGAAATATATATATATATATATATATATATTTCTATATATTTTTTTTTTTCAAAAAAATTATGAATGCAGTACTTTTTTTATTATTATTATTTAGAAAGGCTTTTATATGCTGATTGTCTTATTGTTTTTAGTATTCTGTAGCTATTATTGTTGTTCTTTTATGTAGCACTTTGGGATTCTTTGGAATGAAAAGTGCGTTAATAAAATCTATTATTATTTATTATATTATTTTAGTTTAATATAGAGTCTAGGCCTTCAGAACAAAAATATGTTTTGATGGTGTAATCACTAGATGGCATGTACAGCTCTCTATGGAGAAGCATGTGAATTCCCCAGATGTTTATGAACACATTTTTTTTGTGGATTTGAATATATAGTTGAAACAATCTCAAAAACGATTTTTTATTAAAAAAAATGTATAAAAAAAATGTAAAAAAAAAAAAAAATTGTGCATTTTTGTGTTTGTCAATTTCCCATTAATTTCCTATGGGGGTCATTTTTGACCAAAGACCACAAGTGTGACTATTTTTTTAAGACCACTTAGCATGCTCAGATCATGACCTCAATTTTTGTGTGTTCATATACATAATGCCATAAAAGTCACCAAGTTTCGTAACATTCTGATGAAGCTGTGATTTTTAAAAATTTAAAACATACTTTTTGTAATCAAAATTTATTGGTGTGTATGTGTATAAAAGTGTGTTTGTATGTGTATGTGTGTGGGTGGGTTTGTCTGTTTTGCACTCTAGATGTTGTAGAGTGTCACCCCTTACTTGTTAGAATCAGTGAAATTTTAACTTACGTGCTGTGCAAGATTCCGTTCAATCGTGTTGCGTTATTGGCCTCAAAAGTTCATTAAAGTGGATCTAAACTTAACTTAAATCTCTCAGAATGTTACCAAAGTAAATGCACTGCAAAAAATATCATACTGTCCAGTTATTGACAGCACAACCAAGTTGCCGTCGTTATATTACAGTAGCTAACAACTATAATCGTAGCAACGATAATCAAATGCCGGTAACTGTTAGTTATAAGTAAGTTATGTTAATGTTATTGTGAGTAACGTTAATGTTTTAAAGAAGGGTGTCGGTAGCAAACGAAACGAACACACTTACCTCTAACTTTATTCAGCTGTTTTACAGCGAACTGGCAAGTTTCCTCGGTATCTAAAATGCTCGTCTTTTCTTCCTCCACACCAAATAACTAAAATAAAATGAATCCGGTAGTTGTGTAAATAAGGGGAGGAAAAAGAACTGAAATATTTCTAGACTTTTCTGTTCCCACGGTGTTCGCTGAACGTTTTCCAATGGCGAAACGGAAACGGAAGTTGTTGGTAAATGTTTCCTCCGGAAAGACTATTGATGCCGGCACACTGCTGTCATCTGTCGACCTGGAGCGGAAAATGTCGTTTTTTTGTTCAACATAACCTGCTTAAAATCATAGACAGTAAAATCATAGACAGGCTATGGATGATACTGATATCATTACGTTATTAACCCTTTAATGGCCTAACACGGGAAAAGGGGAAACACATTTCTTTGATGACAATTTAGTTTTTGTTTACTAAAAAAGTGAAAATGCCTATGTTATCATGCTATGATTTTTTTTTTCAATTTCTGTTCAACAAGGCCTTATATTACATTATATTACATTATAAAATATAGTTATAAAATATAGTTATTGTTTGATAAAAACACAGGCACGTACTACAAATGAACACTTAAAGTTTTTTTCTAGGACCTATCATTTTCGTACAGTTGCACTGAAAGTGACAGAAGTGCAAATGTTACAACTTACCCCATATGCGGGGTTAATTGTAACAGACAGAGGGGTTAGTTGTAACACTTGTGTGTAACACACATAATTCAGTACTATTTTATTTGTATAGTTTGATATTGTTTGTGCATCTGTAGATAGATATCCATACATCCATCCCTCACCCAATCATCCTTCTATTGTGGATCAATATCGTCGATAGAGACATAGAAAAGGGCTGCACAGTTTTGCAATAAATAATAATAAATAAAATTATAAATATTGTAATTGCAATTAAATTAGATTTGTGTGTGGCAGCTGCATGTACAATTATTATTATTAACAATAATAACAGTAATAATAATACAAATGTGCTTAAAATAAAAATTTAAAGGGTTTATTGCATTAAAAACAGGCCATATTTTTTAATAAATAAACAAGTTATCATTCATAGTACACTTAATTTTAAACATTTTGAATTCCAACATTTTTTGTGAAAGTCCAACAAAGTTAAATGTATACTCAAACCTGAAAAGTTGTGTGGCTCCTTTTTCATTTGATTATCATTGTACAATTTGCAGTTTAGATGTAACACTGTGTTACAACTAACCCCGCTGTTTATTACATATTTTAAGCCTAGGTAACAGTCGCTAGGAATTGCTGACATGTTTCAAAATGGTACTATGTTTGAGCCAACAAGCAATTTAAAGTTAGATTTGGAAACGAATACACACAACTCGGAAACCGAAAAAAACCTGTGATGAAAAAATTTACTTGCATGGTGTCAAAACACTCTTTGTCCAGTATCTTCACGAAATATAATCAAAACTTTCCGCAAATTCGCAGGAGATCGTCTTCTGGCAGCGAGAGAAAAAGAGCAGAAAGAAAACCTGCTTGATCCTGACTGACTATGTAAAAAGTCTGTGTTACATTTAAAGGGTTAGTTCACCCAAAAATGAAAATTAAGTCATTAATTACTCACCCCCATGCTGTACCAACCCCGTAAGACCTTCGTTCGTCTTCGGAACACAAATTAAATTAAGATATTTTTGATTAAATTTGAGAGCTGTATAACTACCACATTGGCTCGCCAATGTGGTAGTTATACAGCTCTCAAATTTAATCAAAAATATCTTCATTTGTGTTCCGAAGACGAACGAAGGTCTTACGGGGTTGGTACAGCATAGGGGTGAGTAATGAAATGGTTGAATGAAATAGAGTGGTGGACTTAGAAATTTTGACAGTGGGTCCTGTCTCGACTTTTTGACTATTTTAGAATAACCTGTGAGAGCTTTAGGCTGGCTGTCTATGGGCATGTGTAACGGAGGCCAGCTAGTAGTTGCTGTGGGAGTAAACCTCACTCCCCAATCTCAATAGGCGCTCTAGCGACAGACGCTAGAGGCTGCAGTCTTTAGCCTCCTTGCTAGAGCGCCCGACTCTCACGCCGGAGACCCGGGTTCGAGGCCCGCTTGGAGCGGGACGAGTTGAACCCGGGTGTGAGGGGTTACATTGGTGCCGTGACCCGGATGAGAGTGAGGTTTAGGGGGGTGAGTGTAACGGAGGCCAGCTAGTAGTTGCTGTGCGAGTAAACCTCACTACCCGATCTCAATAGGCGCTCTAGCGATAGACGTTAGAGGCTGCAGTCATTAGCCTCCTTGCTAGAGCGCCCGACTCTCATGCCGGAGACCCGGGTTCGAAGCCCGCTTGGAGCGGGGCGAGTTGGACCCGGGTGTGAGGGGTTACACATGCACAAACATGTCCTTAAAACAACCCTTAACGTTCATTTAAAAAAAAAAAAACTGTGCAACTCACCGAGTGGTTGGTGGTGTTCTATGATGATTAAAAACAAATATATCGGCGCAATGTATGCTTTAAATCTGTGTTGTTTGCTATAGTGGAACTATTTTTTTCAGATACCTCACAACCGCGTATAAACTTCCACACGATACTTGAGTCTGAAGCGTTAGCACACTCCCGACCACTTGATGGCGACAACCAGGACGCTGTACGGAACACGGTGTCTAGCGTACCGTAAAAAAATATCACAGACACAGTCAAATATGGCAAGACGGAGAACTGAGCGAAAAGACTACAACCAAATGTAAACAGACCCCTTTCCGTTTTCCTACCTAGCGCAGTAATATCAACGAGCACTAAGTCCTCCAGCAGACATTAATGCAATTTAAAAAAATGACAAATAAAACACGACAGAAGCGGTATTTCGCTACGCTACTTGTTTCGGAACATCAACGAACACCACCAACCACTCAGTGAGTTACGTATACAGTTTTGAAAATGAACGTTAAGGGTTGTTTTAAGGACATGTTTATAAATGCCCATAGACAGTCAGTCTAAACTAAAGCTCTCACATGCAATTCTAAAATAGTCAAAAAGTCGAGACAGGACCCATTGTCAAAATTTCTAAGCCCACCACTCTATTTCATTTAAAACAAACTACAAAATAGACTCAAGGTGTTAAATACCGGAATTATCCTTTAACCCGCGTTAGGTTGTGCCCCGCACTCCCCATCTATTAAAATACTGATATTCTGGTCTAACTCCTCCCCGAACATTCCGCTGTCCTGTATCTTGCTCTCTCATTGGCTGTCGGTCATCGCCGATGTAGTTTTCAGTCAGAACACTTTTCACACGGCAGGATTTTTGGAATTTGAATCGCCGACAGGTTATGATATTTAGCATGCCAAATATCTTACAGGCGTCGGCGACTCATTCGCAATTTTCTCAGATCATGTCTTTGCTCATTCACACTGCGTGATTGTCAATCGCGTGAACAAGCACCGATTTGCCTGTGATTTCGGGCATTTGTCAGCGATTTCTCAAAACAAAAATTTACTTTTCCCTGGCCTAATACATGCCCTTCTATTAAGCGGCTCATCATTTACTGTGGGTTTGTGGATGAGGATCCCCACAATCCTTCAGTACCCGCCAAGCCTGAGCCTGTTCATGTCATACCTGCCAAGCTTGAGTCTCTTCACGTCATGCCTGCCAAGCTTGAGTTTCTTCATGCCATGACTACCAAGCTTGAGCCTGTTCATGTCATGTCATGCCTGCCAAGCCTGAGCCTGTTCATGTCATGCCTGCCAAGCCTAAGCCTGTTCATGTCATGCCTGCCAAGCCTGAGTCTCTTTAAGTCAGGCCTGCCAAGCCTGAGCCTGTTCATGTCATGCCTGCCATGCTTGAGTCTCTTCACGTCATGCCTGCCAAGCCTGAGTTTCTTCATGCCATGACTACCAAGCTTGAGCCTGTTCATGTCATGCCATGACTACCAAGCTTGAGCCTGTTCATGTCATGTCATGTCATGCCTGCCAACCCTAAGCCTGTTCACGCCATGCCTGCCAAGCCCGAACCTGTTCACTTCATGCCTGCAAAGCCAGAGACTGTTCATGTCGTGCCTGCCAAGCCTGAGTTTCTTTAAGTCATGCTTGCCAAGCCTTAGCTTGTTCACATCATGACTTCCAAGCCTGAGCTTGTTCACGTCATGGCCACCAAACCCAATCTTTGTCACGTCATGGCTGCCCTGCCAGAACCATTAGCCAAGACAACCATCTTCTAGGTCACGAACAGTGTTGGGTAAGTTACTCTAAAAAAGTAATTAACTACTAGTTACTAATTACCTCTTCAACAGTGTAATTAGATTACTGTACTAATTACTCTCTCTAAAAAGTATTTAATTACTTTTAATTACTTTCAAAATCCCATATCAATTTCAACCAGCTGAATAATACAAGGATAGACAGGAATCTGTTTTAATTCTTTCAAATAAATACTATAAAATTGTATGAATTATCCTTAAACTGACCAAGGTTGAGAAGGTTACATTATAAAAACACACTTTTTAGCATCAGACAATACATTTTGATGTTAAACCCACTATTTTTTTATTTCTGATCTCATGACATTTCACACTTTTTTCATACATATTTTACAATAATTCATACGAATTTGTACGAGTGCGGTCGTATAATTTAGACACCTCATAAAATGCATACAAATCGCTGTGAGATCGGATTGATCTATACACAGTATTTACCTCAAATACATCAGAAGTAACTGTAATTAAATTACAGATAAATGAAGAGTAATCCTTTACTTCACATTTTCAAGGGAAAAGTAATTAAATTACAGTAACTAATTACTTAGTAATTAGTTACACCCAACACTGGTCACGAAGTGAGTGTAATCCACTGTATTCCAGTAATCCTGTGTCACAATCATATTATGTTTTGTCTTGTCTATCTAGTCTTAGTTTTTATTAGCTGTGTCCCAAATCAGAGGCTGCATCCTTCAATGGACTCGAAGCCCACGAAATGGGATGGTCTAGCTAGCCTACGGAGGATTCTTCTTGTGTGAGGATTTCACCCCTGCCCCAGCAGAGCAGTGCATACCACTATACCTATGTAGGCTTCTGAGTTATTTATTATCTTGCTCTTTATTCTGCTCTTATTGACTATGAGGAAAGACAGATCAAGACATAATGAGGCTGAGTTCATTTGCACACTCACGATGTGTGTATGATGTCTATTTTTTTTTTTGTCCCCATTGTGAGGGCATTTGAATAGTGCTGCATTTGTGAATACATATGGATTCATTCAAGTGTTGAATTATGTACAGTATGTGCCTGGAATGAGTATGTGCTTATGTCAGTGAATGCTGGCATGGACAGTTCTATTACATAACCTGCACAGATCTTTACATATAGGTTCTTGGTAAAAGCCTAAAATGGGAAAAGGTGCTAAAAGTATCCACATTAATAATTTCACTATTTATTTTAATTATTTCTCTATTATTATGTTTAATTAATTAATAATTTACCCAGATCATAGCCAACATGTACAATGGATGACAGAATAGCATCCTGTTCTGTCCTCAACACTTGATTTGTTTGGTCCACTTTACATTTGAATTGAATTGAATTGAACTGAATTGTTTAATTTCTGAGTGAACCATCCCTTTAAATGGGCTAGAATCCTAATGCAGCATAGATTTTACTGTCAGAACTGCTCTGTATTGGGAGGTTACACATCTTCTATTTTAGTTGGCCATCAGTTATGTGGACTGGTAGTTTATTAGTGTTAGTGGAGTATGACAGTTTTGTAAAACACCACGTCAGACTCAGTTCAAGAAGGTGAAGGTGTGCTCATATGTTTTCCCAGGTGAAAAAGACGTTGTATTAAATGTATTAAAAATATATTTGAAATACAAATAGTGTGTTTATAATACATTTGTATTTACAACATGCTTATTTAAAGTGTACTAAAAATGTATTTTATTGCATTTTAGTATATTTCTAAAAAGTATACTAGAAGTACATTGGTAATAAATATATATTTAATTACACTTTTAAGAAATATACTATAGAAAAGCATACTTTTAATGTATTTATAAAAAGTATATTAGTAATATATTGGTAATAAATGTATGCTTTATTATATTTTTAATAAATATGCTAATGATAATTATACTTTAAATGTATTTCTAAAAAGTATATTAGAAGTACATTGGTAATAAATATATGTTTAAATACACTTTTAAGAAATACAGAAAAGCATACTTTTAATGTATTTCTAAAAAAGTATATTATTAGTACATTGGTAATAAATGTATGCTTAATTATATTTTTAATAAATATGCTAATGACAATCATGCTTTAAATATGTTTCTAAAAAGTGTACTAGAAGTACATTGGTATTTAATTACATTTTTAAGAAATATGCTAAATACAAACATATGTTAATTATATTTAAAAATATTTTACTAGAAACGCAATGCTAATAAATATACACTTAATTACACTTTTAGAAATATGCTAAAAACAAACATAGTTTTAGTGAAGTTTTAGTGTCTTTACAGAAAGCATACTTGTTGCTAAATTAAAGTATTTTTTGTGTTCACTTCAAGTTTAAAAATTCAAGTCCCTTTAATTCCCTTCCTAACATGTAGGCAATTAAACATGTATCGAAATTAATTGTATATTTCTACAAAGACTAAGTAGCACTTTAATTATAAATATGTGCTCAGTTAAGCTTTTAAGAAATATACCAAAAACTACCACACTTTTTGTAATACTACCAACACTTAACTCAATGCATATGTATTTCACACTTTATATTATGTGTTTTAGGTTTAACTTTTTTAAATTAATTTGTTATAATTATGAAAAGCACTAAAATTTGACTAACAAGTAATGCACTTCTATACTTCTGCATTAATTAATCAAATAGTCTTTTCCACAAAACAAGTGAATACCAGTACTTGCACACATCAACATAAAAGATCAGGTGTACATACTAGAAAAACAAAATAAATTTCTTAAAGCTTGACTCTTACATTTGTTTAGCCAAAATTAATTTAAAAAAATTGTTTTAAAGCATGTTAGGTTTATATTAACAGAGTTGTTTCTTTTTTTGTGGATGTTAGTTAATATTTCCAGTTGCATTCATTTGGACCAATCAGAGCCAATCTTTTCAAAACAAGCTTGCCGGCAATTGTCCAATCACACACTGCCATTTGAACTTACATGTTGGGCAGGGCGCGGACAACGGATACTACTGACTGTCACTGTGGTATTCCTAGATTTCCTACTTCGGATATTTCAACAGAAATCATGTATTTTCCAAATTTTGCTTTGTTATTTCACTGACTCGGACCTAGTGAATGTGGATAGCACCGATCTAATATTAAGAGAAAACACGAGCAGATTACCAGGTCGTCAGCTCCCGCGAACAATTTAGCAGTGAAGAGGACAACGCAGAGCTGCGCCGCCACGACATGGACAGAGCAAGATACTGCCAGAAAAGATCTTACTTCTTGGTGGTAAGTTTATTAGTTTAAGTGATTAGTATAATTGGCTTTATTCTCACTTTGGGTTTAGAAAATATTTTCAGAAGTTGATGTCGATGTTCTGTGGATTACTGGCGTTTCTGTTGATTTGACACTAAAGCGAGTTAATCCATTGACGTCTATCAACTTAATTGTTATAGATCTAGACAGTGACATAAAACAACTATAAAAACATTGCACACTGTGTTTGCAGAAAAAAGGTTATTAATGGTGATTACACGACAGGCTTGATTGTCCCTAAGTAACTTCTTGTGTTTTAAATATTATAATATATTTTAAGCTCTAATAAAACTTTCACATCTGTGATATTTAATTCATAGTAAAATCTAATTAATTATTAGTAGGCTGTCAGTTTTCATGTCAATTCGATAAATAAATTAAGTTGTAATCACCAACTATAAGCTTTCACAAAACCAATTATTAAATATCTTGCACTGAGAAATTAAAATGATGTTAAATAATGAAATGAGAGATTTTATATTTAATATTTAGCCTAGCCAAGGAATTTGCACATTGCAAAGACATTTTTTTTTATTAAACCTAACCGTGAGTAGATGAGGTCAAGTCGAGTAAGTAGTAGTTGATCCTCTTGATTTGTAACTTTTTGTTGGTGAAAAACAAAAAAAAAGGCAATAGAATAGTGTGTCATGTAGCAGCTAAGTAACTAAGTGACCTATTATATATTAACACGTATTTGAAAAATGAATATGTATTTTGCCTGATTATGCATTGAATTATGCAATCACATAATCGTGTTTTTCTCGAGGGACTGATTTATATGATTTTATGAGTGGTATTCAGCTTTTTTACATTTAATCAAGGCGTTATCAGCTGTCACCAACTTGTAACTTTCAATAGAAAGTTCTGTCTTTATTAATAATGAATAATTACTTTAATAATAGCGTGGAAGTTACAGTAATGGTTCATTAAATATGTTTCACCATTTAAACAAAATACAAATTATATATGAAGAACACAAACTAGTGTTTTTTCTGCCCTAACTTTGTATAACATGCGACTTTATTTTTTCTTATAGAGCTTCCAGGGATATTAGCATCTCTCAAAGAGGCCCTGGAGTCCATGAAACGAGGTTCATTCAGCTCAAGCCCAAGATCATCTGAGCTGTGTCTTCCTGAAACCTCAGAAATGGTTAGAAAATTCTTTATGATAAAGAAAAATCCTATTTGTTATAATAATTATATCTGACTTTTTGTGCATTAAGTGTTCTGAATTAAGTAACAAAGTGACAGCTTTTTATTAGAATTATAAATGAACAAGTTTATACTAATGCTTGTTTTTTTTTATTCTTGCCAGATTTCCCTCTGTGTTTCTGATGTCCCCAAAAGAGTCTATGGCAGACTGAACAAGTCACGAACTTCTCTTTTTACTCAAGATTTGGCCACTTTACTTTTTGCTATTGTATTTCACTTTGTTTGACTTAAAGGATTAGTTCACTTTAAAAAAAAAAAAAAACCTTTAGCTGATAGCTTACTCACCCCCATGCCAAGATATCCATGTCATTCTTTCTTCAGTTGAAAAGAAATTAAGGTTTTTGATGAAAACATTTCAGGATTTTCTCCATATAATGGACTTCATTGGGGACCAAACGGTTCAAGGTCCAAAAGACAGTTTCTGTGCAAACTGTTCAAAGGGCTTTAAACGATTCCAGACGATGAATAAGGGTCTTATCAATCGAAACGATCGGTCATTTAAAAAAAAAAAAACCCACAAGTTTAAGTTTTATAAGCTCAAATGGTCGCCTTGCTCTGTTCTGTGATGCATGTTCATGATTTTCCTATTTGAACTCGTTCATCAAAATTAACAAATCTTTTTCCGAGTCATTAGGTTCATTCAATGAACGAAATTAATGAATTGACTCGAAAAAAGATTTGTCAGGGCTGCCAACTCTCAAGCATTCAGCACAAGACTCGCAATTGAGCCAATTCTCATGCTTTCACGACAAATTGACTGTTAGCCATTGGACCCTGAACCGTTTGGTTCCCAGTGATTATATGGAGAAAATCCTGGAATGTTTTCATCAAAAACCTTAATTTCTTTTCGACTGAAGAAAGAAAGACATGGACATCTTGGAAGACATGGGGGTGAGTAAATTATCACCAAGAGTTTTTTCAAAAGTGAACTACTCCTTTCAGTTAGTTTATTTATTTATTTATTTTTGTTCTGTTTAATACCTCTGCAAATCAATGCATTTTATGTTAATGTATTTTGTTTAGTTTTCATAATGCTTTACTGATGTAGTGCATTAAAGTTTATCTTTCAAAGAGTGTTTGTGTGTTTTGTAGAAATATTTTTTTTATTGGGTTTTGTTGAATTCAAATGTTTAAATGTATTTTTAATACATTAAAATATATTATTTTTATATTAAATGGTTTTTGGAAAAATATATTTTTAATATGTTAATAGTGGGTCCAATAGTGTTCTACTAATACATTATTAATAAGCTGAAATTATATTTAAAATATACTCAGAATGCATTAATGTGAAGCTAAAAATATACTAATGCTGTATTTCTAAAGTCTATTTAAAGTGTATTAAAATACACTTTAAATCAGTGCTATTATATTACATTAAATGTACTTAAAATGGTTCCATTTTAGCACAATTTAGTATAAAATATATTACTATTACCTTAAAATTGAAATTAAATACATATTAAAGTACACTTAATATACTTGAAGTTGTTTCAATTTAGCACATTTAATACATATTTAATATGGTACACTTAAAATACATTAAGTATATCAAAATAAGTACAATTTAAATATATTTCCTTTTCACCTGGGTTGTGTTTGTGTTTTGTGCATGTTTCAGGGCACACCCCTTGAATACTGCTGAACTTCTGTCTAGTAATGCTAAAATTCCATTTACATACTCTCTATCTGAATGCTTTCTTAATTTAGTAGTCTCTCTGTAGTTGTGTTAGATCAAGGTTAGGTGCTACGGTCAAACTAACTCAATGACACCACATACACACAGACACATTCATACACTCATTGGGGACTGTCCATCATAAAAGTGCATCTATCCATCATGAATGTTTATCTATCCAACATAAAAGTGCATCTATTCATCATAAAAGTGCATCTGGCCACCATAAATGTGCATCTATCCATCATAAATGTGCATCAGTCCATAAATGTGCATCTATCCATCATAAAAGTGCATCTGTCCATCATAAAAGTGCATCTATTCATCATAAAAGTGCATCTGTCCATCATAAATGTGCATCTATCCATCATAAATGTGCATCTATCCAATGAGACTTCCTTAGATTTCCACGACGCATGCGCGAGAACTGAACTGAAGTGATTGAAGGAGATCGCAATTCTCGCGCATGCGTCGTGGAAATCTAAGGAAGTCTCGTTTCAGGCCAACAAGGAAGAAAAGGAATAGTCGAATAAAGTCGTTGTTTTTGTATGTTTTTTCGCACAAAAAGTATTCTCGTCGCTTGATAAACTTATAGTTGAGCCACAGTAGTCACTTGGGATATTTAAACATTTTCTTCATTGACTTTCTGGGCCGTCAAGAGCCAGTCCCTTAGGCAGCCAATGTGGTAGTGAGACAGCTCTCAAATTTAATCAAAAATATCTTCATTTGTGTTCCGAAGATGAACGAAGGTCTTACGGGGTTAGTACAGCATGGGGGTGAGTAATTAATGCCTTTTAATTTTCATTTTTGGTTGAACTAACCCTTTAATCTCCAAAAATGTCACAGAAAAGATCCAAAAAATATGAAAAATTAAATTGAAAAATTGGTCCACAACTCATGTGTTATGAGTTGTGTTGCAAGTCTTCTGAAGCCATATAATAGCCTTTTTTGTCTAAAAAGACTACACTTTAAGTTATAATTCAGAGTTCAATTTTTATATTCAAATGCAAATGATTAAGGTACAAGAATATGCATATAGCATTATTGGTGCCAAGTCGGTGATGTAATTTTTCTGAGTAACATGAATGAGATTTGAGAGCATGAAGGAATATTTTCAGAGAATAACTGATTAAAAACACAAGTACACAGTCAAACAAAACAAATTCACACAGAAAAGTTCATAGTAATATAAAATACTTGCATGTGGTGCCGATAACTACTGTAATTCAATGTAACCTCTGAAATGTTCAGATGATTTTAGAAATGCAGTGGTTGTTCTGGGGAAACAAAAGAACAAAACTGATTATATCCATTCACAACATAATAATTATTGGCCAGTACAGGGCTTTAAAATGGTATTTGAAAGAATCAGGGCACCTGTACTAGTACATAAACAAAAACAGACCAAACTAACGTTAACGCCTATTCACTTGTGTTATTCATAACAAACGCCAATGACGACAGTCGACTGCAGGAATTAGCTATTAATAAGTTATATCAGCAATTTGAAGACACAGTTGTACAGAATACATTTAAGTGAATGACTAAAACAATTTAAGTGTCAGGAACCAATCAGAATCCTCAGCACTCACCACACAACGATCACTCTCTCCGGATTACTAATCACGTACACCTGTGCACAATCAATGATCACGTCTTACCCTGCATAAAAACACCCCGCTCACGTCAAGCTTCCAACAGGAACAGACCCTAACCAGTCACCTAGAAACTCTCTGTGTCATCCAGCAACACGTAACGTAACGTAACGTAACGTAACGTATACCGCAAAATACTAACCTCTCTGTCCATGTTTTGATGTCCTCAGGATCCACTTCATGGTCTCTGCCTTGTCCTGAATCCATGTACCCCTCCTGAATCTCGTTCGCCAACGGGAAAGAAAGAAAGCAAGTATCACTGAACTGAGTTAGTTTTGATGGAAATCTCACTGAAGAGGATCTGATCACCTGGAATCCTTCACGCCGAAGTATCCTCCTCACATTCACCTCTGAACACCTGAAACTTTGAGCACTCACCTTGTTTGTGACAAAATAAAGTTTGTTCATTCTCATACCTCTGTCTCTGAGCCTGTATCCTGACACTAAGACAACAAGTCAATGATTTCCATTAATTCACGTTAGTTCATTAACGTTAGATTAGTTAGCATCGCGGCTAAAACCTTCAAACCACATAGTGCTACTGCAATAAATGAGTGGTAAACTCTGTAAGAACGTGTGTTTTAGTTTATATATGTATGTGTTTGAATATATAGTGAATAGACTCTGTATTTTTATTTCTTTGGTGAATTTACAAACCTTGTAACGGAGAGCCGAACAAACAGTTTGTTTTTGTTTTGTTTTTTTTACAAAACGTAAGTATGACAATAAAAGGATATAATAATAATTGTATTCTGGCCTCACAGAACCATTAGGTTCCTCCAGATGCTGGCTTTAACATAAGAGATCTTCCAGGAACCACTTAAATGTTAAAAGATCTTACAATAACCCTTTTACAGCATTCAAGTTCCTCTAATTTCCCCCAAAGCACAAGGTCTCATGGTAGTGAAAAGGTGACTCCAGAAACTCTGAAATGAATACAAAGTGCTTCAAGGATCCCATAAGTTCTAGCAAGAACCGCTAAGATTGTCAATGCTCCTCCAGTAACTGTTGGAGAAAGAGCTTTGAGGCACTTAAATTGTGTTTTTAGGTTCCTTGAGTATCCGACAGGATATTTGAGGCACCTTTAGTTTTACAGTGTGGAGCCAAAGTTTTCGAAAGTGCGTGGAAGCAGTTTTTAAAAACTGTAATAGAACGATTAGTTTCCATTAAAACCAAAAGCCAAATTTTATTTATGCAGTCAGGATTTTACTATCAGCGTGACCCTTCTCCGTACCCCCCGATCCTTCACACCACAAGTAGTTTGGGAAATTTGGTTGATAGATTTGTGCAATACTTCCGAATGACTGAGATTTATCAATGGGGACCCATGCTTATTTTTTGGCATGATGGCATCTATATGACCAGGGTGAGAAAAAGGTTAAGTGCATTGAAATGCACTGTAATAAATTTAATGCTTGTGCGCATGTGTCATGAATGTGAAACACCACATGGAGCAAAACTGTGTCACTGCAGCCAAGCACATGCCATATTAAGGAGGTGTCACTACAATTGTAGCCAATCAACAGCTATCTCATGTTTCTCTAAAAATTATGATAATTGTGACTGATGTATTTGCATGCATATAGTTATGTATATAAATGCTATAGGATTTTTTTCAATATTTTATGAGGATTTTTAGAGTTTTTTTTTTTTTTTTTTTTTTGCACATGTGCTTTAATTTGCATTTGTGTGTCAAGACAGTGTTGCAGAATGTGCGTGTGTGTGTGTGTCTCTCTCTGTGTGTGTGTGTGTGTGTGTGTGTGTGGCCAGCTCGTGTGAGTATGGAGCAATCTGAATGAACACAGCAGGGGAGAGAGACAGAAACGACAGAGTTGGGCATGACAAGTGAGTAAGCACATCATTCGCTCTGTCTTTCTCCAACCCTTTATCCTCCAGACATATAAAATCATACCAGCGGTTTACTCCAATTCATTTCTGTTATGTTTACCCCAATTCATCAAGCAAAATATAATATATTACAAAAGATTAAAAATTTTAAAAATTGCAATTTCAGTATAACATTTCCAAAAAATTAAACAACAAAATTAATTATGTTGTGTACATAAACAAATTAATTTCATGTTTGTACATTTAGAGGTTCTTCTATTTTGCTGAAAATTTCACAACAACCTTCTCTCCTTAAATGTCCTACAGTACACACACAAGACACAGAGGCAATACATTCTCCACACCCTCCCCTTGCTTTTGCCCCTGGTTTCTTTCCTCCAATAGAAAAGAAGAGGGGCAGATGGAGGGTGGGGTAGGATGTTATGGTAGTAGGTTAGGGTTTTTTGGGTGGGGGTTTAGGTTGATCTCTGCCTAAAACTGCTTGGATACAGGAGGGGAGGGGTGCCTGTGTGTGTGTGTGTGTGTGTGTGTGTGTGTGTGTGTGTGTGTGTGTGTGTGTGTGTGCGTGTGTGTGTGTGTGTGTGTGTGTGTCAAAGAGAGTGTGCGTGGCATTATTACCAATTTGGAAACATCCGTAGTGAGTTTTTATATACTGTATGTAGATTTGAATGCATGATAATGTATTTATATGAGTGTACGGTTTTTCTGTAAATGCATTCATAGTGAAAATGTGTTCATAAAATTAAAAAGAAATAGACTGTGTATGTGTGTGATATTTGTGGAGTACTAGCACACTACCTATGTCTTGGAGTCGTGGTGATTTAAAATAAATAAATAAATAAATAAATACATAAATAAATAAATAAAACCTGGCCAGTCATGTGGTATTTTTGTGGGTCTACTAAATAAAATTTGTAATCAATTAACCATGTTTTGGCCTATATGTAATTAACCATGTGAATTCATTTACATAACAAACTAAAATTACATAACTATATATATATATATATATATATTTGTAGTTTTATTTAAAAAGGCTGTTCTTTTTTTCTGTAAGTGTGTGTGTGTGTGTGTGTGTGTGTGTGTGTGTGTGTGTGTGTGTGTGTGTGTGTGTGTGTGTGAGAGTGTGTTCATTGCGTACACACCTTTGAACACCCAAACATTTGTCACATAGATAGACTGATGATAAAAATAAAAACAGGAAAATCTGTTTCATCTGTTATTACCATGGCTACAAGTAAAGTTTTACCAAAATTGAATCTGGTGGTTCAGAATCATATTCATATCAGTTCTAAATAAATTCAATTCACCCCTATTGGGTGATAAAAACTACTTGTATTGTTTGGATGAACAGAAATGCAACGAAGAGTTTATTTCCCAGACGAAATCACCCTGAAGGCATTGGCACATGAAAACAAACACACAGCTCATTTTCTCCAACATACATGCACATGAATAGCCACCACAGAGTCATGGAGTCATAAATCCCAGATTAAAACTGTTGACTTCTCTGGACCTGTGAAATATATACATCTGTACCCCCTGCAGAACACACTTGGCTCACTGAAACTAAGCTCGATTAGAGAACTACCTGCCTTAATCAGTAGACCACTACCTCAAAAGCTCTGGGGGCATTCGTGGCCTTGTTACGTGTGGGTTGTGGGAAATGGAGCGAGGACTCAAATGCAGAGGAGAAGTAATGTTTTAATTAAATAAAACATAAATCAAACAAACAAAACAAAGAAATCCAGGTCTCATGAACTAATTACAAAATCCAAGAACAAGGCACGGCAGGCACAGAACAAACACAACTCAAAACTCAGGTAACATTTAACAACGAACGAGCACCAGACAACAAACACAGGGAGACTAAATAGGAAGGCAAACAAGGAGGGAATTGAGGGAAAGCAGGTGGGACAAATAAACCAATAACGAGGTAACAAGATGGGAGGGGCTAGAACATTAACAAGAGCACATGGCACACAGAAATCACATGATAGCCATGTGCTCACAACCATCAAGACCATAACATAAACACAAGACCAGGCATGTCACAGCTCTGTCACAAAACCAAGAATAACCAGAAAAGTAGTGACAGAACCGTGACACTACCTCCCCTCAAAGGAACGGCACCTGGCGTTCCCAAAGAGAGACATAAAACGAGACAGGAACACAGACACAACCCAACTCCACAGACAAAACAAAAACAGATATCAAAAGGGCGCAAAACAATATACAGTAAATAAATTCACAAGTCCAAAACTAGACTTTAAGCTTTACAGGAGTCCTGGCAAGGATCAAGGTGGACCAGGCTGTGCACGGTGGCCAAGATGAGTAGGCAGACCATCGGACAGCCAGGACAAAACAGTCCATCGGGCGGCCATGGCAGAGACAACCCTTCGGGTGGCCAGGGCGTGGACAACCCCTCGGGTGGCCACGGCGGAGATGCTGGCTCAGGAGCAGACACTGGATCAGGATTCGACACTAGCTCAGGAACAGGCACTGGCCTTGAAACAGACCCCGGCTCAGGAACAGGCTTCGGATCAGTGACAGACACCAGAACAAACACAGCCACAAAAACAAACACAGGGACAGAAACAAACTTTAGTCCAGGAACAGGCAACAGCTCAGAAACAGGAACCATCTCAGGCCAAACAGACAGGACGTGAACAGTCTCTAACTTTGCAGACGGAACCTGAAGAGTCTCTGGCTGGGCAGCGATGAAATGAACCAACTCCGTCTGGGCAGACGTGACGTGAACTGTTTCTGGAACCATAGACCTGACCTGAACAGATTCAGGCTTGATGGATGGCGCCATCAGGGCGAGCAGCTTGGGCGGCGCCGTCAGGGAGAGCAGCTTGGGCGACGTCGTCAGGGCGCGCAGCTTGGGCGGCGCCGTCAGGGCGAGCAGCTTGGGCGGCGCCGTCAGGGCGAGCAGCTTGGGCGGCGCCGTCAGGGCGAGCAGCTTGGGCGGCGTCGTCAGGGCGAGCAGCTTGGGCGTCACCTCCGGGATGGTCTCTGTGTTAGAAACCACCGGACAAGTCGATGCGGCGGCCTTTCTCCTCCTCCTCCTCCGGACCACCAGACTCGGGACCACCACCACCGGACTCGGGACCACCACCACCGGACTCGGGACCTCCTGGACCATCAAAGAAGTGTCCTCCCATCTCACAGAACCAGGAGGATCTGTAAGACGTTCTAAGAGTCTTATGAACTCTTTAAACGAAAATTCCCCCAGCTCTCTCATAATCTCAAAAGGGATTGGGTCATTAAGGGCATGGTTGAAAAGATCCTTCAGAGCTGCATCACCAAGATTTAATCCCTCTGCCGCTGCAGAAAATTTCTGGGCAAAGTCCCACACCTTTGCCTCCAATTGCCGAAGAGAGATCAACTCCTTTAATCTCACCATCCGTTCATATGAAGGACATGACAATGGGAAAACAGGTGACCCCCTCGACCTCTTACTCCGCTGAGTCCTCTTCATGGCTCGTTCGTTCTGTTACGTGTGGGTTGAGGGAAATGGAGCGAGGACTCAAATGCAGAGGAGAAGTAATGTTTTAATTAAATAAAACATAAATCAAACAAACAAAACAAAGAAATCCAGGTCTCATGAACTAATTACAAAATCCAAGAACAAGGCACGGCAGGCACAGAACAAACACAACTCAAAACTCAGGTAACATTTAACAACGAACGAGCACCAGACAACAAACACAGGGAGACTAAATAGGAAGGCAAACAAGGAGGGAATTGAGGGAAAGCAGGTGGGACAAATAAACCAATAACGAGGTAACAAGATGGGAGGGGCTAGAACATTAACAAGAGCACATGGCACACAGAAATCACATGATAGCCATGTGCTCACAACCATCAAGACCATAACATAAACACAAGACCAGGCATGTCACAGCTCTGTCACAAAACCAAGAATAACCAGAAATGTAGTGACAGAACCGTGACAGGCCTAATGGTTAGCGAGTACGACTAGTAACCCAAAGGTTACTCTACGCAAACTTTATAAACGCAAACTTGTGAGAACGCTAATAGCATGCACTTAAGCATTAAGAGTTCATTCTATAGGTATGTGTGTTTAAATAAAAAAAAACCCTCAACAAACTACTTGTCTGGCCTTAAAATTTACAATAGAGAATTTTATCGCTTTGGCGTAGCCAAGTGAACCGGAATTATCTCGACAACTGATTATCTGTACAGAGGAAAAGGGAAGGAGGCCTAATTGACACTTCAGGACTGCGTTGTCGTCGCGTCCAGATCTGGATACGGCCTGGATCCGGCAGACTGCGGTAAACCTCAGGTTAAACAAAGAGAGAATTAGCGTAGATGCCATTCTTCTTATGATGTAACAAGTACATCAGGATTTATGGGAAGTGTTCCCGGTTCCGGCTGACCTAATCTATGCAGCCCAACATTATAGAAGTTTAGAAGTCTATAATGTGTTATGTGTATGCTAGTTTAAAGAGATGTGTTTTTAGTCTAGCTTTGAACTGAGAGAGTGTGTCTGCATCCTGGACAATGTTAGGAAGACTGTTCCAAAGTTTTGGTGCTAAATAGGAAAAGGATCTACCGCCAGAAGTCAATTTTGATATTCTAGGTATTATCAATTGGCCAGCATTTTGAGATTGCAATAGACATGACAGACTATAATGCGTTAAGAGCTCACTCAAGTACTAAGGAGCTAAACCATTCATTTAGCCTATTTAAAATGTAAATGATGTTTAATAAGGAGCCAATGCAGTGTTGACAGAACCAGGCTAATATGGTCATACTCCCTGGTTCTGGTAATAACTTGCTTTATTAAGCATGCAGGACAACCACCCAGTAGAGCATTACAATAATCTAACCTTGTCATGATTCTGCCCTCGTGTCCTTGATTTTCTTTAGTTGAGGCAGGATCAGTGGTGTAGACAGGGGAGGGGCCATGGGGGCACTGGCCCCTCCTGAAAACTCATTGGCCCCCCAGTGTGCCCCCACCCTTCTACTTGTCTGTCACTCAAAATTTCAAATCATAATCTTTCAGCTTGTGATAGAATAATTCATGATTCTGCGTTGCGATGCTTCTCAAAACCACACGGTAAGTTTGTCACGATACGATTACAAAAAAGTGGAGAGGAGGACTCATGTGCAGTATGAGGATATTTATTAACAAATTAAAACAAAAACACAAAGCAAAAACCCACAAGGGGGTAATCAATGAAACAAAACAGAACTGAATTAGAATGACAAACACTGACCAAGAACACGAAGACCATCACAAGGAACAGGGGTAACATAAGACAGGACAGACACGTGACATTACCTACGGAGCGGCTACCAGACGCTCCATCAGGCAGGACTGGAGGGACAGACCAGGGTGGGACAGGAGGAACAGATAGTCCATCGGGCGCCAAGGGCGGTGAAGAACCCTCGGGCGGCCAGGGCGGCGAAGAACCCTCGGGCGGCCAGGGCGGCTAAGAGCCCTCAGGCGGCCAGGGCGGCGAAGAGCCCTCGGGCGGCCAGGGCGGTGAAGAGCCCTCGGGCGGCCAGGGCAGAGCAGACCTTTCGGGTGGCCAGGGCGGAGAAGACCCCTCGGGCGGCCAGGGCGGTGAACACCTCTCGGGCGGCCAGGGCGGTGAAGACCACTCGGGTGGCCAGGGTGGTGAAGACCCCTCGGGGGGCCAGGGCGGTGAAGACCCCTCGGGTGGCCAGGGCAGTGAAGACCTTTCGGGTGGCCAGGGCGGTGAAGACCCCTCGGGTGGCCAGGGCGATGCAGACCCCTCGGGCGTCCAGGGCGGTGAAAACCTCTCAGGTGGCCAGGCCGGTGCAGACCCCTCGGGTCGCCAGGGCGGTGCAGACCCCTCGGGCAGCCAGGGCGGTGAATCCCTCTCAGGACCAGACACCGGCTCGAGAACAGACACCGGCTTGGGAACAGACACCGGCTCAGGAACAGACACCGGCTCAGGAACCGACACCAGCTCAGGAACCGACACCGGCTCAGGAACAGACACTAGAACAGAAACAGTCACAAGGACAGACACAAACACAGACACAAACACTGGGTCTGGAACCGACATGAGCTCCAGCTCTGGAACAGGCACTGGCTCTGCCTCCGGCTCAGGGACAGGCACTGGCTCTGCCTCCAGCTCAGGAACAGGCACTGGCTCTGCCTCTGGCTCTGGAACAGGCACTGGTACTTCACCCCAGACGGGATGTGAGCAGTCTCTCGCTGGGCAGACGGGACGTGAGCAGTCTCTCGCTGGGCAGACGGGACGTGAACAGTCTCTTGCTGGGCAGACGGGACGTGAACAGTCTCTCGCTGGGCAGACGGGACGTGAACAGTCTCTCGCTGGGCAGACGGGACGTGAACAGTCTCTCGCTGGGCAGACGGGAAGTGAACAGTCTCTCGCTGGGCAGATGTGACGTGAACAGTCTCTCGCTGGGCAGATGTGACGTGAACAGTCTCTCGCTGGGCAGACGGGCATTTCCTCCTCCTTTTCCTCCTCCCTGATGGTGAGAAGTGGGTCCTGAGCTGTCCCTCAATGGCCCAGGATCAAAGGGAGGTCAGGATGGAGCGTGGTGTTGAACCACTTCTCGACCCTCTCGTCATCCCTTACAACCTCCCAGGGTCCCACAAAAAATGACCAGTGACCAATGAGGCGGAGTCCTTCTGTCACCATTGATGGATGAAAATTGGGTTGACCCAAATGTGGCGATGGTGTAGTCCGGGCAATCCAAGTAATCATCGTCCATATAATTGTCATCCATATTCCCCCAGTCAAACTCCTCGACCTCCATGCTGCTGAGTCCTCAAGTGGTCGGATCTTTCTGCCACGATACGATTACAAAAAAAGTGGAAAGGAGGACTCAAGTGCAGTATGAGGATATTTATTAACAAATGAAAACAAAAACACAAAAACCCGCAAGGGGGGAAACGTAATCAATGAAACAAAACAGAACTGAACTAGAATGACAAACACTGACCAAGAACACGAAGACCATCACAAGGAACAGGGGTAACATAAGACAGGACAGACATGTGACAAAGTTGATCTATTTTATACAGCTTATTTTTTAAGGAAAGACAATGGCTGCGTTCCAAACCGCATACTTCCCTACTATTTAGTATGGGAAAAAGAGTAGGCGAGCAAAAAAGTATGAATGAATCCAAAAGAGTAGGCGAGAATTACCTGGGTGACGTAGTAATTGTCGCGAGATTCGGACTTAAGTGCGTTCCAATATGCCTACTTTCCTACTATATAGTAGGCGAAAACAGTACGTGAAGGAAGCAGTACGTTCGAAACATCAGTTTTCATAAAAAGAGTAGGCGAGAAGTTCCCGGATGGCTTACTGCTTCCGCCCAGATTTTTGAGTGCTTTTCCACGGCTACTCATGATACTCATCTATCCCAGGAGGCCACGCGAGAGGATACGTCAATATCAACATCGCGGAGATAAGCGACGCGGGGGTTTTCAAATGTGAGTAAATACGGTTTAAATCGTATGTGTTAAACTACTATAGAGTAATCGAACGTCTAAAGGAGTTAGACAGTATAGTATAGTTGTGATTTTGCTGTAAACACATGTTTTATTATGTATAGCTTACAGGGGAGCTCCAGTAACCATAAAGTTACGTTTCCAACGTGTATTTACATAACCATACATCTTAAACGCTTATTTAAAATGTCTATTTACATCAGGAAGGAAAATATTGTATAAGTATTGCAGGTGAGCACATCCCAACATGAAAAATACATGTGTGTGCTATTATGTAGGATAATTCTGTTGTCAACACTGCTTACATTAGACAAATTATGTGCTGTCAATAAAAAACATCTATAAAGTAACTAAACATGATATATATATTTAATTTGTCCCTTATTGGTGTTGATATATTAAGGAACATTTAAGTTGGATTAAAAGTGAGTTAACACATCAACCTCAGCATGTAAATGCAGTGTTGAGCTCGTAATGTGAATCTTGTCTGTATGTTACAGGGACAGGAGAACACGCGTGTTTATCAGGTGGAGAGAGGCTCATGATGCTGAATGCTGTCATCAAAGAATAGGAACCGCTGTGTTGAGTCGGCAGTAGGGTTTGGGGTTCAGTGCCTGTAAATACATGCTTGTAGTTTGAATAAAGCTGTTTCATGTGTTGACTTGTATATGCATTTGTTTATTGTGATGGTTACTTTTATTTGTTCTTTTACTCATTTATTCATGTTTCTTATTGTTGTCAGTATATAAAATGTAATTAATTTATGCATTAATTCATCGATTGACTGACAATTGAGATGTTTCACTGCATTTAGCAATATAAATGAATTCATGCATTACTGTCATATTACAAAACAAATTACATTTTGCTTGTTTTATTAAATTATATTTTTAGTATATAAAAAGTTATATAAGTATTGGTCAGCATTTAATTTTTTTATTTTGTTTAAGTTTTGGGGTGGGCTAACAATGAAATTCATTCTGAGGTAATATTAATTTTTAAGCAGTGATACTTAAATTTTTTGAGTATAAAATCAACAGTTTTCTCCAAAAGAGATCTTCAAGCAGCTGCCTGTCTCCTTTGTGCAGACATTACAAACGCTGTTCTAGGTTGTGCTGTCAAGTTACTGATGTTATGAAGTGTTAGAGCACCTGTCGCTCATATAATTTAAACTTATTATATGCAAGATCATGGAAAGATACTATAGTTTATGTAACAATCATAGTGACAAAACAGAAAATATAAAGATCATTGGTTTGTGTACATCATAATATGACATAAAATTATATTTATACACAGGAAATAAGAACAATAAAAAAGGCTAACTATCTTCATTATAGTTCTTTATAATACATAAAAAAAAGTTGTTGTTATATCTGAGGGATGAAACGAGGTAAATTCATGAAGAAAAAGAGGAAAACTTAAAGGAGAAACTTTTTGGGTATAAAATAAAGAAATTAACAACATAATCAAGAGATGATGATTTTGGGGTTTCTTAATAAAAAAAAATATCGTTAGAATAACACTGTTGGTCACATTAGTAGGGTTTAAAATATAACAACTTAAATCAACCCTAAATGTATTCACAAAATAAATAGGCAGCTGTTTCTTCAACAATACCACAACAAAATGAGCAAGTTTCATCAATATCAAGATATTTATAGGTAGATTAATTAAACGTATCGTTCATATTTTTTTTTATTGCATGAAGGTGTTGCGCTTGTGATAACGCGTAGTAGGTCACATGATAACGTCAACATGGCAGATGTCCGGTTCGCATTCATACTCAACGAGATTTGGCTATAAAGTACCTACTCTTTTAGCGCTCGATGAGTAAGTACTTATTGAAATTAAGTACCTACTCATTGAGTATGCGGTTTGGAACGCAGCCACTGCGTATTCACCCTGCTGAGGGGGATGTGATAAAGCCTGGAGTGGAGCAAAAACACGTTCCTCTCTCCACTCTAAGCATGCTGTAATCACTTCGCTCATGGTCCACTCCGGGTTTTCAATTCCCGCTCACGGAAAAAACTGCTCAATGTTCACTCAAGTAGTCTCAGTTTTTGAGAAGTGCATGTCAGGCTACAGCTCGTTTGCTGCGGTCCCATGATAGAAAACAGAACGCGGGTCAATATTGGTCGTTTCTCAATACCAAGTACACCACAAACTTCGGACTTGCCAAGTTCGATTCGGGAGAACGAACTCTCGAGGACGAGAGGACGCGAGTCCGGTTAATTAGCATTCTGCTAATGGAACAGCGCGTTCTTGATCGCGTCACTCAGCACGCGGCTACTCGAAATCAAGCGGCAGCATTCTAATCTGAAAGATGAAGCCTACCCGGAAGTGCGATAAACTGCAATACATCTCAAATCTGCTAGAGGCCGGTCCCAAAAGGGAGCAAATGTCCAAAGATGTCATGTTATAATGTCCGTTTTCACAGCATAAATACATATGTTTGGTCCCATGTACTTTTATTGTAATCTTCAATATGTTCCGCGTGCCTGACAACTGTGAGGGGGGTGAATTTTTTTCTAACTCGTTAGTTTAGATCATATTTAGATATAAATCGTATGACGAATAAGGGCGGTTAACTTTGATTGACAGCTGAACACGGGCTGCGCCGAGTGAATTTGACGTCTCGGCCATAGGGTGGCCATACGTCCGGATTTTGGCCGCACAGTCCGGATTTTAAGCTCCGTGTCCGGCGCAGCCTCAAGCCGGACACTCATTTGTCCTCCTTTTTGGACACACACGACACACACACTGGCTCGGGGACAGATGACACACACTGGCTTGGGGACAGACGACACACACACTGGCTCGGGGACAGACGACACACACACTGGCTCGGGGACAGACGACACACACTGGCTCGGGGACAGACGACACACACACACTGGTTCAGGGGCAGACACACATACTGACTCAGGCTCGGGAACAGACAACACACAAACTGGTTCAGGCGCATCAAAAGTCCTCAATGGGTTGATCTCCTTGACGGAGGCGCATCAATTGTACTGCTGGATTCATGTTGGTCAGTCGGTCGTCGTCGGATCTTCAACTCTCACCTCCGGCAGAGCTACGACCAGATCCCGAGGGAGGCTGGAGATATTGAGTCTGAGTGGACCATGTTCTCCACCTCCATTGTCGAAGCGGCTGCTCGGAGCCGTAAGGTCTCCTTGCTGTTGACCTCGACTGGGGATGTCATCGTACAGTGGAAGGAATACTTCGAGGACCTCCTCACGTCTTCCATTGAGGAAGCAGAGGATGAGGGCTCGGAGGTGGACTCGTCCATCACCCTAGCTGAGGTCACAGAGGTAGTCAAGAAACTCCTCGGTGGCAAGGCACCGGGGGTGGATGAGATCCGCCCTGAATACCTCAAGTCTCTGGATGTTGTGGGGCTGTCTTGGTTGACACGCCTCTGCAGCATCGCGTGGCGGTCGGGGACAGTGCCTCTGGGATAGCAGATCGGGGTGGTGGTTCCTCTTTTTAAGAAGGGGGACTGGAGGGTGTGTTCCAACTATAGGGGGATTACACTTCTCAGCTTCCCTGGGAAAGTCTTTGCCAGGGTACTGGAGAGGAGAATACGGCCGATAGTGGAAACTTGGATTCAGGAGGAACAGTGCGGTTTTCGTCCGGGCCGTTTTCGTCCAGGCCGGTTTTCGTCCGGGCTCGTTGAGTATGAATGCGAACTGGACATCTGCCATGTTGACGTTATCATGTGACCTACGGCGCATTATCACAAGTGCAACACCTTGCTTAAAATATATGAACGATACATTTAATTAATCTATCTATAAATATCTTGATACTGATGAAACTTGCTCATTTTGTTGTGGTATTGTTGAAGAAACAGCTGCTCATTTATTTTGTGAATACATTTAGGGTTGATTTAAGTCGTTATATTTTAAAATCTACTAATGTGACCAACAGTGTTATTCTTTTAACAATATTTTTTTTTATTAAGAAACCCCCAAAATTTTCTCCTTTAAATTTTCCTCTTTTTCTAGATGAATTTACCTCGTTTCATCCCTCAGACGTATAACAACAATAAAAAACAAACAAACAAACAAACAAACATTTTTTTATGTATTATGAACTATTATGAAGATATTTAGCCTTATTATTATTATTTTTTCCTGTGTATAAATATAATTTTATAATTTTGCTGTAAAGGTCTCAGGAACAGAGGTGTCAAGTAACGAAGTACAAATACTTTATTACCTTACTTAAGTAGAAATTTTGGGCATCTATATTTTACCAGAGTAATTATTTTTATAAAAATTTCAGGAAGACATCTATGTGTGTGTGTGTGTTTGTGTGTGTGCGTGTATCTTCATGTGACATCTGGGGGCTGTTTCATGAAAGCTGCTTAGAAAAGCGGGGATTAAAGTCCAAAACCTGACTTGAATGAGCCGAGTTAAACATCCGCGCTTAAAGGGTTAGTTCACCCAAAAATGAAAATTAAGTCATTAATTACTCACCCCCATGCTGTTCCAAC
This sequence comes from Pimephales promelas, assembly GCF_988280905.1. Lineage (NCBI taxonomy): Eukaryota > Metazoa > Chordata > Actinopteri > Cypriniformes > Leuciscidae > Pimephales > Pimephales promelas. The sequence goes on along the minus strand of NC_142780.1, from coordinate 10,584,625 downwards.
CCCGCAAGACCTTCGTTCATCTTCGGAACAGAAATAAAGATATTTTTGATTGAATCTGAGAGCTGGATCAGTCCTACATAGAATGCCTAAGGGACTGGCTCTTGACAGCCCATAAAGTCATTAAAGAAAAGGTTTAAATATTCCATGTGCCTACAGCGGCTCAATTATAAGTTTATCAAGCGACGAGACTACTTTTTGTGCGAAAAAAACATAAATAACGACTTTATTCGTCTATTCTATTACTTCCTTATGGGCGCATGCACGAGAACTGAGACAAGGACGTTCTCCTTCGACTACTTTTTGTTACCGGCTGCTCTCCGCTTAGGAGTATTACCGCCACCTACCGTATAAGATGATGTGCTGATATAGCTGGAAGCGCAAAACTTTCTGTTTACAAGCAGAGGAAGATGCGCGCTGTACATATGCTTTTCAATTAGCGTATTTTTCCGCACTATAAGGTGCACTTAAAAGCCTTTAATCTTCTCAAAAAATGACAGTGTTCCTTATAATCCGGAGCGCCTTATATATGGATCATCATTTTATACGGTAGGTGGCGGTAATACTCCTAAGCGGTGAGCAGCCAGTAACAAAAAGTAGTCGAAGGAGAACGTCCTCGTCTCAGTTCTCGCGCATGCGCCCATAAGGAAGTAATAGAATAGTCAAATAAAGTCGTTATTTATGTTTTTTTCGCACAAAAAGTAGTTTCGTCGCTTGATAAACTTATAATTGAGCCGCTGTAGGCACATGGAATATTTAAACCTTTTCTTTAATGACTTTATGGGCCGTCAAGAGCCAGTCCCTTAGGCATTCTATGTAGGACTGATCCAGCTCTCAGATTCAATAAAAAATATCTTTATTTGTGTTTCCGAAGATGAACGAAGGTCTTACGGAGTTGGTACAGCATGGGGGTGAGTAATTAATGACTTAATTTTCATTTTTGGGTGAACTAACCCTTTAAATTGGTTCCATAACAGTAAGTTGAGGATCATATGATCTTACTAATTTGAGTCAGGTTTAAATAGTCTAGATAATTGCGCATGCACGCCCATTCTTTAAAAGTCCTGAAAAGTCGAGCATGGGTCAATCGATTTACTGTGGGCCACCATGGCAACAAAAGGAAAAGATAGAGCAGCAATGTTCATGGAAACATATAATGAAGAATTTAAAGATGTTATCGCCAAAAAAGTCAATACAGCGGCAATAAATAAAGCAAGAGAAAGTTTGGCAGGAAATTGCTGATCGTCTCAATGCGTAAGTAGCGGTGTAAACTATTTAAAATACTTCAACATTTAATATGTGTCACAATACATTGCAAAATTTGTGTGTTAATAACAGTAGGCTAACGTTAATTGCTTTCAAGCAGCAGCAACTTAAGTGAAGGAAAAAGAATATAATATATAAAAATAAAATATAAAAATAAAGTCTGAATGGTAAGTAAATCTTATGGTATGTAGATATGTAATCAATGCCAGCTTGAAGTTACAACTATTCAGGTTTTTTTTTTTTATTATTTTCTTTATTGAAGCGACCAAAAAGAAGACTGAGGGGAGGGGAGGGGGCATCATCTAAAATGATATCACGTAGTATAAGGAGGAGTGAGTGTATAAAAGGTGTGTGTGTGTGTGTATTTTATTATCATTATTCCTTCATGACTAACTGATTTCCTCCTTCCTTAGGCATTGTAGGCCTAAGAACACTCACCAATTAAACCAATTAAATACACAAGTTTTGAACATTTCTTAGTACATTTATACCATATACTTTCTTACATTTGTTAGTAAAGTACATTTCCTTATATATATATATATATATTTTTTTAAAGTTGCATTAATAGTGGTTAAGTAAAATAAAATGACATCGAAATACCAGCAGGTGAGTATAAATTGTATGCTCGTTAAGCCTGAACTCAGACTTAGCCTGACAGTTAGCCTGCCCCGGACCAGGCTAGTTTCCCAGCATAAGTTTCCAGGGTAACTGAGTTTGAACTATTTTAAGTTTGCTTTATGAAACAGAATTCACCGACAATAAGTTTGACTAACCAAAATAAGCCTGGCTTGTTTTCTAATCTTGTTTTATGGAACAACCCTCTGGCCTTCCTCCCTGATGTTTGGTGACTTACAACTGATGACTACAACTGATGACTTACAACTGATGACATTGCTCGGAGTAGCATAAGGCAGATAAGCGAGGATTTAAAGGAAAAGGAAATAATTTTTTTTATGTTAAGTGCTCATGGAAGAGGTGAGTTTTCAGTTGTCTTTTGAATGCTGTCAGGGATTCTGCATACCAGATGAGGGAGGGCAGATCATTCCACCAGCATGCTACCATGAATGAGAATGTTCTGGAGAGTGATTTTGAGGCTCTCTGTGATGGTAAACGAGCCAGCGCTCATTGACTAATTGTAGGCTTCTGGTAGGGATGTAGACTGGTAGTAGTGAGGGAGCTGATCCTGTGGTCAAGGGAGGGAGCTGATCCTGTGGTCAATCTGTAAGCAAGTGTCAACACATTGAACTTGATGTGAGCAGCTACTGTGGGATCATCTGGTTGAAATGAGAGGTAGAGTTGGGTGTCATCAGCATTGTAATGGTAAGAGACACGATGTGTCTGTGTGATGAGGTATATGGGTGCTGGGTGCACAAATGAGCTGAACACCCATGCATATAGATAGTAGGCCCCTGAGTCTGGGGCCTCCGTTGAGGCAGGGTGGCACATGTTATACAGCCCTTGTGTTTTTGCCGAGTACACTGCCATGGGCAATGTGGTTAGGTCCCAGGATACTGTAGGAGCTGTGTAAACAGCTTATCTGCCAATGAAGGCTGTGCTGTCAAGTAGTAGGCCTCAGCAGGCCTCCTTGACGGGCAGCCCCCAAAAAGGGCTCCTTAGGCCAGCTTGCCTCGGGTGGTTGGCCTTAATAGTTTAGGCAGTAGACCTGCTCGGAAAAGAGTCCCAATGGTTTGGGACATACGTTATAGCTTCGTTCATGTAGCCAGCCTCAAGAGGCCTCGTGTGGGTGGCCCCAATATTTGTGTTGGTGTAGTATGTTTCCCAACTGTGTTGTGTTTGAAAGTGAGTCCCCAACAGTATGGGTGGGTTGATATGGCTGACAGCACTGGCTTGTTTCAGGCCTAGTGGGCCTCTCAAATTCTCAAAGTGAGTTTCAAGTGACAAGGTATACAGCCAGCAGTGTTGACGGTCAGGCACTGGCCTTAGCAGGCCTCCCTGACCCTGAGCACCAACATGGCGTGCTTGGCTAATAAATTCACTGGCCAATCAGACAATTGGCTTCAGTGGATCTCTCTGTAGGTGAGTCCCAATTATGATCAGCCAAAAAGGATTTACCACTGTATGGTTAGCCGTTTAAGCCTCCCAAAAGGCAAACCCCCAACAGCGTGGGTAATCTTTGCCAGCTAGCAAGCAGAGTTGGGCGAAGTCTATCAATTTGGCATCAGACGATGTCAGTGAAACATCGCGATGGACGATGATATCGGGAGGGAGTCAGGGGAGGGGGTATTTTCTTAATATTCTCATTTTCCACAACATATTTTCTTCTATATCTTATCAGAAATTTCAAATTCGGCACGCTCTGCAGCAGCTGAGCACAGAGCGAGTCTATGGAGCGAATGTACTGTGATATAACTGCCAGATTCAAACTGCGTGCTTTCGCGTTATGGCTGGCGCTGAGCCAAAGACGGACGCGCGCAGCCCTCGTCATCACTATATTGTTCAGTGTTTTTAACCACATAATATTTATTTTAGGTTTCAGACATTTAAAAACCAGTATATATATATATATATATATATATATAATAGCAAAACAATACATTTTTAGTTTGTAAAATACAGAATGGTGTCTATGGAAGCAGAAATAACAACCCATTCAAATATTTGACGACGGTTTTTATTCATATCAGAGAGACACAGTTTAAATGATTATGAAGTCAACTCTATTTTTCTGGGCCACTTACTGTCACGGGTGTGGAGCATGCAGAAGGAACTAGAGGACTCCAGAGTCACAATGAAGATATATATTTAATAAGAATACAGGCAGGAAGACGGGGTACACCGGGTAACATTCAACATTGACCGACAAAGACAGAGTAAAACTGAGGGAACTAAATACACAGAAGAATCAAACATAATGGGGTGAAAACAGGTGAAACAGATGAACAGGACGCTGAATGGGAGGCTGATGAGGGAGTGAGTTCAGGTGTGCAGACGAGAGGATCATGGGAAGTGTAGTGCTGAAGACAAGACAGACTGGTGCAGACGGAGGACTGTGACAGAACTCCCCCCTCCTGGGAGGCGTGACCTCATGCCGCAGAACAGAGGAAGGAGGGGGGACGATCTGAGGGCTGAGCGGGTCGTGGCCAGGGCGGAGCAGGTTGAGGGCGTGGCCAGGGCGGAGCAATCTGAGGGCGTGGCCAGGGCGGAGCAGGCTGAGGGCGAGACCAGGGCGGAGCAGGCTGAGGGCGTGGCCAGGGCGGAGCAGGCTGAGGGCGAGACCAGGGCGGAGCAGATGGAGGGAGGACTCCTGGTGGAGCTGAAGGAGACGGGGCTGACAACACCAGGGGGCCGACTGACAGGGGCGGAGCGAGTGAGAGAGGAGACCAGGGTGAAGCTGAGCGACTGACGAGACAGGGTGCTGACGAGGGACCAAGGGACCATGGTGATAACACAGGCTCAGGTGACCAAGGTGACGACAGGGGCACGGAGGGACACGGTGAGGCCAGAGGGAGTGAGGGCTGACGGATGACTGGAGGGAGTGAGGAGTCCAACTGAACCGGAGGGGTGACATAATGGGGCGGAGCCAGAGGAAGGAAGTCCATAGGTGAGGGGAGGATGACGAGGGAGTGAAGGGAATCCGGAGGACAGAGGGAGCCTGGCCGAGCTGGTGGACTGAGGGACCATGGAGGAGCTGAGGGAGGTATGAGCCATGGGGGAGCCAATGGGACCGGGGGCCGAGGAAGTGTCCATGTGGAGGAGTTGGGAGGCAAAAACCGGGGATCCCACGACCAGGCTGGGTCAGGGGAGCTGGCAGACGGAAGGGCTGACGGCTGCATGACGGGAGGAGATGGGAGAGGGAGGCTGGGTGGGATCCTGGTCTCGGGCTCTGGCTGGACGGTCTCGGGCTCTGGCTGGACGGTCTCGGGCTCTGGCTGGACGGTCTCGGGCTCTGGCTGGACGGTCTGGATGGTCTCTGGCTGGACGGTCTGGCAGTCTCTGACTGGACGGTCTGGACGGTCTCCGGCTGGACGGTCTCCGGCTGGACGGTCTCTGGCTGGACGGTCTGGACGGTCTCTGGCTGGACGGTCTCTGGCTGGACGGTCTCTGGAGGGACGGTCTGGACGGTCTCTGGCGCTGGCTGGATGGGGCTGGACGGAACCAGTAGTGAGGGGAGTTCAGGCTCGAGTGGGCTGGACGGAACCAGCGGTGAGGGGAGTTCAGGCTTGGAAGAGCTGGACGGAACCAGCGGAGGAGAGAGTTCAGGCTCGGAAGGGCTGGACGGAACCAGCGGAGAGGGGAGACCTGACTCGGGAGGGCTGGACGGAACCAGCAGTAAAGAGGGCTCTGACCGGTGGGTGATGATGACAGGTGTGGTGATGACGGTGGGTGTGTGGTTGAGTGGTGCTGTCATCTTCAGCCTCACCAACGGTGAAGGCTGACCCATTCAACCACAACACATGGTCCAGGTATTCGGCGAAGGTTCCAGGAAACGCTGCTGCTGGGGCTTGCTGGTACAGATGATCGTCCAAACCCAGCCAAAAGACTGACTTTAGGACGTCATCTGACCAACTTACCCCAGCAGAGAGCTCCAGGAACCTGCCGACATACTCCTCAGATGAGCGTCCGTCTTGGAGAAGACCCATGCTGTCACTGTCAAGGGTCGGTCAATCTGTCACGGGTGTGGAGCAGGCAGAAGGAACTGGAGGACTCCAGAGTCACAATGAAGATATATATTTAATAAGAATACAGGCAGGAAGACGGGGTACACCGGGTAACATTCAACATTGACCGACAAAGACAGAGTAAAACTGAGGGAACTAAATACACAGAAGAATCAAACATAATGGGGTGAAAACAGGTGAAACAGATGAACAGGATGCTGAACGGGAGGCTGATGAGGGAGTGAGTTCAGATGTGCAGACGAGAGGATCATGGGAAGTGTAGTGCTGAAGACAAGACAGACTGATGCAGACGGAGGACTGTGACACTTACTTTCATGTATTTCGGCAGAAACTGATGAATCCCCACACTGTAATACATCCAACAGACAGAAATGTCTGATCTGCGGCCCAAACACGGCACCCATCTCACGTTACAGATCAAGATTTTTTTCTTTTTTTTTTACGACAAAACAAACTCACTTACACATTTGTCATCATGAAATGGTAAGCAAGTTACAAGCTAAGAAAATATTTTGAAATAAAAGCGCTAAATGTGCAATAGAGCGCTATTTTGGCGGTGGTGAATCACATTTCACGCATAACGCATCACCATGGAAACGGGGGGGCACGATGTTTAGCCGATGCAATCACGATATCGACCATCGGCCCAACCCTACTAGCAAGACCCAATATCAGGCGTTTGGCCTTATCAGGCCACCATGTAGCTCAGTCCCCAACCTTACTGGTCCATGGCAGTCAGTTTCTTACCTAAGAAAACTTAAGAGGCCGCTCCGAGACTGAGCCCCAGGACTGGGCAGCTGGCCTTATCAGGTCATCCTGGGGCTGAGTTCCCACGAATTAGGCAGCTTATGAAAGTGAGCTTGCGCCCTAGCATGACTGAAGTGGTCTATTTTATCTACCCCACAGCCTGGTTTACCTACCTGGCAGGCCATGTGCTCCCCTCACTGAAGGTCACTATGATTACTCGGCCTCCTGAGTCTGGTCATACAGGCCTCTCGTGAAGCCTCCCAGTTAGATCAGCCTTTATGACACATGGAGCCTGTCTGTTTTCCACCTGCGCTCAGCTCTCCTGCACTAAACCATAGCTCAGATTTAGATCTGAGACACCTAACTTTTTGTGGCGCAACAGTATTAAGAATGTTGGCACAGGTGGAAATGAAAGAAGAAAGTAATTGTTCTGTGTCAAGGTTAGCCACATACTGTAACTATTACCAGACTGAATTATATTAATATAAGCAGAAGAAAAAATCAATCTCGCCTAGGGCAACCAAAGGGCTAGAGCTGGCCCTGAACAGACGTGTGTTAAAAACACACCAGCATTTAAAATAATCTGTCATGATCCTAGCCAGGAAATCGGAAAACACTTTTATAAAATGTTTGTTATATTTATGTGGGCGGTAGATTACTACACTTAGTATCGGATTCGACCGACCAAATACAAACAAGCTGAGTCTAAAAGAAAAAAAAAGGTGACAAGGACCTACAAAATAAGATTCTTAAAAATGGTTGCTATTCTTCCTCCACGTAATCCTAAGGGGAGTTGAAGAATGTACAGTTTGGAGGTGAAAGCTAAATGAGAGCATCAACCGATGCAGTGTCTTGTTCCCTGTTCTCAGGGAACAGAGGTTACAGTCGTAACCTACACGTTTTCAGAAAAAAATACTCAGTAATGCTGTTGCCATGAATTGGCACTTGGTTTGTCTTTTAGGATATTAAAAACACCACATAGACAAAACTAAAATAGAAACTTTTTTTATGATGTACATACACCAATAAAACAAAACTTATTCAAATGGTACTTTCCAAAATGCATTATTTATTAAAAGGTTTGTCTTCGTTATAAAAAGCATGAATAACAGTAAAAAGTAGAAAAAATAGAGAAAAGTAAATAAGGGATGAAGAAGGGAAAAACAGGTGAAAGACAACGTGACTGGAAAGAAGGACAGACAGCAGACAGATTCCAGTGTGTAGATTGCATGGTATAACAGTTATTTAAAAATACAGATTTAACAACCAATATACATCCTTTATGAACCTTTATGCTCTTGGTCTTTGTCTTAAATAACCTGTACAATATAAAACATGACAAAATAAAAAAGTGCAACTTCTACAAAATCATTACATAAAAAGTAAATTACATATAATAAATGTGATGCAGTTATCAGTTCTAATTTTTTATCATGGAAAAAATTTCTATAGCTATAGGGCAGCTGGACATTAAGCAATTAAAATCTCTTGTAAAAAATCGGTAATTTAGCAGCATGTGACGTTGATGCAATTGTTGTCCCATTAATTGATGCACAAGTGCAATTCAACATTATAATTCATCAGCTCCCAACATAATGATCCCAGAAATTCGGTTGTTTCTGGATTAAAAATGAGTGCAATGAAATTATTAAATATAAATGTAAAATACAGCACCACTTTGAATGTTGCTATGATAACCAATTTACTGACATATTTGTTATTGGTTACTGTAATTCACTGTGATTTTAGTGGTAAATTGATACTTTGTGTCCAAAGGCAGTTTTCTCATGAATAAACTTGTGCATAAGAACATTTTAAGATTTTGTGTTTTCTACCATTTGATAAAAATACACAATCAACAAAGACAAGTATGAATATGAATATCCTTTTTAGAAAAAAGGCACAGGTTTCCCAGTATCAGAATTGCTTCATTTTTTCCTCTACTATATCCACACAGAAAAATATTCCATGATTGATCAAGCTCTAATTACCTCAGCTGCCATATGGATAAATACAAATAAATATAAATAAATATTGAAATCAACAATTGAATAAATAAAAGTTGGCATAGACTTCTGACCCTTGTTTAATAGGACGTCTCATATAACTGCACAGCCTCATTCAAGCACCTAAATTCACATCTGACAGGAGGAGCAGGAGGTTTTCCAAAAGCCTACTTCAGTGCACTTTACACAATATTTCAATCAAGCAGACTCAGACTCTGGAAACTTTCTTTTCTCTTTCAATCTGGGTATTACATAATTTCCTACATTATATCAGGTTGAGATATCATCACTTATGTATATATTAGTTGTGGGTACTTTTTTCAGTTCAAGCAGTTGTCACAGATTCTATAGCAAATAATGTGGTTTGATTTACATTTAAAACCCCCACCAAACACATACACACACACACACACACACACACTTATAAAATGCAGTTAAAAAACTCTCACAACTTCTTTTACAATCCACTCATAAATTCATAAAATATCAGATATTAAAAAGTCAGTTATGATCCTGCTACATTTTTCCTCCGA